>NW_026652277.1:162516456-162823650 GCF_009828535.3 Hylobates moloch | reverse complement strand
GTTTCCTGATTTTTTAATGATGGCCATTCTAACTGGTGTGAGATGGTATCTCACTGTGGTTTTGATTTGCATTTCTCTGATGGCCAGTGATGATGAGCATTTCTTCATGTGTTTTTTGGCTGCATAAGCAGCAGGCATTTTTAACCTTTGTTTTACAGATAAGGAAACTGAGGCTCAGAGAAAAAGTCAACTCAACAATTTCTAAGTGAGATGTTGGGATTAGAATTTATCTCCTTTGCTTCCACAACTCCATTTTTCCTCCCCACATTCCTTTCACTTTACTGGATTTGCCGGTGGTGCAGAGATCGACCCTGAGACTTGTACGTTCTTTTTTTTATCAAAGTCAGCCAGACTGATGTTGAGGCCTGTGCTTTGCAATTCTTCCATCAGACTGAGGCCCTGCAGCCATAGGATGGAGGCGGCATGTCATTCACTTTATTATTATTATTATTATTATTTTTCTTTGAGACGGAGTTTTGCTCTTGTTGCCCAGGCTGGAGTGCAATGGTGCCATCTCGGCTCACCAGAAACTCCGCCTCCCGGGTTCAAGCAATTCTCTTGCCTCAGCCTCCCCAGTAGCAGGGATTACAGGCATGCGCCACCACACTGGCTAATTTTGTATTTTTGGTAGAGACGGGGTTTCTCCATGTTGGTCAGGCTGGTCTCGAACTCCCGACCTCAGGTGATCTGCCTGCCTCAGCCTCCCAAAGTGCTAGGACTACGGGTGTTAGCCACCGTGCCTGGCCCATTTACTCTATTATTGCCATTCATGTCCAGCTAGGTTGGTATGGACTTTAAAGTCTCAGTGTCTCCAGCACCGGCAGAATCATGTCAATTTCTCTTGAACTTCTTTAATAGAGAATTATGATTGTGTGTGTGTGTTCTCGAATCTTCCTTCCCATGAACATGGTTTGCCTTACTGTTTGTAATCTGTTTTCAAATATCTTAGTGTTTTAAGATTTTCTTCATATAGGTGTTACACATTTCATCTTTACTTCCTAAGTGTTTTATTTTTAAGTAAAACAACTTTTTTATTGCATCTTCTAAATGGTTATTGCCTATATAAATAAAGACTTGATTTCTGCATATTAATTTTTATACCTAATCAACCCTATGGCCTTCTCTTATTTGAAATAACTTTTTAGTTAATTTACTGGGGTTTTATGGGCCAAGAATCATTTAATCTTCAAATAATGATACTTTTATATCTGCCATTCAAATTTTAATAACCTTTATGTTTTTCTCTTGTCTAGTTGTACTATCTATACCTCTAATACTGTGCTAAATAAAAATGGTGGTATGGCCAGGTGCGGTGGCTCACACCTGTAATCCCAGCACTTTGGGAGGCTGAGGCGGGTGGATCACAAGGTCAGGAGTTTGAGACCAGCTTGACCAACCTGGTAAAACTCCATCTCTACTAAAAATGCAAAAATTAGCCGGGCATGGTGGCCCATGTCGGTAATCCCAGCTACTCAGGAGGCTGAGGCAGTGGAATCGCTTGAACCTGGGAGGAGGAAGGTTGCAGTGAGCCGAGATCAGGCCACTGGACTCCAGCCTGGGCGATAGAGCGAGACTCCATCTCAAAAAAAAAAAAAAAAAGATGGTAAAGGACAACCTTGTCTTTTTTCCTGTTTTCAACGGAAATCCTTTTAGTGTTTTCCTATGAAGGTTGATCTTGGCTTGTTGGTTGAGCTGGACAGTGTCTTGTTGAGGAAGCATCCACCTAGCCGTGTTTATTTTCTATTTTATTAGACTTATGTGTTTTGTGCAGGCAACAAAAGTAAAAATAGACAGGTGGGACTACATCAAACTGAAAAGCTTCTTCTGCACAGCAAAGGAAACAATCAGCAGAGTGAAAAGGCAACCTACAGAATGAGAGATAATATTTTCAAGGTATATATCTGATATGAGGTTAATATACAAAATATGTAAAGAAGGACTCCTACAACTCAACAGGGAAAACAACAACAACAAAAAACAAATAACCTGACTGAAAAATGAGCAAAGGACCTGAATAGACATTTCTCAAAAGAAGACATACAAATGGCGAACGGGTGTATAAAATAATGCTCAACGTTACCAGTCATCAGGAAAATGCGAATAAAAACCACAATGAGCTATCCCTTCACATTTGTTAGGGAGACTATTACTGAAAAAGAAAAAAAGGATCACACCTGTTGGTGAGGATGTGGAGAAACAGGAACCCTTGCACACTGTTGGCAGGAATGTAAAATAGTGCATCTGCTATGAAAACCATATAGAGGTTCTTCAAAACATTGAAAATAGAACTATTATATAATCTAGCAACCCCACTACTGAGTTTTTATCCAAAAGAATTAAAATCAGGATCTTGAAGAGATATCAGCTCTCCCATGTTTATTACAGCACTATTTACAATAACGAAGAGGTACAAACAATCTAAATGTCTGTTGATGTATGAGTGGATTAGGAAAATGTCGTATGTACATACAGCGGAATATTATTCAGCCTTAAAAAAGAAAATCTTGCCGTATGTGACAACATGTATGAACTTTGAGGACATTGTGCCGAGGGAAAGAAGCCAGTCACAGAGGGACAAATACTGCATGATTCCACTTATCTGAGGTATCTACAGTAGTCGAATTCATGGAAGCAGAGAGGAGAATGGTCATTGCCAGCTGCCAGGGGGTAGGGGAAAGGGAAAAGGGGACTTGCTGTTCAATAGGTATAACTTTCAGTTATGCCAGATGAATGCGTTCTAGAGATCTGTACAACACTGAGCCTCTGCTTAACAAAAGTTGTGCACTTAAAGCTTTGTTAGGAGGGTAGATGCCATGTTTTCTTACTAACATAAAAAAAAGTAATAGAACAAAGTGTATGCACTGAGCATAGGGTACCACTCAGGCTGGATAGTTGTATGGACCAGCACAGCACTCCAGGGGCATTTGGTAAGTTCATGGAGACAGAGAAGTGCCCTGCACACCCCCTTCAGGCCCTCATCCCAGTTTTTCATGAGACAATATTTGTGTGAGAGTCATATCTGTTACATACTTAATGTAGTCAAGAGACTGAAAAAAATTGTAGCTGCCTTCCTAAAAGTAGTAGAAAGATAGTTGCAAAAAGGGCTGTGGCCACTTTAAGAAAAGGTAGTTTTTTAATCTTATTCCACAGAATTCTCACCATCATCATCATCATCATCACTGTGCCTGTACCTGTGGGGAATGACGAATATTTATCTAGTTTTTAAATTTTTATTTGGAGACAGGGTCTCACTCTGGTCCCCAGGCTGGAGTGAATCATAGCTCACTGCAGCTTCAACCTCCTGGGTTCAAGAGAGCTCCCGCCTCAGCCTCCTGAGTAGCTGGAACTACAGGCACACACCACCATGCCTGGCTAATTTTTCAGTTTTTTGATGGGATCTCACTGTACTGCTCAAGCTGGTCTCGGACTCCTGGGCTCAAGTGATTCTCCCACCTCAGCCTCCCAAAGTGTTGGGATTATAGGTGTGTAGTAGTCAGGGTTCTCTAAGGTGATGCAACTAATAGGATCTCTCTCTCTATATATAAAGGGGAGTCTGTTAAGTATTAACTTACAGGATTACACGATCCCACAATAGGCCGTCTGCAAGCTTGAGGAGCAAGGGAAGACAGTTTGAGTCCCCAAACTGGAGTACTTGGAGTCCGATGTTCAAGGGCAGGAGGCGTCCAGCACGGGAGAAAGATGTAGGCTGGGAGGCTAGGCCAGTCTCTCCTTTTCACGGTTTTCTGCCTGCTTTATATTTGCTGGCAGCTGATTAGATGGTGCCCACCAGATTAAGGGTGGGTCTGCCTTCCTCAGCCCACTGGCTCGGATGTTAATCTCCTTTGGCAACACTCCCACAGACACAGCCGGGATCAATATTTTGCATCCTTCAGTCCAATCAAGTTGACAATCAGTATTAACCATCACAAGGTGTGAGCCACCAGGCCTAGACTGTTTATCTATTTTCCAAAGCAGCAGCAGCAGCAGCTGCAGTTCTCATTCTGAAGAAAGTTACAAATTAGGCAAAAAAAATTGTTTTGTTTTGCTTTGGGGCCCTCTCACCTTCCTTCTTTTTAGTCCCGGGGTACTTTCTCCTTCTACCCATCATCACCTCTCTTGTTCTGCCCTCCCTGGAGAATTTGTTTATTTATTCGTTCATTCATGTAACAGACATTTATTGATTACCTTCTATGCCAGGCATAAGAAATACAAAAATAAATAAGATGTAGTCTTTACTCTCCAGGATGGTCTAAATAAGTGAGATTACGAGAGCAAGCAAAACATCTTAAGAGAGAAACCTTTGCCAAAAGCATTCCATCCTTGAGTGGTTAACGACCACCAATATTCTGGATAAAAGCCGAAAATTAATTGATTTCACCACAGAGGCATCCAATTTGCCAGATGGTAAGAGCTGAGGCTGTTACTCAACTCTGGATTATTTACACTATTACACTCTAAAAAGTAAGGGGGGAAGATAATATGTAACGAATTCCTATTGTCTCACTGATTTCACATATATCCGCCCCTGTCCCCCACCCTTTTTCTTTTCTTTTCTTTCTTTTTTTTTTTTTTTTGTTGAGACCGAGTCTCGCTCTGTTGCCCAAGCTGGCGCGATCTCGGCTCACTGCAAGCTCCGCCTCCTGGGTTCAAGCGATTCTCCTGTCTCGCCCTCCGGAGTAGCTGGGACTACAGTTGCGTGCCACCACACCTGGCTGTTTTTTTTTTTTTTTTTTTTAGTAGAGACGGGGTTTCACCATGTTAGCCAGGATGTTCTCGATCTCCTGACCCCATGATCTGCCTGCCTCGGCTTCCCAAAGTGCTGGGATTACAGGTGTGAGCCTCCACGCCTGGCCCTTTTTCTTTAGACAGAGTCTCACTCTGTCACCCAGGTTGGAGTGCAGTCGTTCCATCTCGACTCACTGCAACCTCCATCTCCTGGGTTCAAGCAATTCTCGTGCCTCAGTCTCCTGAGTAGCTGGGATTATGGAAACTGCCACCACGCCCAGCTAACTTTTGTATTTTTAGCAGAGATGGGGTTTCGCCATGTTGGCCGGGCTGGTCTCGAACTCCTGAGCTCAAGTGATCCGCCTGTCTCAGCCTCTCAATGTGCTGGGATTACAGGTGTGAGCCACCGCGCCCAGCCATATATCCCCATTTAACTGATATGGAGGCAGAGGTTTGCAAATGAAGTGACATGGTCAGCGGAAGAGCTGAGATTTGAACTCAAGTCTGCTGACATCTGAGTCCAAGCTTTTTCTGCTTCATCACGCTGCATATGCAAGAAGAATTCTCTAATTGTAGTGCCTCAAACCCTGAACAGGTTAAGGCCCAACATTTTTGGACAAGAAGACCTCCCAGCATCATTTTGTCATCAAGGCAGGCAAATGCATGTAAGGCTGGCTGTGTGTAGTGATGGCTGAACTATCACGTCCTACTCTGTTAAGGAAGCAAACTGTAGGACCAGCAAGTTGAGTGGACAGGCTGAGGGGCATAGCTTTTCTTAGACCCTCATTCAGTTGGGGCTGCAGAGAGGAAGTTAGATGTAGTGACTTTCAGTGGTGTCTGCTCAAGTCATCAAACCTCAGTTCTCCATCAGCTCCCACACAACCCATGAAAAGGTCTAAATTCTTTCAGGGCAACAGAGATGCTTTGTATGTGGTTTGCACCTGCTTTTGTACTTAGCATACTGGCATTTGTGTAATATAGCTCTACAAGAGATTAATAAGTAGGCTTTGTTTTTACAAAAAGCAGGAATTAATTGGATATCAAATTTTAAAACTTCTTCAAAAGTCTTTTGGCCAACTCTGGACACGCTATATTCTATATTCTTCCAGAATGTTCTTTGCTGTACTAAACAGCTGGAAATGTTCTTTCATGACTAAGCTGGGTTCTCTCATGGACGGGACCTAGCTCTTCAACTCCACCCTGAATGTACTGTTGCCGCTGACAGGAAGGGTTGTTGTGATAACAAGGAAATACGTGATTCACAGGAAAATCTCCCTTCATTCCTCACCTACCAACCCTCTGTGGTCATGTGCTTTGAGATCCTTGAACATTAGGGGAGTTTCCAGGATTGTTTTGATTTCCTTTCCCTGAATCTCCCTCCTACCCAGGCTCTCCTCCACTTTTAAATCAAAACCAATTAAAAATCTATTAAAAATCATTACCAATTAAAAATCAAAACCTATTAAAAATCAAAACCAAACAAAAATGACAATAGGACCACACATCACAAAACCAGAAAGTCTTAACGAGCCCACAGTTATCATCTTAAAATCAAACACACAAATTCACTCAATCCATGTAACATTCCTGTCACATCCTTTGAGACTTCAAAACCCGAGACTAGCAACATAAATTCCAAAAGCTTCTTTTGGCAAGCAGACACCAAACATGTATTTTCTAGCTCCAAGAGAAATAAATGATAAACAGTGTTTTACTTTTCTGCATTCAGAGTTGCTGGGGCTATTCTTCTGCCCCCTGCTCTGGTTCCCAGGGCTGGGCCAGGCTTCCAGCTCCTGTGTTGGGCTGGCCTGGCCAGGGCTTTTGGCTATTGCTACAGTCACCTGCTTCCGGACTGTGAAGGTAGAAGTTTGCAGAATGTGATTCAGGCTCCCCTTTCTCAAAGTACTGTTCTTCCTTCTTATCTGTTCCCAAACCAGAACCATTTGATTCTTGATTAGTGGTGTAGGTGGAGGCAGAAGGCCCCACAGGTGACAGGTCAGGCCTTCATTAGCATACATGATTTTATCAGGCCAGTTGACTGGCAAGTTGATAAATACAGAAAGCCACATCCTGAGGTGTAAAGATACAAGGGACCATAGAAAAAGTAACAAATGTCAGTTGACTTCAGGCACATCAATTTGAATCAAAGAAAAGGAAGGGGCTGGACATGGTGGCTCACTCACACTTGTAATACCAGAAGTTCAGGAGGCCAAGGCAAGGGGATTGCTTGAGCCCAGGAGAAATTTGAGGTCAGCCTGGACAACATAGTGAGACTCCATCTCTTAAAAAAAAAAAAAAAAAGCCAGGTGCAGGGGCACCTGCTTGTAGTCTCAGCTACTCTGGAGGCTGAGGTGGGAGGATTGCTTGGCCATGTGAGATCAAGGCTGTAGTGATTTATGACTGTGCCATTGCACTCCAGCCTGCATGACAGAGACCCTGTCTCAGAAAAAAAAAAAAAAAAAAGGCACCCAGAGGAAGAGAGGGATGTCCGGAGGACAGAGAATGAAGCTTACAATTTTGCCTTGACCTGACATCTCCTATAAGTTGTATTGACTAGTTTCTGATTCTCTAAATAGAGATGAGGAAAATTAAAAACAGGAAATAAGCAGAAACTGTAGACCAGTGTCAAAAACAATTTGACTCAAAAAAACTGTAAGATACTATAATCTGTGTTGCCTCACAACAAATATCCATAAACAAGTGATCCCTCTAATAAAGTCACTCAACTGTTCAACTGTTTTTTTTTTTTTTTTTTTTTTAAAGATGTCACTTTAGAAACTGACACTCCTCAGAGTGAGGCAAAGCAACTGTTATTAACATTTCCTAATCCACACATTTATGGTCAATTGATTTTTGACAAAGGTGACAAGAACACACAATGGGGAAAGGATAGTCTCCTCAACAAATGGTGTTGGAACAACTGGATACCCAGAGGCAGAAAAACTAAATTAGCCCTTTGTCTCATACCATATACAAAAATTAACTCAAAATGGATTAAAGGCCTAACTGTAAGACCTGCAACTATAAAACTAGTGGAAGAAAACACAGGAGAAAAGCTCCATGACATTGGTCTGGCCAATAATTTTGTTTGGGTATGACTCCCCAGAAGCACAGGTAACAAAACCAAATGTAGATCATTGGCGTTGTAATTTAGCTTGGAATCAAACTAAAAAGCTTCTGCACAGCCAAGGAAACTATCAAGAGTGAAGAGACAACCTACAGAATGTTCGAAAATATTTGAAAAGCATACATGTGATGAGGGGTCAATATCCAAACTATATAAGGAACTCAAATAACTCAACGGTAAGAAAACAAATAACCCAATTAAAAGATGGGCAAAGCATCTGAATAGACATTTCTTAAAAGAAGATATACAAATGACCAATACATATATAGAAAAATGCTCAACATCACTAATCATCAGAGCAATGTGAATTGAAACCTCAATGAGATATCACCTCTTACCTGTTAGAATAAATATGATCAAAAAAACAAAAGATAACAAGTGTTAGGATATGGAGAAAAGGGAACCTTTGTACACTGTTAATGGGGAGGTAAATTAGTACAGCCATTATGGAAAACAGTATGACTGTTTAACTACCTTAGTTATACCTAAGTATAACTCCCTAAAAAATAGAATGATGATCCAGCAATCCCCCTACTGAGTATGTATGCAAAATAAATGAAATCAGTGTGTTGAAGTGATATCTGTATTCCCATGTTCATTGCAGCACTATTCACAATAGCCAAGACATGGGATCAATTTAAGTGTTCACCAAGGAATAAATCAATTTTTAAAATGCGGTATATAGAGTTGATATGGTTTGGCTGTGTCCCCACCCAAATCTCATCTTGAATGATAGCTCCCACAATTCCCATATGTTATGGGAAGGACCTGGTGGGAGGTAATTGAATCATGGAGGTGGGTCTTTCCCATGGTGCTCTCATGATAGTGAATAAGTCTCATGAGGTCTGATGGTTTTATAAAGGGGAGTTCCCCTGCACCAGTTCTCTTTTGCCTGCCACCATGGAAGACATGCCTTTCGCCTTCTGCCATAATTGTGAGGCCTCCCCAGCCATGTGGAACTGTGAGTCCATTAAACGTCTTTTTCTTTATACATTACTCAGTCTCAGGTATGTCTTTATCAGCAGTGTGAAAAGGCACTAGTGCAATACTACACAATGGGGTACTATTAAGCCTTAAAAAAGAAGGAAATTCTGTTTTTTACAACAACATGGACGAACCTGGAAGGCATTAAGTGAAATAAGCCAGGCACAGAAAGGCAAATACCACAGAATCTCGCATATACAACACACCTGTTTTCATTGTGTGTTGCTGTATTGTGCTTCACAAATATTGTGGTTTTTACAAACTGATGGTTTGTGGCAACCCTGTGTCAAGCCAGTCTATCAGTGCCATTGTTCCAACGGCATGTGCTTACTTTGCGTCTCTGTGTCACATTTTGGTGATTCTTGCAATATTTCCAATGTTTTCATTATTATTATATCTGTTCTATGGATCTGTGATCAGTGATCTTTAACGTTTTTACTATTGTAATTATTTTGGGGCTCCACATACTGCATCCATATAAGACAGTGGGTTTAGCTGATAAATGTGTGTGTTCTGACAGCTTCACCAACTACTGTTTCCTCATCTCTCTCTCTCTCCTCAGATCTCCCTGTTCCCCGAGATAACAATATTGAAATTAGGCCAATTAATAACCCTCCAGTGGCCTCTAAGTGTTCAAGTGAAAGGAAGGGTCACATGCCTCTCACTTTAAATCAAAAGCTAAAAATGATTAAGCTCAGTGAGGAAGGCAGGTCCAAAGCCGAGACAGGCTGAAAGCTGGGTCTCTTGTGCCAAACAGTGAGCCAAGTTGTGTGAATGCAAAGGAAAAACTCTTGAAGGAAATGAAAAGTGCTACTCCAGTGAACACACAGATGATAAGAAAGCAAAACAGCCTTATTGCTGTTATGAAGAAAGTGTGAGTGGTCTGGATGGAAGATCAAACCAGCCACGACATTCCCTTATGCCAAATAACTTTTCCATTCATTCTTTCAAACGCGTTCTTCCTGAGTTGGACAGACTGAGCGAACAATAGGACAGAAGAATCATTACTGCATCTGAAAGTTTATAACTGCGGGCAATTAGATGATGGTTAACGAGTTGGAGTCAGAAATTATAGAGAGAATTTTGGGAGTATTTCTTATGGTATGTTTGTTTAATATGAAAGACGCCTGAACTTTTTTGTAATATATGTACATTGACTCTTTCAGAACATTTTCTTTCAAAACTAAGTATAAATTTAGGGCTCATACATTTGAAGGACAGGAATTTCCACCTTAGAAAGACTACGTGTTACAGAGTTTTAAAAATACCGGTTTTGCGTAATAGCTGATACTTTCCAGGAAAGAACTGGAGAACTTTCTGTACTCACGGTTGGAACATTTAATCTATTTTTAGCACAGAAAATGATTTAAAAAATATTGTTTTTAGGAACTTGAAATGTTGGGGAAGAAAATTTGGATTTAAAGGACTGACTTTTGGATAATTGTGAGTAGTGGTAATGCCATTTTTTTTTTTTTTTGAGATGGAGTCTCGCTCTGTCGCCCAGGCTGGAGTGCAGTGGCGTGATCTCGGCTCACTGCAAGCTCTGCCTCCCGGGTTCACGCCATTCTCCTGCCTCAGCCTCCCGAGTAGCTGGGATTACAGGCACCCGCCACCACGCCCGGCTAAGTTTTTGTATTTTTAGTAGAGACGGGGTTTCATCTTGTTAGCCAGGATGGTCTCGATCTCCTGACCCCGTGATCTACCTGCCTCGGCCTCCCAAAGTCCTGGGATTACAGGCGTGAGCCTCCATGCCCGGCCGGTAATGCCATTTTTCACCTCTTGTACTTCTTGAGCTCAGGTAGGAAGTTGAGGTATTTTGGCCTTTAGATGCTTACACATTGTAACAGCTTAGGAATTTTGTTCAAAATACAAAACAAACATATCATCTTTTCCAAGTGTTGACATTGCCGTAGGAATGTCTATTTATTTATGTTTTTGAAAAAGGGTTTTAATATCCTGTACAACACTTACTGACAGTCCTATCAGACTTGGTAGCAGTTTCCAGGAGTAGAATAACTATCAAGATTAGAAATTTGCAGGAAGACAGAGGAACGCATTCTGCATGGCTATGAGTAGCTGTTTCAGAGTTTAAAGTGGTGAAAGGAAGTAAAGGTGGTGATATTTCACAGACATTTCAGACATTAAATGACTTGTAGATTTTTTTCGTGTATGTGCGTGCGTGTGTGTGTGTGTGTGTGTGTGTGTGTAACGATCCAGGCTACACAAAGAGATTGTTTCCTGGGGCAATGTGATGTATGAACAGTTTGGTACTTCTTCCATTGAACTCATGGCTTCTAATTCTAACAAGATTCTTTATCGGGCCCTTTAGAAAGACAAGATTTTTCTCATAGATCAAAAATACTTGACTGCTGATTGACGTTACTTCTTTCTAACAGATGGTGCTATCTTGCTGCCAACAATTCCACGGCAAACCCTCCAGATAAGTCCCTCCCTCTAGTTATCAACTTTGCCTGTTCAGTACATCTGGCCCACAAGCCAATTTGATATCATGATGTCTTCAACAAAGTCTCTTTAAAAACTCTCTAATAATGCATGTATTTAATTCCTCAATAATTTTATTTCATTAGTTTTTTCTCTTTATTAAAAGCCAGACATATCATAGATATATCACTTGCTTCTGGCTTCTGAATGTATTTTATTTGACTTGGCTGTTTTTATGTTAAAGGAAGGTATTCATTAACACAGCCGAATTATGTTGATCTAAAATACCAAAAAGATTTTGAATAACTCTGCTATGTACAGCTCTAAATATTTAAAATGGAAAAGTTAGGTTTATTGTGTGAGACACTTTCAGGAGCTGAGACCATCTGGTGACCACTCCAGGTCTCTTTTAGCTTTGTGACTTCTTGACACCATGATTTTTGAGTTGCATTAGGCCTATTAAAGTTGTCAGACAACATATAAATATAGATATAGCTAACAGCAGTCATTTGCATCTCCTTGGCCAATTTTCTGTTGAATACTGCCATCTTTAATGGAATGGCTTAAAAATTAAATGTACATATAATAATTATATTGGATTACATTAAATAGTTAACCAAGTGTGTCTTTATAAAGCAATTTTAATATCATAATTCATTATCTTTTAACTTTTTACTATGAAAAATTTCAAACATATATAAAAATAGAAGGAATAGTATAATAGTATATAGGCACCTTGGGTAGGTACCTAGTTGTCAAATTACTCCACAATTCCATCACCCATCCTCTGGCTTCAATCGTTATGAATCTATTGCTATCTTGTTTTATCTATGCCTCCCTACCTCTGACCCCACATAGGTTGTTTTTTATAGCTTTACTGAAGTATAATTTTATTTTATTATTATTTTTAATAGAGATGAAGGTCTCACTATGTTGCCCAGGCTGGTCTTGAACTCCTGAGTTCAAGTCATCTGCCTGCCTCGGCCTCACAAAGTTCTGGGACTACAGACGTGAGCCACTACACCCAGCCTATAATTTTACCTTCCATATAATTAATCCGTTGTGAGTGTGTAACTCAGTTATTTTAGGTTAATTTCTAGAGTTGTGAAATGATCACCACAGTCTATCTTTGGAATATTTCCATTACTCCCACAAGTTCCCCTGTGCCTGTTTACGGTCAATCCCTACTCCCACACCCAGCTCCAAGTAACCACTAATCTACAAATGTATAGATTGCCCCTTTCTGGGCATTTCATGTAAATGTAATCATACAGTATACAGCCTTTTGCATCTGCCTTCTTTTACTTAGCATAATGTTTTTGGTGTAATGTTCACCCATGCTACAGCATGTAGTATTAGTTCATTCCTTTTTATTGTTGAATTGTATTTCATTATATGGATATATTACATATTCATTATCCATTCATCAGTTGATGGAATTAGCATCGTTTCCAGTCTGGGGCTATTATGTTATGTATAATGCTGCTGTAACCATTCATGTGAAAGTTCTTTTGTGAACATGTATTTTCATCTGTCTTGGGTAGGTACCTAGTTGTGGAATTGCTGAATTGCTTGGTAAGATTATATTTATCCTTTTAAGAAGCTGCCAGACTGTTCCCCAAATGGCTGTACCATTTGTATTCCCAGCAGTAAACACATTCTCACCACCATTTGGTATTATCTGTCTTTTTTAGATAACTGTGCTAATTGGTGCATAGTGTTATCTTGTAGTTTCGAATCATCTTTTTAAAATATCTATTAAATTTGTTGAATGAGGCTAGTTTTTTCTCTGTCCCAGATGACTTTTCTAACTTCTAGGTATTACAAAAAATCCTGATTTAGTAATTAATGTGTTCACTCCCATGCATTAATCAAAACTTTCAAACTGATTTAAATTTGAGGTGCCTCTGTCTTCTCCCTTCACTCCCTGCCCCCACACACAGCTAAGTGGGAGCCTTGGGGAAGGCCCACAGGTGACTAGAAGGTGGCTGGCTTTACTTCTTTTCCTCCTTCCTCTTTTTTTTTTTTTTTTTTGAGATGGAGTCTCGCTCTGTCACCCAGGCTGGAGTGCAGTGGTGCGACCTTGGCTCCCTGCAACCTCCACTTCCTGGGGTCAAGCAATTCTCCTGCCTCAACCTCCCAAGTAGCTGCCTGCCACCACGCCCGGCTGAATTTTGTATTTTTAGTAGAAACAGGGTTTCACTGTGTTGGCCAGGCTGGTCTCGAATTCCTGACCTCAGGTGATCTGCCCCCCTCTGCCACCCAAAGTGCTGGGATAACAGGCATAAGCCACCACGCTCAGCCCCCTCCTTACTCTTAACTTCTCCCCTTAATTTGCTACTGTGAAGGTGAGATAGGGAAGAGGCAGGGAGCAAACAAGTCCTTTCTCATCAGGGACTGTCATGAGGGGCACAGCACTTCCTGGGCTGTCGGGTTTTAAGGCTGACTCTATGTTACCTTCACTCCATTCTCCTCTCACACGTAGAGAATACATTTCCAGGCTAGCTGCTTGCTTATTCCCTTGGGGGCTAGAAATCTGATAATTACTTCTTTTCTTTGTGGAGCTATTTTTGCCCCTGTAGTTTACCCTTCTGGGTAGGACCTAAAATAACCCCCTCATATGAGGCCCATATCTATGCCTTAGAAAACATGAACTCATCTTTGCCCCCTAAATTCTCTAACCACTGGTGACCCAACCCCACCATCACTTCTTTAGCTCTTCCGTCTTAGCCAGACATCTCTTCTCTCTCGCTTGAGATTTCTCAGCAGAGATCAGAAAACAGTCAGCTGACAGCCTAAACTGGGAGATCCCAAGGGGCTTCGGGGGAAGGATGGGCATCTCCAGTGCTGCCACTTGGCAGCTTGGCAGGGGGTGGGAGTGGGCAGAGGGAACACCCACATCTGAAATATCCCAGTCTCCTCTCTTTTAAATCCTTAGTGAGGTGAGGGATTCAAAGTTATATGCCTGTTTTTGTGTGAAATCCTTTAGAAATTTGCATCTTGTTTGACACTTCACTCTGGCATATCTATTATATCTTGAGATAGGTCTGGGTGATAAGATAAGTCACTCTGGCATATCTATTATATCTTGAGATAGGTCTGGCTGACCTAGCCGAAGATAGGTCATGTGTGTGTGTGTGTGTATGTGTGTGTGTGTAAATATGTATATATATAAAAAATATTATATATATACGTACAATACTATATATATATATACACATACTACTATTCCTATTCTATCTTCCTAGAGTTGTAAAACACAATTATTCTGACTGCAGTCATTTGCCCTTTATTTAATTGAAAAAATTATTTTTTCTTTGTTGATGAGTATATATCTGCATGTATGTGTATATATACATGCATATATGTTACATATATTAATATATATGATATATATGCATATACATATATAAATTCTCCAACAGAGAAAGATTTTTTTTCTCAATCAAATAAAGGGCAGTGACTGAAGTCAGAATAACTGTGTTGGACACTTCCAGGAAGCTAGAATAGGAAAGCAGCGGGTCATGAGCTTTGAGTTTTCTGTCTAGTTCTATGTGACTTAGACACACTTCTTAACCTCTCAGCTTTTTGTTTGTAAAATTGAGAAAATCATACATTTCTTTTTTGATATTGTGAGGAATTTTTTTAAAAGCACATGAGGTTCACTCCTGTAATCCCAGCCCTTTGAGAGGCTGGGGCAGGTGGATCACCTGAGGTCAGGAGTTTGAGACCAGCCTGGCCAACATGGCAAAACCCAAACCCGTCTCTAACTAAAAATATAAAAATTAGCTGGGTGTGGTGATGCGCACCTGTAATCCCAGCTACTTGGGAGGCTGAGGCAGGAGAATCACTCAAACCCAGGAGGCAGAGGTTGCCATGAGCCAAGATTGTGCCACTGCACTCCAGCACACAACTCCGTCTCAAAAAAAAAAAAAAAAAAGCATGTGAAAACTACTCAGCCCAGTGCCTGGCATGTAGTATGTGCTTCAATTACTGTGAGTTACAAAGTCTGATGACTGTATTCGTCAGCCAGGGCTGCCATGTGAAGGACTAAAAACTGGATGGCTGAAACAACCAAAATTAATTTCCTAAGAGTCCTGGAGGCTAGAAGCTCCCACCTCACTAAGGATATAAAAGGATAAAAAGAAAGTGGACTCAACAGTCTTAGATGTGGGTGTTCCATGTGCTTCCCCACGCCCTGCTGAGTGGAAGCCTTGGAGATGCCTGTCCCTCTCGCCAAGCCTCCTAAGCGGGGGCCTCAGTGGGGTCTCTCAGTTTGGGCTGTCGGCCAACTGCTTGTTCTGTGATTCTCAGCTGAGAAATCTAAAGTCTAAAGAGAGAGAGAAGGGATGCCTGGCTTCTGGATGGAAGAGCCAAAACAGATGAATTTTGGGGGAATACAATTCAGCCCATAACAATGATTAAAAAGGAAGAAACAGATCTGTTGTTGTTCATGGACTACCTGGTTGTTTAATAACAGAGCAAAAGGGTCTGTGGTTAAACTATTAGGATTAATAAACAAATTTATTAAGTTGCTGGATATAAAGTCAATATCCAAAAATCATTTATATTTCTACAAAACAGCAAAAAACACAACTGGAAAATAGAAATAAAAAATATGATTTATATTAGCCTAGAAACTACCAAATGCCTTGTAATAAATTTAATAAATGAAATACAAGACTTTCTCACCAAAAGAAAAAAAATACAAACTATTATTCATAGAATCGAGAGAAATGAAAGAAGGTCTAATATATCCTGTTAGTGGATTAGAAGACTCAAAATTGCTGAAATATCAATTCTTCCAAATAGACTTAGAGAGCAAATAACATTCTAATAAAAATCCGTGCAGGTTTAATTTGGTGAAAATTGAGTTGATCTTAAAACTGATACAAAAATTCAAGGGGAAAGAATAGCCAGGGCCATCTTAAAGAAGAACAAAGTTGCAAACTTCCACTGCCAGATATCATGACTGTAAAGTTATAGTAACCAAGGCAGTATGGTATTGATAATGTGTTAAGATTTCCTAAGGCCAAGACCAGGGTTCTCAGGTTTGGTAATTCACTAGGAAGACTCAGTGTTTAGTTGTACTCATGGTTATGATTTACTACAGCAAAAGGATACAAAGCAAAATTTTGTATTCCAGTGAAAGGATACAAAATAAAAGCACACCAAGAGCAAAGCGAAAATGTGCATGGGGAGATGTTTGTGGGAAACTAGGAACAAGCTTCCAAGAATTCTCTTCAGTGGATGTGCCAGGGGTCACACTGCATGTGTTTAACTCTCCCAGCAAGTTATGACAACAAGTGTGAATATTGCCATCCGGGAGGCTCATCAGGGACTCAGTGCCTATGGCTGCTGTTATTGTCGTTGTTCTTTTTTTTTTTTTTTTTTGAGACAGTCTCCTTCTGTCGCCCAGGATGGAGTGCAGTGGCACGATCTCAGCTCACTGCAATCTCTGTCTCCTGGGTACAAGTGAGTCTCCTGCCTCAGCCTCCCGAGTAGCTGGAATTACAGGCGCCCACCACTACGTCCGGCTAATTTTTGTATTTTTAGTAGAGACAGGGTTTAACCACGTTGGTCACGTTGGTCTCGAACTCTTGGCCTCAAGTGATCCTCCCACCTCCGCTTCCCAAAGTGCTGGGATTACAGGCCTGAGCCACCACGCCGGCCCCAGGGTTCTTCCTAAGGGCTTTTCATGCACCCAAGTTCCAGACTCTCAGAAGGAAAGCAAGTGTTCAGCAGACTGAGCCAAACTTATCTATTCTGAGAATGGTGGGAATCCTCCCCAAATCTAAGTTCCCAGATACCAGCCAAAGGCCAACCTTCCATGCAGGCCTATCAAAGGGTAGCATTCTCAGGCCAGCTTTCTTAACTCTTTTATGAGCAGGAGCACAGATGAAAAAGTAGATCAATCAAAGAGGCTAGAAACAGATCTATACATACATGGTCGCCTGACACATGACAAAGGTCATCGTGATACAGTGAGGAAAAGATGCTATTTTAAATAAATGATGCTGGATCAATTGAGTATCTACATGGAAGAAAGGAAATCTTGCCACTTGCTTTGCATGAGACCCAAATACCGATTTCAGATGGGTTAAGAAAATAAAGTTTGAAGAAGACAGCATGCAAATGTCTTTACGACCTTGTAGGAAGGTGTTCTTAAAAGTGCAGCAAAAGCTCTAACCATAAAGGAAAAGATAGATACATTGGACATGATTAGAGTCGAGAACTTATCAAAACATGCCATTATGAGAATAAAAGAAAGCAGCGGAATGGGAGAATATAAGTATCATCTATAAAAGATTGAATGTAGAGTATGTAAAGAACTCCCATAAAGAAAAAGAAAAAGAAAGACAATGTAACTTTTTAAAGTGGGCAAAAGACTTAACCAGGCAAGCCTCTAACAGAAGAGATAACCATGTGGCCAATAAACACACGGAAAGGTGATTCTATTGTGTTTCCTATGCCGTTGTAACAAGTTACCACAAACTTAGTGACCTATGGCTGACTCCTTAGAATATGCCCAATAGCAATGTGCACCAGTGTTCACCAAGGGGCATGTTCTAGAGTATACACCGTGGCCCTATGTATAATAACTCAAAGCTAGAAACTGTCCAAATGAATACATCGTCAGTAGAGTAAATAAATAAATAAATAAATTGTGGCATGTTCATACAATGGAATACTAAGCAGTAATAAGAATTAAGGAATTGCCGCTATTACATGGATGAATCTCCCAAATACAGTCATGTGTCAATAAATGATGAGACTGTATTCTTTTTTTTTCTGAGACGGAGTCTTGCTGTGTTGCCCAGGCTGGAGTGCAGTGGCATGATCTCGGCTCACTGTAACCTCCGCCTTCCAGGTTCAAGCAATTCTCCTGCCTCAGCCTCCTGAGTGGCTGGGATTACAGGTGCCTGCCACTACACCCGGTTAATTTTTGTATTTTTTGTAAAGATGGGGTTTCACCATGTCGTTCAGGCTGGTCTCGAACTCCTGACCTCGTGATCCACCTGCGATGAGGCTATATTCTGAAAAATGCATTGTTAGGCAATTTCATCTTATGAAAATCATGGTGTATACTTAAACCTAGATCGTATAGCCTACTATACATCTAGGCTATATTGTAGAGCCTATTGCTCCTAGGCTACAAATCTGTACATCAGGTTACTGTAGTGAATACTGTAGGTAACTGTAACACAATGGTAAGTATTTGTGTTTCTTTCTTTTTTTTTTTTTTTTTTTGAGACGGAGTCTTGCTCTGTTGCCCAGGCTGGAGTGCAGTGGCACGATCTTGGCTCACTGCAAGCTCCGCCCTTCAGGTTCACGCCATTCTCCTGCCTCAGCCTCCATAGTAGCTGGGACTACAGGCACGTGCCACCACGCCTGGCTAATTTTTTCTATTTTTTAGTAGAGACGGGGTTTCACTGTGTTAGCCAGGATGGTCTCGATCTCCTGATCTTGTGATCTGCCCGCCTCAGCCTCCCAAAGTGCTGGGATTACAGGCGTGAGCCACCGTGCCTGGCCAAGTATTTGTGTTTTTCTAAACATATCTAAACAGAAAAATGCAACAAAAATATGGTATGAAAGATTACAAAACGGTACATTTGTGTAGGGGACTTACCATGAATGGAGCTTGCAGGGTTGGGTGTTGCTCTGGGTGAGTCAGGGAGTGAGCGGTGAGTGAATGTGAAGGCCCAGGATGTGGCTGTAGGTTTGGACTGCAGACTTTATGAACACTGTACACTTAGGCTACACTAAATTTATACAATTTTTCTCCCTTCAATAATAAATTAATTCTAACTGTAACTTTTTTACTTCATAAATATTTAAGTAAAAAAAATTTTGACTGTTTTTGTTTGTTTGTTTTGAGATGGAGTCTCTCTCTGTCGCCCATGCTGGAGTGCAGTAGCGTGATCTTGGCTCACTGCAACCTCCACCTCCCCAGTCTAAGCGATTCTCGTGCCTCAGTCTCCCGAATAGCTGGGGCTATAAGGGTGCACCACCATGCCTGGCTAATTTTTGTATTTTAGTAGAGACGGGGATTCGCCATGTTGGCCAGGCTGGTCTCAAACTCCTGGCCTTAAGTGAACTGCCCACCTGGGCCTCCCGAAGTGCTGGGATTACAGGTGCGAGCCAGTGCACCTGGCCAGCTCTTTTGTAACAACACTTAGCTTAAAACACAAACACATTGTACAGCTGTACAAAATATTTTCTTTCTTTATATTTGTACTCTACAAGCTTTTTCTATTTAATTTTTTTAATTTTTGGTTTTTTACTTTTTAAACTTGTCTGTTTTAAAAACTGAGACACAAACACACACATTAGATTAGACCTATGTAGGGTCAGGATCATCCACATCATTGTCTTCCACTTCCACATCTCGTCCCACTGGAAGGTCTTCAGGGCAGCTGTCATCTCCCGTGATCACAATGCCTTCTGGATGCCTCCTGAAGGACTTGCCTGTACAGTCACCTTCTCTTTTCTTTTTTTTTCTACATAAGTAGAAGGAGTGCAGTCTAAAACAACAATAAAAAGTGTAGTCTAGGCCAGGCGCAGTGGTCACGCCTGTAGTCCCAGCACTTTGGGAGGCTGATGGGGGCGGATCATGAGATCAGGAGATCGAGACCATCCTGACTAACACGGTGAAACCCCATCTCTACTAAAAATACAAAAAACTAGCCAGACATAGTGGCATGCACCTGTAGTTCTAGCTACTTGGGAGGCTGAGGCAGGAGAATTGCTTGAACCTGGGATGTGGAGGTTGCAGTGAGCCGAGATCGCACCACTGTACTCCAGCCTGGGTGACAGTGAGACTCTGTCTCAAAAAAAATAAAAAAAATTTAAAAAAGTATACTAAGTACATAAACTAGTCACATAGTCATTTATTATCATTATAGGGTATTCTGTACTGTACATAATTGTATGTGCTATCCTTTATACAACTGGCAGCAGAGTAAGTTTGTTTATACCAGCATCACCACAAACATGTGAGTAACTTTTTGTGTTGTGACATTATGATGTCACAAGGTGACAGAAAATTTTCAGTTCAATTATAATCTTATGGGACCATGGTCATACATGTCATCTGTTGCTGACCAAAATGTTGTTATATGGTGCATGACTATAGCATGAAGCAAAAGCATTCTGATATGCAAAAGAACATACTGCAGTTATATAACATTCAAAAGCAGGCAAATTCAGTGTATGGTATCAGAGGTCAGAATAGTGGACCCTTGGGAGGCAGTGATGAAAAGGAGGGAGCAAAGAAAATGTGGCACATATACACCATTGAATACTATGCAGCCCTAAAAAGGGATGAGTTCATGTTCTTTGCAGGGACATGGATGACACTGGAAATCATCATTCTCAGCAAACTAACACAGGAACAGAAGATCAAACACCACATGTTCTCACTTATAAGTGGGAGATGATCAATGCGAACACATAGACACAAGGAGGGGAACATCACACACTGGGGCCTGTCGGGGGGTGGGGGGCTGGGGGGCTGGTGGAGGGATAGCATTAGGAGAAATACCTAATGTAAATGATGGGTTGATGGGTGCAGCAAACCACCATGGCACGTGTATACCTATGAAACAAACTTGCACGTTGTGCACTTGTATCCCAGAACTCAAAGTATAATTTAAAAAAAAAGAAAAAGAAAAGGAGGGAGCAATGGGGAGTTTTGGCAATGCTGGTGATGTTCTACATCTTGATTTGGGTCTGGTTACACAAATGTGTTCATTCTAAAAAATTCCTCAAGTTCACCCAGGAATTGTGCGCTTTTCTACATGGATGCGATACTTCAGTAAAAAGATGTTTATTTACAAAACACATCATAAGAAAATAAATATGCATAAAGTCTTTTTGAGAAATCTTTGAAAGGGAAGCAAGTCGTTACCAAGTAAACTTTTCCCCTTCCCACCCCGCCCTGAAGTTTTTTACTTGAAGAAAAAAATTATTTCCTTTTCAGAATCCTCACACTCTCCAGTTGAAGGCTGAGTCCAATTTTAAGTCTGCAGAGTAGCTGGAAAGTTGAGAATATCCTTTCAGGAAATGGGTCCTGAATTGTTTGAATGTGTCTCACAGGTTATAAAAACAGTCTTGGTGGGAATTTTAGCTTCAGCGTTTAGTCTACTGCCAACTGCACTTGACTTAGAAATTCCAGTGACTAATCATCTAAGGTCCTGACAATGAGATTAAGATGAGTTTGGAAGTTCAGACAGAAAAGGGATCAGTTACTGGTAAGCCAGTTTCTCTTTGTTGCGGCTTTTCAATAACGCAGACATGCCCAGTGGGTTCCCCCCATGTATGAATGAAGATGTTCTCTAATTACAAGTTTCCACACAACACTTTAAAGTTCCTTTTAATCTCACTGCACTTAATTGTTTTCTTGTTTATTTATTTATAAATATACCTTAAGAAATCCTGTGGTGAAAGATAGAAAAAAAAAAGGCCAAGTTTCTTTTTTTTTTCTTTTCTTTTTTTTTTTGAGACGGAGTCTCGCTCTGTCGCCCAGGCTGGAGTGCAGTGGTGCCATCTTGGCTCACTGCAGCAAGCTCTGCCTCCTGGGTTCACGCCATTCTCCTGCCTCAGCCTCCCGAGTAGCTGGGACTACAGGCGCCCACCACCATGCCTGGCTAATTTTTTGTATTTTTAGTAGAGATGGAGTTTCACCATGTTAGCCAGGATGGTCTCGATCTCCTGACCTCGTGATCCGCCGGCCTCAGCCTCCCAAAGTGCTGGGACTACAGGCGTGAGCCACCACGCCCAGCCAAGGCCAAGTTTCTTTCTTCTGGAATCATGGAATCTAAATTTATGGAAACATTAAGAATCATTTAGTCAGCCATGCCCATGCCTCCAGAGTGTTGGGGGAACCATATTTCTTTCTTTTCTTTTCTTTTCTTTTTCTTTTCTTTTTTTTTGGGGGGGTGGGGGAGGGATAGGGTCTTGCCCTGTTGCCCAGGCTAGAGTGCAGTGGTGCAATCACAGCTTACTGCAGCCTTGGCCTCTGGACCCCAAGTAATCCTCCCACCTCAGCTTCCCGAGTAGCTGGGACTACGAGTGTGCACCACTATGCCCGGCTAACTAGTTTAGTTTTTGTAGATATGGGGTCTCACTATGTTGCCCAGGCTGGTCTCAAACTCTGGGCTGAAGCAATCCTACCTCCTCGGCTTCCCAAAGTACTGGGATTATAGCCGTGAACCATGCATTTGGCCTGGAACCATATTTCTAAATCTTCGTGTTTGCGTATAAGAAAACTTGCATTTCAATTCCTTTAAAGGGAAGATTAGAAACATTAGGAGGATAACTTCTGCCCTTCTCTCATCCACCTTCACCTGGTGCCTTGTCTGTTTGGTGAGACTGGGAGAAGCACTGAGTGCTCAACAGCGTGGTTCCCTGTCTCTGGAAGCAGTGTGCCCTGAAGCCGCATGCTTTTGTCGCTGACGTGGTGAAGCGCTTCCTGACAAGGGTGCTGTCTCTGCAGGGAGGTGGGTTCACAAGTGTGTGAACTGAACTCACGGCCATAGGTACTTGGAAGTGGACTGGGGCTACAGATCCAAGCTGCCTTCTCCAATCTGCTGTTGTCTGTAATAAAAGTGTCCATTTTAATCTCTTTCCTCCTGACTTAGTGTCTCGTTCTCGACTGGGCTCATTGCACTTCGATTTTAGATGGCCATACAATGCCCAGCCACTGGAATATGCTGCTCCTTCTATGAGGCTCAGGAAGCGGGTATGTATTGCCCTGCACAGTGAACAGATTACACTGCTAGAAAGAAAAGATTTGCTAAGTATTAGGGAGGAGAAAAAGGAGAGCGAAAAATATACAAAGAAAAACAAGGAAAATAAAGGAGTTTGTCTTAGCTCCAGCTGCTATAACAAACTACCATAGCCTGGGTGGCTTTTCAACAATGAACTTCATTCATTGTTGAAATGAATAAAGTTCTGGAGGCTGGGAAGTCTGAGATCAGGGTGTCAGCATGGATGAGCTCTGGTGAGGGCCCTGTTCTGGTTTATAGACTGCCAACTGCTCATTAGATCATCTTTCATAAGGGAATTAATTCCATTTATGAGGACTCCATCCTTATGACCTCCTTTTTTTTATTTTTTTTTTGAGATGGAGTCTTGCTCTGTCACCCAGACTGTAGTGCGGTGGAGCAATCTCGGCTCACTGCAACCTCTGCCTCCTGGGTTCAAGCGATTCTCCTGTCTCAGCCTCCTTAGTAGCTGGGACTCCAGGCGCCCACCACTAGGACCGGCTAATTTTTGTATTTTTAGTAGAGACAGGGTTTTGCCATGTTGGCCAGGCTGGTCTCGAACTCCTGACCTCAGGTGATCTGCCCGCCTCGGCCTCCCAATGTGCTGAGACTACAGGCATGAGCCGCCACACCTGGCCTGACTTAATCACTTCCTAAAGGCCCCACTCCTAATGCCATCACATTGAGGGTTGAGATTTCAACATATGAATTTCAAGGGGTGGACACAACATTCAGACCAGAATGGAGTTAAACATTGAAATGCTGGATTCAAGCATTCAGCTGCCTGAAGTTCTCATTAGTAGTACTGCTGTCCAAAAAGTCTACAAGAAAGGTGGCTTTATTATTTTTTCTGGTGATACTAGTAACACTCATGAAGAAAACTTGAGGAACAGAACAGTATAAAGAAAAAACTGAAAATGCACCTAAAATCTCCTCAACAGGGTGCCCACTAAATGTTTTTGTGAAGGATTCTTCAGAGAAGGGACTTGAGAAAGTCTTCGGGGGTCCTGGAAATGTACTATGTGTTTATCTTGTTGGCAATCAAACGCGCACATACAAAGTAAAAACGTGTCAAGCTGAACACTTCAGACTGGTGCACTTTACTGCATTTATTTTATGTGTTAATTAAAAAATACCCCAGATATTTCACTCTCTCTGTACAGGAATAGAGTTAAATTATCCATACTATTTTGTTAAGTGTTTCCCAAGCAATCATATATTACGGGACATTTACTCATACGTCTTTGTCTTAGATAGGGATATTTGGTGGCAAGTTTCAGAATCTTACCATAGCTGTGCTATATGATCTGAATTTTTGTGTCTCCCGACCCCCAAAAAATTCATGTTGAAGTCCCAAGCCCCAAGGTGATGATATTAAGAGGTGGGGCCTTCAGAGAGGTAATTAGATCAAGGAGCCAGAGACCTCACAAATGGGAGTTTTTAGGGCCCTTAAAAAAGAAGCTCAGGAGGCTGGACACGGTGGCTCACACCTGTAATCCCAGCACTTTGGGAGGCTGAGGCTGGTGGATCATCTGCGGTCAGGAGTTTGAGACAAGCCTGGTCAACATGGTGAAACCCCATCTCTACTAAAAATACAAAAAAATTAGCCGGGCGTGGTGGCGGGCACCTGTAATCCTAGCTACTTGCGGGGCTGAGGCAGGAGAATTGCTTGAATCTGGGGGGCGGAGGTTGCAATGAGCCGAGGTCGTGCCATTGCACTCCAGCCTGGGCAACAAGAGCAAAACTCCGTCTCAAAAAACAAACAAAAAAGGAAGCTGAGGGAACCTGTGTGCCCCTTCTACCATGTGAGGACTCAGTGAGAAGATTATTTATTTATTTATTAATTATTTGAGAAAGAGTCTGGCTCTGTCACCCAGCCTGGAGTGCAATGGTGCCAGCTTGGCTCACTGCAACCTCCACCTCCCCGGTTCAAGCGATTCTCCTGCCTCTGCCTCCTGAGTAGCTGAGATTACAGGCGCCAGCCATCAAGCCTGGCTAACTTTTTTTTTTTTTTGAGACGGAGTCTCGCTCTGTCGCCCAGGCTGGAGTGCAGTGGCGCGATCTCGGCTCACTGCAAGCTCCGCCTCCCAGGTTCACGCCATTCTCCTGCCTCAGCCTCCCGAGTAGCTGGGACTACAGGCACCCGCCACCACGCTCGGCTAATTTTTTGTATTTTTAGTAGAGACAGGGTTTCACCCTGTTGCCCAGGCTGGTCTTGAACTCCTGACCTCAAGTCATCTGCCCGGCTCAGCCTCCCAAAGTGGTAGGATTACAGGCGTGAGTCACTGTGCCTGACAGAGAAGGCACCATTTATGAGAAAGTGGGCCCTCACCAGACACCAAGTCTGCTGGTGCCTTGATCTTTGACTTACCAGCCTCACGAACTGTAAGAAATACATTTTTGTTGTTTTTTTGTATATACCTACTCTATAGTATTTTGTTGTAATGGCCCAACAAACCAATATAAGCTAGTTTAAGAAAATAGAGGTTTTAGAGAATTAATCTAATAGGCATTCTCACAGCATCTTAGCCTGATTTTATTTCTTATTTTTTTCAATTTCTTAATTATCTTCTAACAAATCTTCTGAGCCTTCTCCAATTTCTCTTTGAGGAAACAGGATTTGATGATGATCTCAGGGTAGCTTCATGGTTTCCATCAGGCTGTTTTCTCACTGAAAAGGTCATTTAATGAGGTTTCGATAAACCCATGGAGTTCACTGTGTGCACAGTCTGTACTGCACAATATGGCTATGACTGTGAAGTGCAAAGCAGGAGGATAAACATCAGAGAGGGTGACTTGTATCTTACCAACACATCGAAATTGTTTGTCTAATTATGTGGGCAAATGGCAAAAGTACCTTTTGTTACTGTCATTGAAATTCAGTGAATATTGGATTGAAAATCTAATATGTGTGACATTGTGTTGGATTCTGGGGATACAACAATGAACGTGACATTTATACTGATCCTCAGTGAGCAGAGTCCAGTATAAAGTGGAATGCAGAGTCTAGTGTAAAGTGGAATGACCCTGTTGAAATAAGTTCCCAAGTTGGCTATTTCTTGAGTTTCTGCTTGGCCACGGGTGAGGGCTGCACCAGGGTAATCTCACTGACCATAGTGGTAGATGCCATAAAGGAGGGAGATGATGGGAGGTAGAAAGAGTGCAGGAAGGCAGAGGACTGGAAACCAAGGGAGACATTTGGAGGTTGGCATAAGGTGACATGGGCCAGTATCAGATCATGAAGCCAAGCATTGATGCTAGAAATTTGAGACTTGGGTAAGAAAAAGAAGTGAATCTAGGGTATAAGGTGATAGGGAATTAAAGTCCTATAAGAAAGTATGAAGAGTACAAAGGAGTAGGGATGAAGCCAAGGTAACTGCTGGCGTCTGAGATAAGAGTGTCAGCATGGCCGGGCTCTGGTGAGGGCCCTCTTCTGGTTTACAGACTGCCAACTGCTCATTAAATGATCTTTTATAAGGGCACTAATCCCATTCATGAGGGTTCCACCCTTATCACCTGATCACTTCCCAAAGGCTCCACCTGCTAATGCCATTACATTGGGGGTTAGGATTCCAACATATGATATTGAGGCTGAATATATTAGGCTTAACGGCCAGGGGGAATAAAAGAGAGAATAGACACTAAAGACCAAAAAAATATGCATAGTAAATGTGTTGGTACTTCTGGAACCAACAAGAACCTGGTTAGGTCTAGCTGCATCATAACAGCAGACCAAGATAAACTGTATTTGATTGTTTTAAGTACCACATCTATAGGGATAAAAAAAGATAGAAGGTTTAGTTGCTGGGTACTGGATACATAAACAAGGTTAGTCATCCCTTCCAAACAAAATATTGTATCTTCTGGTATTTTCCTAGGCACCCACTCCTGTCCACTTAGGTTACATCTTGAATAGAAATGACAAGAAAGTTGAGTTTTTTCACGATCAGGGTATAATTGCTACTGAAGATGGATCAAATATACAACATAAGTCCGGGCGTAGTGGCTCACATCTATAATCCTAGCACTTTGGGAGGCCGAGGCAGGCGGATGACTTGAGGTCAGGAGTTCGAGAGCAGCCTGGCCAAGATGGTGAAACCCCATCTCTACAAAAAACACAAAAATTAGCTGGGTACGGTAGAAGATGCCTATAATCCCAGCTACTTGGGAGGCTGAGGTTTGAGAATCATTGAACCCGGGAGGCAGAGGTTGCAGTGAGCCAAGATTGTGCCACTGCACTGCACTCCAACCTGGGCTACAGAGTGAGACTCTGACTCAAAACAAACAAACAAACAAAAAACACAAAATACATCAAAGTGTAACTCAGAGTTAATGGCAGTTGGTGGGTGGTCTGGTTTGTTAATTGTTGTAGAATAAGTCTGTTACTGCCAACATGAAAAATGTGAAAACCAAACCAAAATCGTGATCCAAAATAGGATACTTAGTGCTGATCATTAAGAATGAGAAAGAGCATCTGACGAAGTAAAACACAAGTTGATTACTCTCTGGTGAACGTTCATGTTTAGTATAATGGTCATGGACTCTCTTCTCCTAACCCCGAACCTGACATCTAAGCCAAATACCTAGCATGAAAGAGATGCTAATAAGCTGTGTTGAGCTTGATCCCAGTGGAAATTTCATTTCTATTGTTTCTTAGCATAAGTAGATTTATCTTGGCTTCCATTGTTCAAGGAAATGCTTTGATTCCTGCATTCTTTCCAGCCAAAGGCACAGGGAAGAATTCCAGAGTAGGAAGCAAGCTGTGTGTGTGTCTATGTTGCAGACTTGGACACGTGTTAGGAATTTTCAATTCACAACTGATGTGGGAAAATGGAAGACATCTTACGATGAAAGAAGCAAGGAAAACCCAGAAGGCCGCTTCTCTAGCCGGCTCAGTCAGGGCCAGTGATACTGAAGTTTTAACTCTGTTGCTTTCAGTGTTCCATAGATGAAACACACGCATTTTAATTAAATTTCTCATTCACAGCATCTTATCAGAGAGAGATACAGAGAAAGAGATAATGATTGATAGATAATTGGATAGACAGAAATAGAAAGACTTCTATTGTATTTCTATTACTGATGAAGTAATTTTGATTTTATTAAACAGGATACTTCCTAATATTTGCTTTGTAGTCAATTTGTTATCACCATATATATAGCAGGTGGCTGTATCCAGTGCTTTAGGTACATAAGAGCGATCTCATGCTCACTGGAAAAATACTTGACCAAAACACAGGAAAAATAAAGACTTCATTCTATACTTGGGAACATGCTGGAAGATCACTGGTGGTTGGAGTGTCCTTGCCTGCCATTAAAGTGCTTGAAAGATCCATGGTCATGAAATATGCATGTCAAGAACCCCAGTTGTGAAGAAGTAGAAAAAGGAGAAAGAAAGTGAGCTGCAAGCAGTGGCTTGCTCCTGTAATCCCAGCACTTTGGAAGGCCGAGGCAAGAAGACCGCTTGAGACTAGCAGTTTGAGACTAGCCTGGGCAACACAGTGAGATCCCATTTCTACAAACAAATATAAAAAATTAGCTGAGCATGGTGGTGTGTGCCTGTGGTCCTTCCTAGCTATCAGGGAAGCTGAGGCAGGAGGATCACAGGAGCCCAGGAGTTTGAGATTTCAGTGAGCTGTGATCATGCCACTGCACTCCAGCCTGGGCAACAGACCCTGTCTCAAAAAAGAAAAAAAAAAATTTAAAGAAAAGAAAGAGGCCGGGTGGGGTGGCTCACGCCTGTAATCCCAGCACTTTGGGAGACCGAGGTGGGCAGATCACCTGAGGTCAGGAGTTCGAGACCAGCCTGGCTAACATGGTGAAACCCCGTTTCTACTAAAAATACAAAAAATTAGCCGGGCGTGGTGGTGTGCTCCTGTAATCTCAACTACTTGGGAGGCTGAGGCAGGATAATCACTTGAACCCAGGGCGCAGAGGTTTCAGTGAGCTGAGATTGTGCCATTGCACTCCAGTTTGGGCAATAAGAGCAAAACTCCATCTCAAAAAAAAAAAAAAAAAAAAAAAGAAGAAGAAAAGGAAGAAAGAGAAATAAATAATTAACTCCCATTAGTGATTCCTGACACAGACACCTCTGGGCTTTTCAACGCCAGCTCAGATGTCACCTTCCCCAGCAGGCTTTCTACTCTGTCTCTAGCTCCTTTGTGTGTCTGCTGCATTTACAGTTAGGGCCAAGAAAATTAATAGGTCGGGTGTAGTGGCTCATGCCTGTAATCCCAACACTTTGGGAGGTTGAGGCAGTTAGATTACTTGAGCCCAGGAGTTCAAGACTAGCCTGGGCAACATGGCAAGACCCCATTTCTACAAAAAATACCAAAAAGTTAGCTGGGTGTGGTAGAGCATGCCTGTGGTCCCAGCTTCTTGGGAGGCTGAGGTGGGAGGATTGCTTGAGCTCAGGAGGCTGAGGCTGCTGTGAACCGTGATCCCACCATTGCACTCCAGCCTGGGTGACAGAGACCCTGTCTCCAGAAAAAAAAAAAAGAAAAGAAAATTAATACCTGGTGGGTTTCTAATGTATAATATCTGGTAGCCTTCTACGTCTCACAGACTGTCGCTTCATAAGGGCAAAAAATTCTTCGTATTTATCACAGTGCCTGGTAATAATATGTCAGCAATAAGTACTTAAATGATTTACAACTTTTGAAAAGTGACACTTTATTTTTCTTGTTCCCCAGCCATGCAGTTCCCCTCTTCAGAGGCAACCATGACCAGTTTCTTGTGTATCCTTCCAGAGATATGGTTGGCATTTTCAAATAATCACATACTTAATTCTCCTCCCTTATTTCAACTTAAATAATGGTATTCTACATCTTACTTTTTTTCTTTCTGAAAATATACCTTTTTTCTTTTTTTTTTGAGACAGGGTCTAGCTCTGTCACCCATGCTGGAGGGTAATGGTGTGATCACAGCTCACTGTAGCCTCAACTTCCTGGGGTCAAGTGATCCTCCCACCTCAGCCTCCAGAGTAGCTTGGACTACAGGTACATGCCACCATGACTGGCTAATTTTTAAATTTTTTTGTAGAGACAGGCTGTCACTATGTTGCCCAGGCTGGTCTCAAACTAGGCTCAGGGGATCTTCCCACCTCAGCCTCCCAAAGTGCTGGGATTACAGGCGTGAGCCACCGTGCCCGGCCTATGTTAATTTCTGCTGCACATTAGAACATAAGGAGCCTCCTTAATTTTGATTTCGTTTGTTTAAACAGCTCTTTTGCACTCCATTCCATTATATGGAGTGCCATAATTTATTCAACCTGCCTACTCATGATTGACTTTTAAGGTACTCCTGCCATTTTGCTACTTTATTTATAATGTAATTAATGAATAGTCTTAACTTTATCACTTTATAAATGTGTGGATATAAATGTGGGCTGTGTGTGTATGTGTGTGTATAGTTGGTTAGGTTTAAAGGTATGCACATTTTAAATGTAGTAGTTATTATTAAGTTGCTTCTATATGGGCATTAATTACATTTCAATCAGTGATATACAAGAATGTACCGATATACTACATTACTACACTTTTTATTTTTACAAATTTGAACTTTGGGAAAAAGTAGCTCAGTAAAGTTTGAATGAGTGTTTCCTTCACCTCAGGCGAGTCTGAACATTTTTTCATATGTTAGAAAGCTACCTGTATCTCCCTTTCTGTGAACTGTCTGGTAGCACCTTTTACCCATTTTTCTGCTGACTTATTCTTTTTCCCATTCATTTCTAGGATACTCTTATATATGAAAAAAATTAGCCTTTTGTCAACGATAGGAATTACAAATATTTTCCAATTAATCATTGTTTTTATGCAGTCAAGTTTTTTTCCTTTTTTTCCAGCTTTAGGGAGATATTATTGACAAATAGAAAAATGTAATATTTAAGGTGTGCAATGTGGTGATCTGACATAATTATGCCTGTGTAATGACTCCCACAATCAAGCTAACTAACATATTTATCATTTCACATAGTTACTTTTTTTGTGTGTGTGATGAGAGCACTCTCCTTGTGCGAAGATCTACTCTCTTAGCAAATTTGAAGTATACGATACCATATTAACTATAGTCGCCGTGCTGTATATTAGATGTCTGGAATGTAGTCACTCTATAAGCAAATGTTTGTACCCTTTGACCAACATCTCCCAATTTTCCGTCAAGTTTAGCAGTTCTTTATTGCATGATATCTAGATTTTGAGTCACATTCGAAAAAGCTTTCTTCTTTTCCCCAGAAACCCATTGCTTGCTAAAAAAAAAAAAAAAAAGAAGCCTTCTTATCTAGAGATCCAATGAGCAACAGGAGGACTATAATTATAATATTGTACTGTATACAGGAAGCTTGCTAAGAAACTAGATTTTAGGTGCTCTTACACACACACACAAACACACACACAGAATATGTGATATAATGGCTATGCTAATTTGCTTGACTCTAATAAGTATTTCACTATGTATATCAAAACATCATGCACCTCTTAAGTATATATGATAAAAAGGCCTTCTCCACTATGAATTTTATTTTTGAATTCTTTCACGTTTAAAATCTCTCCCTCTTACAGTATTAATTACCTTCCCATTGTGTCTATTGTCATAAAGCTAGTTGCTATGTAAGTGATATGTGTGGACCCACTACAGCTCTTCGAAGGAACAGAAAATTAAATCTCATAACAGAAACAAATCAGTGTGCCCAAGAAGGTCACGAAATATTTAAAGTACTACCTAGCAGATTGTTAACTGTGTAAATGTTGTTTTATGTAGTACAAGGTCTCCAGTAGTTACTTTAAAAGAAATCTTTATACTACCACTTGAAAAATCTGTTCTGCATGATTTAAAGCTGAATTTAATTACACCTTTCAAAAGTAAACATGTTTACAAAATCTCAGTGTTTAACATATTGGGTAAAGTGATTCCTTTTTTTTTTTTTTTTGAGACAGAGTCTCACTCTGTTGCCCAGGCTGGAGTGCAGTGGCGCAATCTCAGCTCACTGCAGCTGCTGCCTCCCAGGTTCAGGTGATTTTCATGCCTCAGCCACCTGAGTAGCTGGGATTACAGGCGTGCACTACCACATCTGGCTAACTTTTTGTATTTTTAGTAGAGACAGGGTTTCACCATGTTGACCAGGCTGGTCTTGAACTCTTGGCTTCAAGTGATCCGCCCGCCTTGGCCTCCCAAAGTGCTGGGATTACAGGCGTGAGCCACTGCACCTGGCCAAAATAATTTTTATTCATGTATTTTAGGATGGTTTTCCAAGTGAAGGAGGTCATTTTATAAGTTCAGATAATACAGAAGCTTTTTGGAACTTTTAACTCTACCAGCGTGGGAACGTGGAAAGGATTCCACAGAGGAAAGACAGAAAAGTTCAAAGATTTTGGGGCCAAATTCAAAATGAAAATTGTTAATTTTCTCTGGCATTTTGATTACTTTTACAGAAACAAATTAAGGACTTTGAAGTAATAGCAGATAATTCAACTGAGTGAAACATTTTGCTGTGTGTCCACTGAAGAGTAACCTTGATATCTACTGTGTCTTTCATTAAAGTGTAGTGTAGGACAGACATGGAGTACGTATGGTAAGGACTTAAATAGGATTTCCATTGAAAGTTCAGTTTAACTACAGAAGTTAACTTAGAGATCATCTTTAGTCAATCTTCTCATTTTGTTGATTAAAACTCAAGAATCAAAAGATCAGATAACAAGTAGACAATATTACTAGTGAATATCTTCTAAATGAAATATTTATGGATTCATAGAAGTGCATAAAAATACATAAAATAAAAAGAAAAAATAAAAATGATTTAATCCATCATTCTTCCTAAGGGAAGTTAAAATGGGTTACCTTATAAAGAAAACATTTGATTACAGGCGGTGGCTCACGCCTGTAATCCCAGCACTTTGGGAGGCAGAGGTGGGTGGATCACTTGAGGTCAAGATTTCTAGACCAGCCTGGCCAACATGATGAAATCCCATCTCTACCAAAAAATACTGGGTGTGGTGATGTGCACCTGTAGTTCCAGCTGCTTGGAAAGCAGAGATGGGAGAATTGCTGGAACCCGGGAGGCAGAGGCTGCAGTGAGCCGAGATCGTGCTGCTGCACTCCAGCCTGGGCGACAGAGTGAGACTCTGTTTCAAAAAAATAAGAATAAATAAAACATTTGAAATAAAATTTCAATATGAAAAAAATGTAAAGGCATCTTTGAAAGCTCAACTGAGTTATTTTAGAACAAACAAGAATGATTTTACTAGGTGAAGAGTACGTACATGGAACGTATTTTTTCAGAAAGTGCTCCCTGTTAAGTTTCAGAGATTAAGTTTACGAAAGATTATAATTTTCAAGAAAACCTAGGGCTTTCTGAGTACATTTTTGAGTTTTGAGTTTGACTTCATGGAAGTCAACCATAGCTTTCCAGATTACATTCTTGTCAGGAGAGCATAAGAGGCTGGTTTAATACAGTATGAGGTTTCCTAATGAAAGTCAGTTTCAATGGAAATAACATTATGTCCTTTCCAGTCATCAAAAACTGCCTTCCAGAATATTTACCCTTAGAAATCAAAGACAAGTATCAGGAACAGTCAGAGATGAATGGAATTCTTTTGGCCCAGTGTCCAGATTATTAGAAAACCAATATAGTCAATTGCCCATTTTGACTACTGGAATGCTGTCAAGAAGCAAATTCAGGGAAATTCATCTTTGTGGGATTATTAAAAAAATAAAGTTTTGAGAGCCAGGGTGCTGTGGTAAGAACTAAAACAGATGAAAATATTTAGACACAAAAAAGGCTGCTTAGAATTTGTCACTAAGTTTCATTATTTATATTGGTTGCTTTTCTTCTTAAAAAGAAAAAAGAAAAAGGAAACTTCTCCAAAAATCACTGGCCCTAGGCTTTAAATTAAAGTGGCCCTTGGAGCTTAGGGGTTTTTAAAAACTCAAGTGAAGATTATTGAGCCACTGATTTCATGACTTGGGTTTTCTCTTTATCATTTGTTTATTAAATGGAGAGCAATGACAATTCAGGAAATTGAGGATAGATTGTGTGCCAAATACAAAAAAGGAAATAAGAGAGCAGAATTCTTCTGGGAAGCATTCCTAGTTTTCTTTTTTCTTTTTTTTTTTTCCTCTCTCTTTTTTCTAATAGAGTTGCACCAGCTCCTGTTGCATGAGTCCCTTTAAATTCAAATTCTAGATTTTACTAAGCCAGACTTCCTTCTGTGAGAAAGATACTGTATATTTAAATAGACGTTTATATACCTATTTATATACTTAATCAAAGAAAACATTAAATTTTCTTTCAAAATTTTGTTCTAGTGAATTGAAGTCTGCAGTAAATGAAATGGGTCTTCATTTTAAAAATAACTTAAAACTACCTTTTCCCCCTACTTGCATTCCTGTCCCTGCTACCAAAATACATTAATATTGTATATATCGTATTGTAAATTGTATATTGCATACATACATTCAAAAAGTAATTTGGGAATAACATAATTTCTCTTTCTCCATGTTTGGGAACAAAATAAGAAATTCTAGTCACTATTTCTTAGGGTTGAGCAATGTGAGCCTTGGTAATTGGGTCTTCTCTGTTTACTGGCTAGTGCTACTATTGGAATATAAACTCAAATAGCCTATAGAGTCAGGAAAATGCTAAGGGAAGAGACAAAGACAGGGGTTCTCTGGTTGCAATTGTATCTCTCTATCCCTCAGAAAGAAAAAATAAACTCAATTTGGCTGGCTTAACAATGCATCCATAATATACTCATTCTTTCCTTCTCCTCCAAGCTAGAGATATAGAGAAGAGTAAAAATATGTTTGGTTCGTTTTGTTTTTTCTTCTTGTGTGTTTAATAAAACCATCTCTGAGTTAATGCTTGCATATAATATCTCTTGAAAATCATTTAAATATTTGAGAAGTAGAATGGAGTAAGGACGTTGTATTAGTCTGTTTTCACACAGCTGATAAAGACATATCTGAGACTGAGTAATTTATAAAGGAAAGAGGTTTAAAGGGATCATAGTTCCACATGGCTGTGGAGGCCTCACGATTATGGCAGAAGGTGAGGGAGGAGCAAAGGCACGTCTTACACAGCAGCAGGCAAGAAGAGAATGAGAACCAAGCAAAAGGGGCTTCCCCTTACAAAACCATCAGATCTCGTGAGACTTATTCACTACCACAAGAACAGTATGAGGGAAACTGCCCCCATGATTCACTGATCTCCCACCAGGTCCCTCCCACAACTCATGGGAATTATGGGAGCTATAAGTCAAGATGAGATTTGGGTGGGGACACAGCCAAATCATATCAGACGTTTTTATTTTCATTGATTGAGGACTGAAACCAGACAGCTGTCTTTCACGATTATTACCTTGGTACAATTTAAAAAGAGAGAAAAGGAAAAATATAATCCTTGATTTTAATTTGTCTTCCCACAAACTAGAGCAAAATAGTGAGATATTTCTAGGCTAAAACAAATATTCATAATATAGCTGAATATAGGAAGTCATAATATACCTTGAGAATAATTAGACTATTTCTTCTCAAGTTTGGATCTTTCACTTATTTTACTTACTCCCTGTCTCTCTCTGTAGTCTTTGGAGTGATATTTGTAAATTGTTCCTTGTCAGCATTTCAAGTCCCTTGGCATGTCGGAAAGTCAGGCACATGTGAGTTTTGAACACTGCAAAGGTCACGTTTGTGCTTTTTTTTCGACTCCTGGCAGTTAGAGAACAGGCCATCAGCTCAGGAATTCAGAGGCTCCTGGACTTGGAGAGGCAGACGATGGGGTGGAGTCTGGCTGCCTGGGCTTGCATACCAGCTTCCCCACTTACCAGCTCTATAGCCTCAGGCAAGTACCCAGTCTCTGAGATCCTCAGTATCCTAACCTGTCAAATGGGATAATTACTTTCTTTTCTTTTTTTTTTTTTTTTTTAGATAGAGTCTTGCTCTGTCGCCCAGGCTGGAGTGCAGTGGCACATTCTCTGCTCAGTGCAACCTCCGCCTTCCAGGTTCAAGTGATTCTCTCACCTCAGTCTCCTGAGTAGCTGGGATTACAGGAACCTGCCACCACGCCCAGCTAATTTTTGTGTTTTTAGTAGAGACAGGGTTTCACCATGTTGGCCAGGCTGGTCTTGAACTCCTGACCTCAAGTGATCTGCCCACCTTGGCCTCCCAAAGTGCTGGGATTACAGGTATGAGCCACTGTGCTTGGTCAAGGGACAATTAGCTTCTTCAGAGTGTTATCATGTGATAGAGTTTGGGTGTCCCCTCCAACTTTCATGTTGAGATGTAATTCCTAGTGTTGGAGGTGAGGCCTGGTGGGAGATGTTGGGTCATAGGGGTGGATCTCTCATGGCTTGGTGCTGCCCTCATGATACTGAGTGAGTTCACGCGAGATATGGTTGTTTAGAAATGTGTAGCAGCCCCAACCCCCACCACTCTCTCTCTCGCTTCTGCTCTGGCCATATGATGTGCCTCCTCCCACTTCACCTTCCACCCTGAGTAGAAGCTCCCTGAGGCCTCCCTGCAAGTGGAGCAGATGCAGTTGCCATGCTTGTACAGCCCGCAGAACCCTGAGCCAACTGAACCTCTTTTCTTTATAAATTACCCAGTCTCAGGTATTCCTTTATAGCAATGCAAGAACAGCCTAACACATCATAAGTATGAACTGAGATAAAGGTAGCTTGCTTAGAACTGGGTTTCATAAGCAGTATGCTCACAGTAGGTGTGAACTCTTAGTGCTGAGGCAGGCAACACCACAAAAGAAGGACACTTTAAAATTCATCCAGATCTTGGCAATGTCTTGTACGTGATATCTGGTGGTGACTTTACACTCAAGCAGTTCCTTGTATGTGACCCTGGTTGTGAAAACCTTGGGTTTTGTGTTGTTTTCCAAATGTAGTCCTTCAGCCTTCCAGTTAGTTTTGTGAGCTACTCCGTAACTTTCCAGAGCATTCCCTTTCTGCTTTACACTTGCCACTATCTATCCAGATGTGTACAACGTGTGACAATCAAATAAATGCCTGACTATTGTGTCAGACTCTTTTATTTCATGTATATATCAGCCTTTTCCTGATAAAAAGCGAGTTAGCTTCTCAACAACAAAGACTCTATCTTACCTTTTGTTTGTATCAGCCATAGAGCCTTGGGATGTACTAGGTCACAAGCCAGCACTGTGCCATGGTCTCCTAGCACCTGGGCTGGCACAGAGGAAGCCCAAGGGCATATCTAAAGACATGCTGAATGAAGAATGAATAAAGTATTCACTGGATATTACCTGACTCAGAGCTGAGACTGCTGAGCTATGGTATCAGCCCTATACCATCCTACCTCGTAACAGACTTCTGGTTAGGTGAGATAGAAATTCCTATATTACTTGTTATTTTTGATTGGGTATTCTGTAATTGTAGCCAACACATCCCGACATTAGGGTGAAACATCGTTTCCCTGGACTCTAACCTTTCTTTCTTGTTACCTATCTACTGCCAAAGAAGTACTTCTTTCCATTTTTTTTTTTTTTTTTGAGAAGGGATACATTCATTGAGTGTGCTCTACAATGTTATCTTGGAAACAAATATTAACTTGCAAAGATTTTGTGTCGTTCATCAAAATGAACTCCATCTCCTTTAATTCAGGAGAATCTCTTTTCTGTGTGATGCGCAAACATCACAACACATGGAATAAACGTAGATGAAAAACAAAATGGAGGAAAATGCTTTTATTTTGGAATAGAACCTTTTATAATGTTTTTGCATTAGGTTTTGCACTAGTTAATTATCCCATTCATTATGGGCTAATAAACTGATTTGAATTATACATTGTCAGAAAGTGAAAATAAATGAAAAAAGTTTTTTCTATTTAATTCTGAACTGCCTCAATAGCCTGTTTTTACAGAGGTACTTTAGCTTGAAATAACAGCTTGAATCAACACAGAAGAAGAAATTTGAGCGTGCACAGAAAATCCCTGGAAAGAGGTCTCTCAGAGCTTTTATCTGACCACCAACCTGAAATACTGATCACAAGCTAGATCATCCCTCCATGTTGTCTCCCTTCAAGGGGTGTTAAACAGCAGCGCAGCCAGGTTGGAAAAAATTCAGATTTTAATAATATCCAGCTTTAGATGCCATCAGCAAGATGACATTTCCTGGAAATAACTATGTTATTAAAGTATTATTATTTGGAGTGATTTGCTTGATACGATCAACAAAGAAAAAGTAAATTATCCAAATGGGACTTCTGGCAAGGAACTGCATTCTCATTAAAGGGGAAGTATTAGTGGGCCAGACACATTCAGACACATTTGAATAAACACTAAAGACGAACTTTTTTTTTTTTTTTTTTTTTTTGGGACGAAGTCTTGCTCTGTTGCCCAGGCTGGAGTACAGTGGTGTGATCTTGGTTCACTGCAACCTCTGCCTCCTGGGTTTAAGCGATTCTTCTTCCTTAGCCTCCCTGGTAGCTGGGATTACAGGCAAGTGCCACCACACCCAGCTAATTTTTGTATTTTTAGTAGAGACAGGGTTCCACCATGTTGGCCAGGCTTGTCTTGAACTCTTGACCTCAAGTGATCCACCTGCCTCGGCCTCCTGAAGTGCTGGAATTACAGGTGTGAGCCACTGTGCCTGGCCAGAAGATGAACTTAATGTAAGAGAGGAGGAACTGTTCATGGAGACCAAAATAATTTGTAAGGCCAGTAATTCTGGTTTCGCCCACTTAGAGAGAATCAAACGAGGCTGACCGTTGCCAAACTTCTTGGCAGTCTTAGCCAGTATTTATATTTAAGGAGAAATTAAAAGTCAAAATAACAGAGTGTGTATGATGTCATGTGCTTTATCATCGCCATCTTTTAGATACTCAGACATAATGGCATAAACTCTGGAGCTGTGGCATTTCAGAAAAATACCAGAAAGTGTGTGTGTATATGGTGGAAGGGAAGGCAGACAATTTCAAATTCATTACCAGGATGGCATGGAGCTTCAAATATACTAAGTTAGAGCTGATAGGCTTTGAATATATTACCAAATCTCATTTTGCCAATGAGAAGAATTCAATACAAAGACTTTAACAATGACATTGTTGGGTTAGTTATAAAAGAGGCTATAGATAATTTAACAAAATGTATTCATTTTCATTTTTATAGTTTGGACAATTACTTTTGAAAAATATATAGATGAAAAAACAAGGAAAATTTAAGTTAGGTAAATGACGTTCTGATACAGTTTCTTGACAAATTGCTGCCAATTGCTGCTGTATTAAATGCCAATATTATTTCCTTAATTATTGTATAAACACAAGATTTCTAAGTCTTAGATGTTCAATGATCTAACTCTAGTAGTATTTGATCCAAATTATAAGTGAAAGATATTAAACCATTTAGAATTACTTGAAGTAGGGTATGAACAGTATTATTGAATAATTATGAAAGTACTGAGATATAACTATTGTTTTTTTCCAAAAAATTATTTTTAGTGGATAAAATAAAATACATCTTATAATCTAATTTAAAAAATACTGATAGGCCGGGTGCGGTGGCTCAAGCCTGTAATCCTAGCACTTTGGGAGGCCGAGGCGGGTGGATCACGAGGTCAGGAGATCGAGACCATCCTGGCTAACACGGTGAAACCCCGTCTCTACTAAAAATACAAAAAATTAGCCGGGCATGTTGGCGGGCGCCTGTAGTCCCAGCTACTCGAGAGGCTGAAGCAGGAGAATGGTGTGAACCCAGGAGGCGGAGCTTGTAGTGAGCCGAGATCGCGCCGCTGCACTCCAGCCTGGGGGACAGAGCAAGACTCCCTCTCAAAAAAAAAAAAAAAAAAACTGATGAAGTATATGGCTGCTCATCTTCCAGGTGTTTTTTTTTAATCTTTTTTTTTTGAGATGGAGTCTCGCTCTGTTGCCGAGTGGAGTGCAGTGGCATGAACTTGGCTCACTGCAAGCTCCTCCTCCTGGGTTCAAGCAATTATTCTCCTGTCTCAGCCTCCCGAGTAGCTGGGACTACGGGCGCACACCACCACGCCCAGCTAAATTTTTGCATTTTTGTAGAGATGGGGTTTTACCATGTTGGTCAGGCTGGTCTCGAACTCCTGACCTCAGATGATCCGCCGGCATCAGCCTCCCAAAGTGCTGGGATTAGAGGCGTGAGCCACTGCACCTGGCTTATCTTCCAGGTTTTATACTAAAAAAATGAATGTCTTGAATTATATTGTTCATCTGCAAAAAAGTGGTAGTTTCACTCAGGAACTTGCTCAAAAAATTAAACTTTATGCCAAAATGCCCCCAAATCTAGCTGAGGAGATGGATCCAAGAGTCACATTTTAACAGAAGGGGTGTGTTATGAATTTACCAATTGGCCATAGGCTGCAGGTGGTGATGGTTGAGTACATGTGAGGTGCAAAGGACCTTTGGCCAATCTTCGAAGTTTCTTTCAAATTTGTGGTGAATAGATTCCAGTGGATTATCAGAAGACAGCCTTTCCTACACTTCTGTGTAAAATTCTTTTTAGAGTAGTCCAAGACACTAAGAAAATTGAATTATGTTTAAAGATGTCAACCTCCCTCCCTCTCTCTCTCTTTTTCTCTCTCCCCGGCTCCCTGCCCTGCCCTCCTCTGTCATATTCCCTTCATCCCCCTGCACAGGATGGAGTGCCAGTTGATCCTAATTCGGAGTCTCTTCTTTAGCCCTTGGCGCAAAACTCTCTGCACCTGGGTTCATTTTTCTTTTAAACAATAACCTACACATAGTCCAGAGTCTTTGACTAATATTTGTTGAGTTGAAATATAAAAACAAATTGTTAAAAATGGGATTTGAGCCTTTAGGGCTGATTCGTTTGCATTTGTTAATGCTGTTTGCAGCGAGTCTTGGCTCCGCTATTAGGTGAAGAGCAGCCTGTCCAGGTTTCAGTAACTGTGGTTGTAGTCCAAGACTGGAGCTCCCAGAAAATCAAAGGGCAGCATGGAAAAGAGAGGTCTGGGAGTTCTTTTTTTGCCTGGTTGTTTCGCTTTTGACTGGAACAATGTGTTCTTTCCATAGATGGAAAAAGATTCTGAATTTCAGAATTCACTTGGGGAGTTTTTTTAACACCTACATTAGGAAACATTTATGCAAGCTGAAAAATTTCCACGTTCTTCTGCATTTTCTTCACCTCCTATATAAAATATGGTCTCCCATTGGGGCTTTCCCCTGCTCGCTGGGCTAAACTCAAAGCTCAGTTGTTACCTTTATAATGGAACCTTGGGAAAGTTTCCCTTTTCAGGAGTGAGGCTCCACCTAGAAGGTGAAAGAATTCACCAAAGCTAGTAGCTGGATGTCCGCTTGTAAACTTCTGTGACCATAGTTCATTAAGTCTGATGCACACACTTTTTCAAATTATTATTTCCAAAGCTGGGATGGTTGTTTCAATTGGTGGCATCTTACGTTCTATAAAATACAGTATAACAGCCGACAATTTCTGTTAACAGCAATAATTTCATCTCTTTGGAGGTTTCCAGAATCACACTGAGATCCACAGTTACGGAACTCTAAAACGCCTCTGAGTAGCTGTCTTTGTCCTATATACTTAGAGCCCCGTGAATCACTATATGGCTTCCAATCCTCTTAAGATCCTGCGACTTGGCTGGGCGCGGTGGCTCACTCCTGTAATCCCAGCACTTTGGGAGGCCGAGGTGAGTGGATCGCAGGTCAGGAGTTCGAGACCAGCCTGACCAACATGGTGAAACCCTGTCTCTACTAAAAATACAAAAATTTAGCTGGGCGTGGTGGTGGGCGCTGGTAATTCCAGCTACGGGGGAGGCTGAGGCAGGAGAATCGCTTGAACCTGGGAGGCAGAGGTTGCAGTGAGCCGAGATTGCACCACTGCACTCCAGCCTGGGTGACAGAGAGAGACTCCATCTCAAAAAAAAAAAAAAAAAAAAAAAAAATTGCTGCAACTTGGGTTAGGATGGTGGTGTATCATTTGAATCAATGAAGGCTGGTTTTTATTTTGTTGTTGTTTGTTTGTTTATTTTTGAAGACTAGCTCCTCATTCTTCGCCTGCTACACACAAAAGCCAACACAAAATAATTATGGTTAATACTTACTTAGTGTGGACTATATAGCAGGCAGTGTTCTAAATATTTGAAATATGTTGTTACTGACTCTGCACAACAACATGAGAAAGGTCCAATTATTATCTCTGTTTAACAGATGCCGAAATGGAAACCGAGAGAGATTAAGCAATCATGTTTAATAATAAGTATTGGAGCAGGCGTTTCAGGCCAAGCAGGCTGGCTCAAGGGCCCATGCTCTTATCATGCATTTATGATAACGTAATCAATAAGCACATAGGCTACAAGGAGACAAACCTCAAGCTAATACCGCCAAGAGAGACTACTGTTGTATTATTATCATGTTATGTGATTTAGTTCTGAGCTCTGAACTTCATGGATACAATAGAGTTTACTGTCCAGCTGAAAAAAAGCCAACATAGAGATGCTCAGAGTTAGACAACTGGGCCAGGATGTGGAAGGCAGGATATAGCGGCCACCTTTGTTTTAACTTCTCTATGCTTGAGTATTTTTGTAAATTACCTCACACGTGTCATTGCCTTAACTATCCAACCCTATCATTCCGTTCTCCTCAGGCTTGTCTGAAAATAGGTGTTTTTGAAGGTCGAGGCCAACCTCAAAGAGTAAAGATTTTTCACCACTGAAAAATTTCAAAAGAATATGCTGCGGTCTGTGAAGGTAATTCTAAAAGAAGCTCTCCTACATTTTTAAACAATGGAAAGCTCACTGGAAAAAGCGGATGTTCTCCAGGACTGACCCTTTTAAATGGAGACATGCTCTTTAGATGCTCTAGACATGGATATTTATTTTTAAATATGGTGCGTTTTATGGTTAGAGTTCATAGATTACTTAAAACAGGATTAACCTCTTAATGCATTGCAGAGATGATTAAACTACATGCCTATCCTTTGCTTGCATTCTTCAAGAAAAGTGATGCAATATATTTTCCTTTTGGTTTTGAATCCACAGTTGGTAAGGATATCATTTGGTTTTCTATCCTAAAAGTTTATTTGTATGTCGTTATTCTAGATCAAGATTGTGCTATATAATAGATTCTCTTGACAAAAGGAAAATTCCAACTTATCCCATGAATAAAAAATAGATTCTATTTGAATAATTGAACAACATGCCAATATTTTCCCTTTATTTCTCATTTTACTTTATTAATCTATCAACTAGACTTCCAAAAGCTCAATTAAAATGTCAATATCTTTTTGTGTATTATTGTCATTATTATTTCTTTCTTCCTCTTTTTTTTTCTTGAGACAAAGTCTCATTCTGTCCCCCAAGCTGGAGTGCAGTGGCATGATCTCAGCTCACTGCAACCTCTGTCTCCCGGGTTCAAGTGATTCTCCTGTCTCAGCCTCCTGAGTAGCTGAGAATGCAGATACGCACCACCACGCCTGGCTAATTTTTGTATTTTTAGTAGAGATGGGGTTTTGCCATGTTGGCCAGGCTGGTCTCGAACTCCTGACCTCAGGTGATCCACCCGCTTCAGCCTCCCAAAGTGCTGGGATTACAGGCGTGAGCCACCGCACCCGGCTGTCATTATTATTTTATACAAATGTTAATCTTGCTCTCCAGGTACATTCAGAGATGCAAAGTATTCTTTTGGTACCCAGTGAGGCTCCACTCTTTCCTGTGGACCACAGGACAGAATTATGGAGATGGAGCCATGTTGGAATTGACGGTGGCTAGCTGAAGACTGGAGTGTGGCCCAAGCTCCTCTCTTCCTATTCCATAAACCTATATGTTACTTCTACATGTTAAATGGGTATTCTGGGTTCCAAAAAAATTACATAAAAGTCACAAAAACATTTTTAAACATTCAATGATCAGCCACTTTGATTCTTGAATTGGGCATTATTTCCAATCAAGTAAATTTTGGCAAAATTTTTTTAGTTGTGAAACGTTTATTAAATACCCACCATGTAGGCCAGGCATAATAATTGCATTTTATCCTTATTTCTCTGCCTTGGAGCTTGGATATTGCTGTGAATCTGAACAACATTCTAGATTTCCTCATACCTGAACTGGAGGGTAGGGTGGGATGGGTAGTGAGCTGTTTTTTTTTTTCCATATTAATTTTTAAGTTTTAAAGAATTTAAGTTTTAATCAACTATAAATTTATATGAAAATACTCCTCATTAGGGTAACCAAAGGCCCAGCTGTTTTAGGCCTGAAGAGAGTGATTTACTTATCTCATGCAAGTGATTTGTTGAGAAAGACACCTGTACCGAAGTGAGGAAACAGCAAGAGAATAAGCAAAGACGCGGCTTTTGCGGAAGCCCAAGGGTGGCTCTGCAACGTGTGGGGCGCCCCATACATGACCCCCATCCAGCAGGGGGTTGTGCTCTGCAGCTCCGCCAGGGCCTTGCTGGAGGCACATAACCTCGTGGAGGCAGCAACCTCCCAGGAGCTGAGGATGGTTCTTCCGAGAAGGAGGCAGTTGTGAGCCACCAGCAGCCACCACTCACCACAGCAGTGGGGTGGAGGCGCTGCCTGGTGAAGGAACTGGGCAAGGCTCCAACAGTGTCCACAACAGCCTCCAAGGAAGCCGGAGAGGGAGCAATCAGCAGTGATCTCAAAGAAATGAGAAACTGCCATTTGGCTGCCTGTTGACTTCTGGAATTATCCAGTTCAGGTAATAAAGAGACATCGTTTATTGATTGGGAAAAGTGAATCTGCACATAACTGTGTTTAAAAATCAAGAAGCAAAGGGGACTTGAATAGCCTTACCATAGACTTTTGAGAAGTTGGAGTTTATTGCTAATTTAGTAAACCTGAGATCAAGTTGTCCTTCTTCTCCTAAATTGCTTTTGGTAGCTTTCTGGGGGAAGCTGAGGCTAGTTGAAGATAAAAAGAAATTACCAGCAACCAATATCTGTTTTATTAGCAACTAAAAGGAAAACTTTTTTTCTTTTTAAAAAGTAATGATTTGATTTATGTGATAAAATACCAGAACAACTGCATGCTCATTGGCATCATTCAGAGTTATAAGAGGTAAGGAAAGACAATCATTTCGTCTCTACACACCCTCCTGAGGTTACCACCATTAAGGGTTTAGTATTATTTTACCTATTTCACAATGTGAATATAAACACAGAAAACATGCAACATTCTTAGGGCTTCCTTTTCTATTTTTTAATGAAAGACAGTACTTTTTTTTTTTAAAGTAGATATATGACATGGTCTGACCCAGGGTTCAGTGAGCAGGCTTTGTGCTTACTCTGCTTTCAAATGATTAAAAATAAAATTCCATGCATAGGGACACAGAGGTAAGGGTCATAGGATATCACATCTGGTCAAGAGGAAATGTGGCCCTTGGTCAGGGGAAGAGGACTGAAACAGCGGCACTGTGAGGTTGATGCCCTTGACCACAAGGTCAGTCTTTAGGGTTTTGAACTACTTAAGATCCTGACTATTTTGAAGTCACTTTGGCAGAGAGCTGACATGTTTTATTTTTATGTTTTGGACCGTATCTTTGGAAGGCTGTCTGCTGTTCTTCCTTATGACTCTATGCAGAGGCAGCATCAACATTTCCCTTCTTGAAAACAAGCTGGTGTTTTACTTTAGTAGGCATTACCCTGAATCCCTGAGTCAAGGAACTGTTTAGAACTGAAAGGGGACCACGCAGATATGGCCACCCCAATCTAGGCCAGTGAGTGTGAGACACGTGCCCTTGTCCACGCAGCACAGCGTTTTGAGGTTCTGATGGCTTGTCCAACCTCCTGGCACTTCATTGACCCCACTTACGTTTTACTATTTTACCGATGAGGAAATGGAGGCTCAGAGGTTTACATAACTCTCCGGAGGTCACACAGTTAGACCGTGGGATGCTCTTGAGTCTGGGTTTGTTTAACTCCAGATGCCATGTGTCTTTCACTGCATCACATCCACCCATAATCCTGTGCCCGGATGTTTTACCAACTGGTGGAAATGACACATCCATCCACATGAAACAACTCTATCCAGATATTGAGTTGAGAGAAACAAAGTGAGTCAAGATTGAAGTGGATATGATTAAAAGAAGGTAGGATTGCAAGCCACGAGATTTGAATTCCAGGGCAGCTATGTGGTCTTAGACAAGTAGCCTAACTTCACTGGCCTCAGTCCCTCATTTGATAATTAAGGGTATGAGCAATAGAGTAGAAGTTCCAGTGCTAACATTTCTGATTCTGGTTGAGGAAGCTGGAAGGAAAGCCATATGAACTTGGTCTTAAACGGAGAAGTGAAGGAATGGCTGAAGGACAGTCCAGATTGAGGGAGTAAAGTAAGCAAAGGCTCAGAGATGAGTTCAGACACACTATATTCCTGGGACTGTGATAGATCTCATAGCATTTGTTCACAAAGTAAGTTAGTGTGCTTGGACAAAGGGCTAGACCTATGCCAAGTAGGAAGTATTTGGAGACACGTACTTACCTCACTCATTGCTGTGGATCTCATATCTATTCCCCACCTCGCCACCCCACCATAAAAGCTTTCTTATTATCCACTCTGAGAAGGTGAATTGGAAGTTTAATAATTCTTGAGAGAAGCTTTTTCGTATTGACAAGGAAAAAGATCTAATGTGGACTAGGGATTTGGGAAACTTGTGCACATGTGCTGAGTCAGGAGGTTTGAGCTTATCTCTCCTACTATCTGGTTGGGTGTCAATTCCATTGAAGCAATAATTATGAAGGGCTGATTATACATATGACGTTATGGCTAAAAGCAGCCCACAGCCTAATGAGTCATGGGCTAAAGGACTGTGAAACTCCTCAGAGCTATGAGCAGGAGCTATGGGAAGTGAGTGGCTAAACCAGGCCAGAGGCACCAGAGAAGACTTCCTATAGCAAGCGTCATTTGAACTGTACCTTGAAAGAAGGAAAGAGGAAGGAGGGAAAAACAAACCAGATGAAGGGAAGGGCATGAGGAAAAGCACAAAAGCATGACGTGCACAAGGTGATCAGGAAATGACAAGCCCTGTCTGACACTGCAGGATCTGCCACATGGAGGGTTGGAGAAGGGACGTCATTGAACGTGGGCTAAGGTCTCATCCTGGCTCTTCATGTTCTGAGCAAATGTTTCTGAACCGTTAAGGCACGTGAATGGCCACACCATGTCCTGCGGCGTAGTGTGGGATTCTGGGATTGTACTTTGATTGTCGTCACATTATGGTTGCAGGACAGAAAAAATGGAATAAGGCATCTCACTGAAATCAAATGGCAAACTGAGCAGGTTTATTGAGGTTCATGGGCTAAAACACGGAAGGGTGTGGAACCAAGTAGGGAAAGAACTAAAACGTGGTTTTCGTAAACACTTTGGAATAAAATTGTATTGTACAAATAAATTCAGAGCCACTCAGAATCATCAGAGATGATTCAGTAGTTCAGGAAATAAAAAAATCGATTTTTATTATGTTGTTCTATGTTGAAACCTTGTTAATTGGTCTTTAAATTAAAACTAATTAAATGGACACACCCTACTTCAAAAAAGGCACAGTTAAGTGATGGGTGTTTCTTAAAGTGGGTTTAGTACTATTGTTCTTGGACTGGAGGGTGAGGGGGTGCCCCCTTATGAAAATAATTTCAATAAATACCTAAAAGGCGATTCATTGTTTAAGAGTAGAAGGTTGCACATTTATATTTTTCATCTGCGGGCTCGAAAAATTATGTATTATACGTATCTAGGTTAGTGCTCATTCATTCATCAACCATTTATACCAAGTCCTTACTATCCTTGGTACTTTGCTGGTGGGGGGAAGAAAATTTCTGGGTAGAATGCCATGGGGTTGCTTAAGAATCTCAATAAGAAGACCAAACAACCAAGCCACAGTTTAAAAGTATTAGGTGAGCATATGCAAATTTTAATTTTATTAAATATTTACATATGTAAATATTGGAGAAGCTGGGGCAAAAAATCGCACAGTTCCCCAAAATAAAACTCTGAGAGCTATTTTTAGCTCTTCTTTCTTCCTTCATCTGCTCCCAAACCACTCCATCCAACCCCACACTAATTCAGTCTGTCACCAGTTCCTACCAAGGCTACCTCTGAAGTGTAATTGATTGGTTATTTTTTCTTCTCTTGTATCTCTGCTTTGGGCCTATTGTCTAATGAGAATTTGGTTACCTGATGAGACATATAAAGCCATTAATCTCCTTATTTGTAGACATTTCTGGGTTTGTATAAAATAGCATTGCTCAGCACAATTTTACCCACTTTGTTCATCAAAGTACGTACTAAATAGCTTTTGATCTTTTTCAGTCACGTATCCAGATCAATGGTTCTCAAAGTGTTCCCAAGATCCCTGACATCCTTGAAACCTTTTCAGGGGGTCTGTGATGTGAAAATATTTTCATAGTAATAGTAAAACGTTATTTTCCTCGTTTACTTTCATTCTTTCAGAAGTAGAAAGTGGAGTGTTTTAGAAGCTACAGGACATGGGACGTCCTAACTCTGATGGCTAATGGAAAGTGTCCTTAGGCATTCTTGTGTTTTAAATTTGTCTCAAGTTTTACTTATAATATATTAAAAATAGATATAACCCACATCATTGAAAACTCTCCGGGTTCCCAGTGGCTTTTAAGAGTGTAAAGGGGTCATGAGAGAAACTGTGAGAATCGTGGGCCTATGTGAATGCCTTCCATAACTGGGCTTCCTTCTTCTCATGCTTCTCTGATCTCACCTTTATTCTGATCATCCTCTACGTGTCATCCACACTGACAACAGAGTCATCTTCCTGAATCCCAGGTCTAGTAGTTGCTATGAGTTTAGAAACTTCCAACAGCTTCATGTTTTTTTGTTTGTTTGTTTTTGTCTTTTTTTTTCCCCCACAGAATGATGCCTTAGACCAGCACTGAGATGCTGTCACACTCTGGCCTAAACCTTCTTTTTTTCCAGTTTCAACTTTCACTACACATCATCTACCCTATTCCCTAGACATATACAGCTGAGGTTGGCCAAAGACAGCAATTCAATGAGTATACTTTCTTATACCTTCCCAGTTAAGATGAACAATTCCAGAATCTACAGTCCCAAAGTATAGTGTTTACACCTTTATTTGTCACTTACTATAGTTTGACTAGGGTGATAACTGTGTAGCTCTTCCTCCACCTCTTGAATGTGAGTTCCTTAGGGACAGGACCTTGTCTTTTTATTCTTGCAATACCTCAGACCTAGACAGTGCTAGGCTTATTACATTTAATAAAAATGACTTTATTGAATACATGGTTGAACAAATTATTGCAATAACCAGATTCTATTGTCTACATATGTAAGCATTTTGTAATAGGTATGAATTTAGTTATACAATATTAAGACTGATTTTTGAACCTGTTTCCCTGATGAGACATCTAAGGCCATTCATCTCCTTAGTGGTAGACATTTCTGGACTTGCATAAAATAGCATTGCTCAATGCATTTTTACCCACTTTGTTCATCAAAGTAGATACTAAATGACTTCCATCATTTTCAGTCACATATCCAGCCACAAAGCATTGAGATTTGCCAGCACTGAGATTATGAAAAGGAATATGTCTTATGACTTTGGACTTAATTACGGTTCTGTTCTATCCCATTCAATTCAACAGGCACTTAGTGAGCTAGCAGCTCTGTAGGCAGCTGCGGATATGGAGATGAATGATACAAGACTCCTGGCTTTGAGAAGCTCACTGGCTAATCCAGAGAACAATGAGATAAACACGTAGACACAGCTCATCATGATAAGGGTAAAAATAGGGAACAAACGTAGGACCAAAAAATGATGAATTCTCTCAGGGAGGTGGTGATATAACAGTAAGAAAAGGACTTTCAGGGAATATGTCTCTGAAGATAGGATTTTATGGAGGAATTGGAATTTCTTAGATGGATGAGGAGTGGGAGTAGAAGGGGGAAGGTTTCCAGCAAGAAGACATTTGTCTCAAGGAAAGTGGTTTAGAGGAAACAGTTGGAGGCCTCGATCACGAAGGTCTCATTTTACATGTCTGGATCCGATCCTGTAAGTGCTAAAAAATTTTAAGTGAACAATTCTAAAATTATCTGGAGTGGTAACATCATGGTTGAATGAAGTGTATGCCTGCCAGGAGTACTAATTTGGAGGGCTTACACTGATTTGAGTATACGAGCTTTGATATATTTATTTTGAAAATCAGTTTGTTTATTTTTTATTTTCTGTATTTTTAATGGACCATTGATAATTGTGCAGTTACAGCATTTTAGACCACATTTCATATAACAGATATTTTTTAAAGCTAATTTCTTACTTAAGGCTTTCACTTATTTTACAGATATTTATTGATCATCTACTATGTGTCAGACACTTTTTCTGTGAATTTGGGAAACACCAGTGAAGAAAACAGACAAAGATCCCTGCCCCTACGCATCACACATTCTGGTTTTCTTACTCTATAGTACCTTCTTGAGGGTTTGTGTGAACAAACTGCCCAGATATTAGGATGGGAAAGATGCTAGTGAAGTTAAAGCATAGTGACTTCTCTTCCCTTTCTTATTAAGAAAACCTTGAGAGGTGTATTTGCAGGTCGATAGGTGGGGAAAAGGACATATTGCGGCAATGGGTTACAACAGAAAACCCTTGCTTTTTCTCTTGACCCCTTTACCAGTGATTCTAAAAAAAGAAAGTCTTTAGGCCGGGCCCAGTAGCTCACACCTGTAATCCCAGTACTTTGGGAGGTCGAGGTGGGCAGATCACTTGAGGTCAGGAGTCTGAGACCAGCCTGGCCAACATGGTGAAACCCCATCTCTACTAGAAAAAAGAAAAATTTAGCCGAGTGTGGTGGTGCATGCCTATAGTCCCAGCTACTTGGGAGGCTGAGATGAAAGGATTGCTTGAACCCAGGAGGCAGAGGTTGCAGTGAGTTGAGATCATGCCATTGCACTCCACCCTGGGTGACAGAAGAGAGTCCATACGCCCCGCCCCACCTAAAAAAAAGTCTATATTTTTTAGAACAATTTGAGATTCACAGGAAAATTGAGAAGAAAGTACAGAGAATTCCCATTTACCCTCAACTGGTTTTCCCTATTATTAACATCTTATATGAGTATGCATATTTGTCACAATTAATAAACCAATATCCATTATATTAGCTAAAGTCCATACTTTATTTAGATTTCATTAGTTTTCCCCTGATGTCTTTTTTCTGTCCCAGGATCCCGCATTACACTTAATCGTGCCTCTTAAGCTCCTTTTGGCTGTGACAGTTTCTCAGGCTTTCCTTATTTGGGGAAGTTTTGAGTAGTACTGGTGAAGTATATTGTAGGATGTCCTTCAGTTGAGATTTTCCTCATGTTTGTCTTATGATTGGACTGGGGTTATGGGTTTTTTGGGAGGAAGGCCACAGACGTGGAGTACCATTCTCATCAAATCATATCCAGAGTACAGACTACCAAATGACTTAGCACTGTTGATGTTGACCTTGATCACCTAGCAGAGGGGCCGTTGGTCGGGTTTCTCCACTGTGGAGTTACCCCACACCCCCTTTCCATACTCTGCTCTTTGGAAAGAAGTCACTATGGGCAGCCCACGTTTAGGTAAGGAGTTTGCTTCACCTCCTTGATAGTAGAGTATCTATATAAATTACTTTGAATTCATTTGCATGGGAGATTTGTCTCTTCTCCTTCATTTATTTATTTATCACTGGTGATTTTTTATTGTTTCCATGAATCATGTACTCAAAAGACATATTCACTGAGGGCTTACTATAAGAAGGCATTAGTAGTACTTTGTTACTGAGCAATATTTTGTTTTGTTTTTTTCAGTGACAATTCACTTAAAAAATGAAGAACTTGGATTTCTTGTCCCACCTCTGACATTACTCTACTACAAGGCTTCAGACAATTAATTTCACACCCAAGCCTCAGTTTCCTCTTCTGGAAACTTAGCTGATGGGAAGGAATTAATTCTGACATTTTTTCCAGGATTGAAATTGTAGGGTTATATAATATATTCATAGAATAGGCTTTAAATTGTCTACAAAAGGAAACTATTAATATCTGTAGTGGGCAGGCCCAACTCAGTGAAATCTGTGTTTCAAACCTTCCTTCTCACTGCCTCAGGAAATGTATATTTTGTCTGCCATATTATTTTCTTATGACTCAGAGTTAAAATATATATGCCCAATGAAAATATCAAGTGGATGAAGTTAACCTTGTTAGTAGCACATAATATTTTATGACAAAGAAAAAAATGCCAGACCATCTGCAAATGACTGTTTTATAGATTTAATAGAAACCACTACTTATGGAAAAAGCACCATGGAATAAAAACAAAACAAAGGAATTTGAAATCTGTTCTAACACCAAATGGAGGTGGTATGGCCATGACAAGGCTCATGTGGACTCTTCCTCACTGCTGTCTCTGTTGGGAAAAATACGAAAAAAGTGAAAAAAGCAGAGGAAACCTGGAGGATGAAAAGCATTGTTTGGACTCAAGAGAAAAACATATAAACATTCGTTTCTTGCTTCTTCTGATGCTCCTCTTTGGCCTAAAGGAAGGAGGCCCCGAGGAGGAGGTCTCAGTGTTGAGTGCCAGTTGGCACTTGGCTTTACTTTACGGAAAAGGCAAAGTAACTTTTTTTCTACTCTTGCCCTTTGCAAACTTCATCAGGCTTTTCTGGGCAGCTGGAGTCTCTCTTTTCACTGATAAATGTCTTTTAATGCATTTCTTGCAAATAGCATTTAGTGGATGTTCTTGCCAGCGGTTTCTGGGAAGATTTATTCTAGTCAACTCAATAGTTGTCAAGGCAAATTATAGTTCAATATAATTCAAAGAACAGAGCGCCATGACAGTCCCTGCCTCTACTCCCCCTTTCCATTGCCAGTTGTCCCACCTTGGGTAGGTCAGTTACCATCCCTTGGCTGCCGTTGCCTCTGCGGTAACATGTTTCCTGCCTGTTCTGAAAAGAACGACACAGATGATCTCTTGAGGTCCCTTCCATGCCTGTGTTTCCTGGGGAACAGGTCCAAAGCAGCAAAAGTCGGGGCTGAGGTGAGGCAGCCAGTGTCAAATTGTCACAAAGTGCCTGTGACATGCAGAGTGCTTTACTATGCATTACTTAAAAAAGTAAAATAGAGTCTCCAGGAACTTATACCTTGGTAAAAAATAAACAATAACTCAAAGCAGCCTAAAAGAGGGCTGTGGTAGGAGGACAAGCACTCAGGGAGCTTAGAAAGCCCTTCTGCCCCCTCCCCTGAAGGCCCAGCCTCTCTGCTCTGGCTGGAAGGGGGTTGGAAGGGGAGGAAGGATGGGGGAGAAGGCGAGGAAGGAGATGGAGTTGGGAGGAGCACTGAAGGGTGCATATTTTCCATCTAGCAACGGTTGTGGGGGCCCAGAAAAGTGACTCCAACTCCCTACAGCAGGGTAGAAACTGGAGGTCAGGCTTTTCTCAGCCTTGTTTTTGGCGCAGAACTGAAGTTGCAGGAGGAAGGCTGAAGACAAGGGGCTGCCGCCATCAGATCAGGGAAAGTCCCTGCACGTCAGGCTTTGTCACGGTCACCAGCCTCTCCCAGACACAGCCAGCAAATGGGTGGTTCCCCAACATGTGGGCATGAGAAGAAACGACCTTCTGTGCTGATGTGGACCAAATTCCCCCACGAGTCTGCGTGGGAGGTGGGCGGGTGTGAACGACAGAGAGAAAAGAGGATGTCACCGCTGGGGGCTGTGAGGCAGGGTGCATGTCCTCTCTAGGTGGAGTAGGAGGCGAGGGAAAGGGGGAGGACCCCAACAGTAAGGCATCTGCTCAGGGCTGGGTGATTCCCATGACAACGAATACGTGTAATTCTCATGAGATAACAACGAATACATGTAATTCTCATGAGATAACATTCCCATTGGATTGAAGAAGAAACATGAGGTTCTGGGGCCCTAAATAATTTAGTTCCCAGAGTTAATGGCAAAACCAGGAATTAAAACAAGATCAGTCCAAATCCACAGCCCAAGCCTTTTCTACTGCTCTCCACTGCCTTTTTTTTCTTTTTCTTTTTTTTTCCTGGGATGCAGTTTCGCTCTTATTGCCCAGGCTGGAGCGCAGTGGCGCGATCTCGGCTCGCTGCAACCTCCGCCTCCCAGGTTCCAGCAATTCTCTTGCCTCAGCCTCCCTAGTAGCTGGGATTACAGGCATGTGCCACCACGCCCAGCTAATCTTTTGTATTTTTAGTAGAGACGGGGTTTCTCCATGTTGGTCAGGCTGGTCTCGAACTCCCGACCTCAGGTGATCCACCCGCCTCGGCCTCCCAGAGTGCTGGAATTAGAGGCATGACTGCCTCCACGTTGTTTGAGGGATGTGTCAGCCGTCTGACACATGAGGGAAGGGGTGGTGTGTTTTTCCCATCTATCCACCTGATGTGCAGTCGGAAATTCCATTATGTGACATTCATTTTTCAGGGGTGGTAGAAATAATCTCTCTTTAACTAGCCCCCTTTTTAACGTGCAAAGGCCGCCCCCGCCCCCAACTTTTCCTGCCTCCAGCCAATGCAGAAGTTGTACTTGCGATCTCTGCTTTCCCTCTCACTCAGTCCCCTGCAATCTTCCTTTGTATCTGGACCTGGCAAAAATGGTTTCTGAATAGTAGGGTGGCAAAAAGGGCCACCTGCCATCACTGAGGTGGTGACCAGAGACTAAACCATCGACGTTCACAAGCTCATTTGCAGAGAGGGCTTCAAGAAGCAGGCCCCTGGGGGCACTCAAAGAGGGCCAGAAATTTGTCCTGAAGGAGAGGGGAACTCCCATTATGCACATTCATACTAAGCTCAGCAAAGCTTTCCCGGCCAAAGGAATGAGGAATGTCCATGCCATGTGTGGTTCAGAAATGAGCCAAAAAAGCTCTGTACATTGGTTACCTATGCACCTGTTGCCACTTTCAGAAATCTACAGTCAGTGTGAATAAGAACTAAGTGCTGATTGTCAAATAAGTTATACAACTTCAAAAAAAAAAAAAAAAAGAAAAGAAAAAGAAATGACGCTAAGGGAATGACGCGTCAATGTGATCACTCACTTTGCTGAATGTCAGCTGTTTCCTCCCACCCCTTCCTGGACCCAGTATCAAGAACTGTGATTGTTCTGAGGTTTTGCCTTTCCTACAAGTTAATGAGTTAGACTGATATAGTTGTGTGGCTAATGGCAGAAAACATGAAACTTCAGGGTGAGGACAAAAGACTGTATTACTCATCGCACAGTAAATAGTGTAAGCATCATTATGCTTGTGTGAGTTCTCTTGTCCCCAAGTCCCAGGGGGGTAATGTGCAGGGTCCAGATAGATGCTACACAGATAGTGGGTTTGTGTTCAACTGAGCAATAGTGAGGACCGCATGATTTTGTAGCAAGCAGTAAGTAAGAAAAATTCTTTCACTTAGATTGAGACTTTACTTCACTCCTCAAAGTTGCTCACTGAAATACACCCCTCAGAAAGGATTTGGGTAGGCTAGGTGTGGTGGCTCATGCCTGTATTCCCAGCACTTTGGGAGGCTGAGGAGGCAGATCGCCTGAGGTCAGGAGTTCGAGACCAGCCTGACCAACATGGTAAAACCCCGTCTGTACTAAAAATACAAAAATTAGCTGGGCTTGATGGCACAGGCCTGTAATTCCAGCTAGTCAGGAGGCTGAGGCAGGAGAATCACATGAACTGGGAAGGCGGAGGTTGCAGTGAGCTGAGATCGCGCCACTACACTGCAGCCAGGGCGATAGAGCAAGCGAGACTTTGTCTCACAAAACAAAACAAAACAAAACAAAACAGGAAAGATCTGGGTAAAGACAATTTAGGACCTTTCTGTGTTCTTGACTAGATCCTTTTCACTTAGGAAGTGAGGCTTGTTGGGCCCTTCCCATCTTGTTAGTTACTGAGTCTGAGTTGACCCAGTGCCAAATGGGAATTATTACAAGACCTCCAGCTCCAACAAGTGCTCAGTAGGAGGTTAATAGCTACTTTTTCATTTTTAAAAAGCCATGTTCTTAGTGACTTCCCTTCTCCCATCTACTGACCCTCTGGGAGGGGACAGGGAGGCAGGCGTCCAGGTGGTGGTGGAGTGATGTCCCATTGGCACGTTTCTATATGCTGCCGACTCCGAAAGGGAGAACCCCTCTGACACTTTTGAGGGATGGAGAACTGCAAGCAGGTAACACATCCATTCCCTATACATTCAGATGTGGAAGCCACAACAATACATTGAATTGACCCAAGGGACCTCACACACAGTCACTTTAATTTCACTTCCCCGCTGCAAGCTCTCTCCAAACTCTATGAGTTGAAACTGGCACTGTTTCCTCCTGCAGGAGTATGGCCAAAGGAGCGTGTGAGTTAGTGGCTACAGCCACAGTTGCTGAGAGACCAGTGCTATCCTATCTGGGAGTATAAGGAGTGCAGGGTGGAGGGGAGGCTGGGTGGCCTCCCTAATGGGGTGTCTTTTTTCTCCCATGACTCCTTGCTCCAAGGTTAGTGCCTGAAGACTGGCTCTGCTTCCTCCCCCAAGTGCCTCTGGGCATTTGATGGATGCTTGAGGTCACAGGTCCCAGTTTTTCTGTGCCCCTGCATGTTGCCACAGTCCTTAGTACCTTTGGCCTCCACTGTACCCCGTAACCCATCCCTGTCCCTGGCCAAGTTGGGCTGTGGCAGGGGCCAGGCACATGAGCATGGCTAGCTTTGCTCTATCTGGCAAGGCCATGCATCCACTTTTCTTCTTGATCAGCTGCTTGCCTGTGGCTCAGAAAACAAACTTCCACTGTTTTTATTTACCCAGAGCTCTATAATGAGTGGCAAGGTCCTCATCGCCATTTTTTTTTTCACATTGAGGACTCCTTGACGCAGCTGTCCCAGCCACACTTCCTTTCACGGGGCCGTGGGGCTTACTGTCTCATTGTCATGATAACATCTCTTCCTCTATCTGCCTGGAAGAGAGTGAGTGAGCCATGGGGTCATGTGGGGGGTTTGTTTCAATCTCACTTCTCATCTTCAGTTACATGGTGATCATGGGAGACTCTTACTCCCTCACCTGCCTACTGCTTGGATGGACGCATCCACACTACCAGCCCCATGGAGTCCTCTCATACCCCTGAATCCAGCCCGTGGGGGCCTTGTCCTCTTCTAGAAAGTCATGACTCTGTCAGCATCTCATCCTCATTGCCATCCAGCTGAGATTAGGGCAGTGTGTGGATGCAGATTATCGATGGGGAAAATAAAGAGAAGAAGCTAAGTCAGGCAGGCCAGGCACTTTGGCGGGGGTGTAACTGCTGGCCCTACTTTGAGCTGCACAAAGACATTAATATATGGGAATAGAATCGAAACATTGAAGATGGGGGTGAGAATCAGGAGTAGTCATTTGTCTAAACGCAATTCTCTTTCATCTTCCCTTGATGAAAATTTACCTTATTCCTGTAAGAAGATGCCCTAAATTAACTGTCTTATTAGGTTCTTTCATTGACAAACATAGTAGATGATATCATCATTTGGAGATCATTTATTGAGTTATTAACTTAAAGACAAACCACAGTCTCACTATGTACTAGACACCATGGTAGACACTAATGATACAAGGAGTTTAGCGTCCATGAGGAGAGAGAGCCAAGAAAAGAGGCAGAGATGAGTCAGGCTACTGCAGGCCTCATCCCCACCCAATCTGTACTCCTGGAAAGTAGCCAGAGTCAGACCAACCTCTGGGATGGGGATGGGGTTGGAATTGGAGTGTCAGGCAAATGATTATTCTCCTAATCACATCTTATTCCACTTGGGATGTATTACACAGTGCTTACAATGAACTTAAAAACACAGTTCCTTATAATGAAATTTGTAAGAGTCACTCTTATTTATCTTCCTATTCAGGAAGTCCAGGGAGTCAAAGGCAGTGTTTACTGTTCGATGGAAAAATAGGGAGGTATCTTCAACCACAGGCAAAATAAAAAGCAATTATAGAAATTCCGTGGCTCATGAAGTAAAAACATTCCACAACATTCCTTCTCCTCCACACCAAGAAATCAAGTTTGAAAACTGACGTAAATATGGGGAATGCTGCTTTGATGGGCCCGAGTTCTTCGCAGTGAGGTTAATGAGTGACAGGCAGTGATGACAAATAAACATATCTAAGCTGACAGTAAAGAGAGGGTGACAGAATCCCTCTGGCTGGCAACAGACATGTTTGCAAACTCAGATTGGTCATGGAGAAGAAGATGGCAAATTTGGTCCAGAATAATAACTTCCAAAAGAAATCAGGAAACCTAGGGAAGCTCTCCCGGTGAAGCGCGTTCTTCTCTCTTACCCTTTTCCTTTGTTCAGCTACGTAGGCCTACTTGCCGTTTCTTAACTGTACCCCCTCTCTGGAGCCACCAGATGTTCTGATCTGATTGCTCAGAGCACCCTCTCCCCCAGACACTCATTCTGTTTGGTAAAGGACTTTCAATCTTTTAATACTTACATTTTCATCTCCTTAATGAAGCCACGCCCCTAATGCTCTAGCTAGCAGACTTGCCAGCCAAAGACAACTAGATTTCAACCCCGATTCTGCTCCTTGCTAGCTGTATGACTTGGAACAAAACTTAAACTCCTCAGGTTTCCTTTTTAAAATCTAGAAAATGGCTGTAATAATACCTATTTCCCAGGGCTGTTATAAGAATGAGTGAGATACCCACTAAAAAGCATCCCGCACAAAGCAGCCATCAGATAAAAGTGAGTTCCTGCCCTCAGGGGGACCAGAACTTTCTCAACATCTCTATTTTTTTTTTTTTTTTTTTTACAGCCCAGAAGTCCTTTATTTATTTATTTTTAACACCTAGTATGCCATGAATTAATAGGGAAGAGGTTCCAGCAGCTCAGGCTCCTTCCCATTGGTTCTCATAAAGTGTGCTTCTCTGGGTGGAGCAGGCTGGCGCTTTAGTTGAACCCAGGTAGCTTTCTCTTTGGCTTCTTTCTTTTGCTGATCATTTTCCTTCACGTGTTTCAGGAAGCTATCTAGGCTCTTAGAGTGCTTAATGTGCTCAATACGCACATTAATTCTCCTGGCAAGAACCTTGCCCTTAACTTGTTTGTTTACAACAATGCCAACAGCATGCTGGGGAACACTGTAGACTCTTCCAGTTTTGCCATGGTAACACTTGTGGGGCATTCCTTTTTGAACAGTACCCATACCCTTGATGTCTACAATATCACCTTTCTTATAGATTCGCATATACGTGGCCAAAGGAACAACTCCATGTTTTCTAAAAGGCCTAGGGAACATATATCGGGTGCCTCTCCTCTTTCCCTTTGTGTTTGTCATTTTGGTGAATTACTGGAAGATGGTGGTTCCGGCTGAAAGGGAACATCTCTATTTTACATGGATCCCACTCCACAGTGATTTTTGATTGTTTCTTTTCATCAATAGATCGTAGGCTCCATAAATATGTTTTTATTTATTAATTTACTTATTTGAGGCAGCGTCTCCCTCTGTTGCCTAGGCTGCAGTGCAGTGGTACAATCTCTGTTCACTGCAGCCTTGACCTGTTGGGCTCAAGTGATCCTCCCACCTCAGCCCCCCAAGTAGCTGGGACCACAGTCCTGTGTCACCAAGCCTGGCTAATTTTTAAAAATTTTTAATTATTTTTGTAGAGACGGGGTCCCACCATGTTCCCCAGACTGGTCTTAAACTCTTGGCTTCAAGCAATCCTCCTGCCTCGGCCGCCCAAAGTGCTGGGATTACAGGCGTGAGCCACCGTGTCTGGCCTATTTTTAATCTTTAAATCGCCTGCACTACCTAAACAAGCACTTGGGAGGAGTAGGGACTCAATAAATGTTTAATTAATAAAGAATAAATAAGTCAATAAATGAATAAAATAAATGAGTAATTAACTGAGATACCCTAATTCAGTAGGTTTTTTTTTTTTGTTTTGTTTTGTTTTTTTGAGACGGAGTCTTGCTCTGTCGCCCAGGCTGGAGTGCAGTGGCGCCATCTTGAGCACTGCGACCTCTGCCTCCTGGGTTCAAGTGATTCTCATGCCTCAGCCTCCTAGGTAGCTGGGACTACAGGCGCATGCAACCACGCCTGGCTAATTTTTGTATTTTTAGTAGAGACAGGGTTTCACCATGTTGGCCCAGCTGATCTTGAACTCCTGACCTCAAATGATCTGGCCGGCCGGGCGCGGTGGCTCACGCTTGTAATCCCAGCACTTTGGGAGGCCGAGGTGGGCGGATCACGAGGTCAGGAGATCGAGACCACGGTGAAACCCCGTCTCTACTAAAAAATACAAAAAATTAGCTGGGCGTGGTGGCGGGCGCCTGTAGTCCCAGCTACTCGGAGAGGCTGAGGCAGGAGAATGGCGCGAACCCGGAAGGCGGAGCTTGCAGTGAGCCAAGATTGCGCCACTGCACTCCAGCCTGGGCGACAGAGCGAGACTCTGTCTCAAAGAAAAAAAAAAAGAAAAAAAAAAAATGATCTGGCCACCTTGGCCCAAAGTGCTGGGATTACAGGCATGAGCCACTGAACGCAGCCTAATTCAGTAGTCTTTAAGGTGTGGTTTTTCAAGGACTGTTTGTTGAACTATTGCCTTCAGGGAGCCACATTGGGGTGTGTGTGTATGTGTGTGAATGCTTGTGCATGCATGTGCACATATGTATGTATATATGTGCGTGAATACACATGCACATACGTGTGTGCTGAAGACTCAGCCTTTAGAAGATGAGGTCAAAGACTTGTCTATGTCAAGGTATAAACTGGGTTGGAGAATTAACTTCCACTTGTGACACAAATGTAAAGAAAGGTGTATATGTTTTTATGGTTGGACAGGGGACATCTAAGTGTGGTGATGATGACATTTTTATGGTATCTGTTTGCTACTAAGAGACATGTTTTGTTCTCACAAATATTGGGGAGTGACAATGGCAATGACAACTGAGCTATGACAATAAACCCAGGCTGTCTATGACTAAAATTTGAATGCTCTATATATTAAGTAAGAATGCCTTAGACTGTTAATGTCTGCTATGGGTTGTTGACTGTAGACTGTATAAAGTTTTATTTGATGGTTTATAGCACTAGATCTAGATCATCTGGGGACATTTGGTCTCAGATGGCCCTATGCTTATCCCTTCCACACTCACTGCCTGTGGAGCCTGACAATGAATAAAATATACAATAATTTAATCCCCTTAACCTACTAAAGGGAAAGCTCGTGTTCCCCAATACCAAGGGTGGGTCTGGCCCATTGGCCTTGCATTGGCATTCATGCATTCATTCCTGTTCTTTAAGCAAATATTTCTTGAGTCTATAATGTGTCAGGCACTGTTTTGGGTGCTGAGCATATACCTGTGAACCAGGCAGCTAAGTTTAGAGGTTAGAGTTAAATATATTATTACTGAGCACCTACTATGTTCCAGGCAGCATACTGCACTCTGCAGATATACCAAACAAACAAACAAAAAAAAACAAAAAAGAAACCAAAAACCAAAAAACAGAGAGAGAGAGAGAGAGAAAGTGAGAGAGAGTTCCTGTTCTCCAGAGGTTTACAGTCTAGTGAGAAGAGACAAAAATAGAAATAAAAACTTATTTTTAGGGCTGGGAATGGTGGCTCACGCCTGTAATCCCAGCACTTTGGGAGGCCGAGGTGGGTGGATCACTTGAGACCAGGAGTTCGAGACCAGCCTGGCCAACATGGTGAAACCCTGTTTCTACTAAAAATACAAAAATTAGCTGGGTGTGGTGGCATATGCCTGTAATCCCAGCTACTCAGGAGGCTGAGGCAGGAGAATTGCTTGAACCCGGGAGGCAGAGGTTGTAGTGAGCTAAGATGGCACCATTACACTCCAGGCTGAGTGACAGAGCAAGACTCTGTCTCAAAAAAAAAAAGAAAATTATTTTAAAAATAGTTAATACAATGATTAAAGACATGTGCAGGGAGTAAGTGAAGGATGGAACATATTGACAGGTGGAGGGAAGGTGGGTATCTTTAGAAGAGAATGTTCTGGTATCTTGAGTGTTAATACTTAACAATCACTGTATTGTCTTGTGTGGTTACTTTAAGCCTCCGCTTTCACCCCTAGGTCCCCAGGCATCACATAAAAGTTTCTCCTGAATTTTCCAACTGTTCACAACTTTAATTTCAAAACACTTGCCTTGACTTGTTCTACACATTGCATTCTTTCCCCTTTTTGGTTTTTCAGTTTCTAGATTAGCTTTAAATCTTAAACTTGATGTTCAGATCCTGGGTTCTTCTGGACCACAGTCAGAGTTTTCCCTCCATCTGCATTTAGATTTCTTTAGTTTAACTCCTGCCCCAGTTCAGCCAGGCTCAGGATTGGCGATGGTCCAGCCCACAGCCATTTTCTGAGGCCACCCCAAATCCACAAGTAGGATTTGAACAAACCCAATTGATGTCAAATTTTGTTTCTCAAAATCTCTCCAAAACATGTTTCCATTTTAGACTTATGAATATGGCTATACAATATACTGAATTGCATCTTTAATAATTAAGGCTCTCATATTGTCTTTGGGCTTCATCAGTTTAAACACTTGTTCTTATATATTACAGTAAATCTATATAAAATGTTTATTATATTTAGAAACCAGCCTATACTCCATCAAAATATTTATTAATACTCTAATTTAATTAATCAAAATGAATTTATTAAATGCCACTGTCAACAAACTAAGGGGGTGGCTGTAAATGACATCAGAGTTCCAAGTAGGTTAAAAAGAGTAAGAAAGTTGATTTCACAAGAAAATCAGCAACCGAAAACAACACACGATAGATACCAAATGAATGACATGAACAGCAAGCGATCTCAGAATTCAGAGCTGTGAGAAAGATCCCCGCCAGGTGGGGTGGAATTTGAGCTGGGCCTCAAAGAAGAGCTGGGATTTCAATAGGAAGAGAGGAGGGGCGAAGCCACTGGGCAGACTTGATGGTATGAACAAAGACGGAGGGGTCAGGAGGTACCTGTAGCTGGAAAACATCAAAGAGCTCCAGTTTCATTGATCGGGCAAAAGCCTGTATTGCTTTCAGGTGGTCATTGTTTTACAGTAAAATTCGAGTTCCTAGATAAGAATGACTGGCACTTTCTGAAGACCTATGTTGAAAAGCAAAAAGAAATATAATGGCGCTGGGAGGTAGTTTGTTTAACTACGCAAAGCTTTAATCACTTTTTCACCGTGAAGGAGAGGTAGGGCCAACATTAGGGATTGGACTTTTTACGTTTAGCTTCTCTACCAGCAAAAAAAAAAATCTCTTTGGTCGCCTTACTCAGGTCATTAGAGAGAGGCCTTCTCTGAAGAATTATTTTGTGGATAATTTCACTCACTGCCTAGTCAGATTAAGACTTAAACTGAAGATAATGACATTTTCCCTGGCTTGTTGCTTCTGTGAACTCCATTGTGACAGCTTGTATTTAAAAGGTGAATTTTATAAACTATGTGTCTAATGGGGTTTTTAAGTTTGGTGTGAAATGTGTTCTGTACAGCTGTGACTCAGAGGGTTTTGATTCTCTACAATTTAGCGGCCAAATGATTTTCAGTTTTGTATCGAGGGAGCTCTGGAAGGCCACATAACATAGATAATCTGGCTTTGAGGGCAGGTGATAGCCTGGAAGTCCAGACTTTTGGGTGGGTGCTATAGACAAGGTCAGGGCCAAGAACACAGGTAGTGCTCCTCCACCGAAGCCCCTCCCTTATCTTCCCCCTGCCCTGTCCTTCACACGGGAGTGTAGACCCTCCAGCCCCATACTGTCCCTGAAAAACAGTCACCCACTGACCATTGCTCAGTTTTCAGAGTGTGCCTCCTAGTTATACCATTTTTGCTCCCTTAGGAAAAGGCCTGTATTGACCCTGGAAGTAGGCTCAGGATCATTTGGGCAGGCAATTCTGGGTCCTGGATGCCGGGTGCATAGGCTAGAAAGAGTGTATGTTGTGGGGTTAGAGTGGGGCCATCCCGTTTGTCCCCTGGTGTCCTCACCTGGTGAGGATGAGTGTGGTCAGAGAAGGGCCCTGTCTTAGTCCGTTTGTGTTGATATACAGGAGTACCTGAGACTGGGTAATGTATAAAGAGAAAAGGTTGATTTGACTCATGATTCTGCTGCCTGGAAGATTGGGCACCTGATGAAAGCCTCAGGGGCTTCATGGAAGGTGGAGGGGAGCCAGTGCATGCTGAGATCACATGGTGGGGATAGGGGAGGCCAGGCTCTTTTCAACCACCAGCTCTCAGGGGAACTAACTGAGCGAGAGCTCACTCATGACCGCAAGGCCGGCACCAAGGCATTCGTAAGGGCTTTGCTCCCATGACCAAAACACCTCCCATTAGGTACCATCTCCAACACTGGAGGTCCAATTTCACCATGAGATTTGGAGGAGACAAACTTGAAAACTGTAGCAGGCACAAATAGGACCCTCTAAAGCAAGGGCCTCAGAGCCCGGTTCTGTGGAAATAACATGAAATTATAACCTTGAAAGAAAGGGATCACTGAATCTAGCACTGCTACTTTGAGTGGCTGCAGGGAGGTAGGCAGATCTTATGCTCATGAGGTATCAGGCCCTCTTGAAATCATGTCTTATCCAAAATAGAGTTCCTGCTGTCACATGGCAGAAGTGGTTTTGGCAAGGTCCACGGTAACAGCTATGCATACAGGAATATGCTCTTAGAGACTCTTCCCTCCCCACCACCTCTGCCCTGCATCTGTTTGGGAAATTCCCCAATTTACAGAAATCTGCACCCCCCCCTTTATTACAGAAGTAGAAAGTAAAAATTGGTATGTGTTTTCCCTGCTCCCATTGCAAACAGGGCACCAAGTAACGCAAATGTTCAGGGCAGAGCTTCTTAACCAGTGTGCTGTGGCCATGAATGGGTGAGAGGAATATTGAGATACGGAATTCTGCAGCCCTTGGAGAGGCCTGGTTAGGGCTTGGGGTGGCCAGTGCTCCTGGACTTGTCAAAATATAATTCTCTATAGTGCCATGGCATCAAAAGGGCTAGGAAGTGTTTGACTAGGGCCCTGAACTCGGAGCTGCTGGCACATAAAAATAGAGACCTGGGAAGATTCTCTCTCCGGCATGCTAGTGGTTGCTGCAAACGATGCATCACAAGCTAGTCCAGGCTAAATTGTGGCATCTAGGACCAGCAGTATTTTCTCACAAGAGCAGTTCTGTGGCATGGTTCTCCATAATTTCTGGCAACATTTTTAAATTTCAATAGATTCGTTTTCTGTTTACGTCACCTGGAATTGTGTAATAGCTACACAACAATAGCTGTTGTAATACATAGCCTTCAACAGGGAAAGGCTATGGGAGGGGAAGCTGTTCTTAGGGTGAATGCTTTTCTTCTTTGCACTCCTGGGTAAATCTTAACCAGCTGATCCTGTTTGTTGGACAAAGATATCCCTGACAAGGTCCCACACTATAAAATGCAGAGCTTGAAGGACTGTGAGGATTCTTTTAGTTCAATCTTCTCATTATACCAAGAAGAAGCTGAAATGAAATGACTTGTATGTGGGCCCACGCAGTTAGTTCATGGAAGAATCTCTGGACACTCAGAAACGTGCTTTTCCAAAAGATTCCCATCATTTACAAAAATGGATTCCCCCGCCCTAGAGCAGATGCAATCCAAACCAAGAATAAACTTTGAGCATTGTTTTCAAAGCTGAAGTTTCCAGTTAGTTAAAGTACTGCTGGAGAAGCTGCTCTATAATTGATAGCTTTGTGGAAACAGAAGGCATTCCACTCAGGTGAAATAGGATTTATTTCTATGATCTAAGAAGGCATTTCCTTTAGCAATGCCATCTCTCACTTTTTAATAAAAACTTGGACCATTTCAATGTCTAGCTGTTCCTGGCATTCCCTTTTCCATAGGAAAGAATGCTGTCGATGGCTTTAAGCTAAAGCAAATACTTCTTTTCCTTATGCTTGTTAAATAAGCCAAATACACTCTTTGCTCCCTTGGAATTTTCTTGTATTTTATTTATTCTTTTTTTTTTTTTTAATGTGAAAAGTGTGCCAGACAACTAAGCAGATTCCTGGGTATGTTTCATATGGATTAGCAAGAAACCTTAGAGCTTCAGAAGGTTTCAATTAGGCAATTAAAAAAGAATTTGAAAAGAACTTTTAAAAAAGTTTCTTGTTTGTTTTGTTTTGTTTCAAGCCAAAAGAAAGACGGCTGGGGATGGGAGCTGGGAAGCATGAGTGGGGAAATGGAGGAATTACCGGGGGCAGGAGAAGACTTTAGGGGCGATGGATATGTTCATTATCTTGATTGTGGTGAGACTTCACAGAAATAAACGTGCCTCAAAACCAATTAAAGTGTAATTTTAAAAACCTGTGCCGTTCGTTCTATGTCCATTATACCTCAGTAAGTTTGTTCTTAAAACATAAAACCAGGCTGGGTGCGGCGGCTCATGCCTGTAATCCTAGCACTTTGGGAGCCAAGGTGGGAGGACTGCTTGAGGACAGGTATTGGAGACCAGTCTGGGCAACACAGTGAGATCCCATCTCTCAAAAAAAAAAAAAAATTACCCAGGTGTGGTGGTGCATGCCTGCAGTCCCAGTTACTCCAGAGGCTGAGGAGGATTGCTTGAGCCCAGGAGTTGAAGGCTATAGTGAGCTATGATCATGCCACTGCATTCCAGCCTGGGCGACAGAGTGAGACCCCCATCTCCAATACATACGTACATACGTAAAAAATAAAACCAGTGAAACATCAGTTCAGAGTCTGTAAAAGACTCGGGGAAGGAGAAAGGGCCAAAGGACCAGAAACTGCTGAACATGCTTTTCAGAATGGCCAGAGAGGATGGGGAAATCATTATTAGTTACATGCTGTCCACTCAGCTTATAGGTAGGAGCCAGATCAGATGACCGATACCATGGCCAAATGCCATTTTTTTTTTTCTTTTTTGATGAAGTCTCGCTCTGTCACTCAGGCTAGAGTGCAGTAGCACGAGCTCTGCTCACTGCAACCTCTGCCTCCTGGGTTCAAGCAATTCTCCTGCCTCAACTTCCCAAGTAGCTGGGACTACAGACATGCAGCATCATGCCTGGCTAATTTTTTTTTTTTTTTTTTTGAGACGGAGTCTCGCTCTGTCGCCAGGCTGGATTTCAGTGGTGCAATCTGGACTCACTTCAACCTCCACCTCCCAGGTTCAAGTGATTCTCCTGCCTCAGCCTCCTGAGTAGCTGGGACTGCAGGTGCATGCCACCACGCCCAGCTCATTTATTGAGCTGGTTTCACCCTGTTGGCCTGGCTGGTCTTGAACTCCTGACATCAGGTGATCCATCCACCTGCCTCAGCCTCCCAAAGTGCTGGGATTACAGGAGCCACTGCGAACGGCCAGAACTGGTTTCAAATGCAAGTCTGATCTATCACTCAGCCTCTGCCTCCCGGGTTCCAGTAATTCTCTTGCCTCAGCCTGCTAAGTAGCTGGGATTACAGGAACACGCCATCACACCCAGCTAATTTTTGTATTTTTAGTACAGACAGGGTTTCACCATGTTGTCCAGGCTGGTCTTGAACTCCTGACCTCAGGTGATCCCCCCACCTCCGCCTCAGCCTCCCAAAGTGTTGGGATTACAGGTGTGAGCCCCCGGGCCAGGCCCCAGACACCATTTTCTCATGAATGGTGCTTCACACGGCTTCTTCCCAGATCTGCTTTCACTCAACTCTTTGCCCTAGGTTTTCTGAGTTCCTTGGTTACCTTTGCTTGGGGTGGGAGATGGGCCTTCCTTATGCTTTAAAAAATTACCTATTTATTTTTCAGAGGAGTGCAACAAGGATTTATTAAATGTAATTATATAATTTATCTGAAGGTTCCTGGAACACGTAAATTGTAGGCTAAACTCTCAACCATAATCTCTAGGGTGTTTCTCAAATTCTTATGTTTTACTGGAATTCACGGGAGTTCCATCGTATAAGCTGCTCTGTGGAATAAATGGGAGAAAGGCTTGCAAGCAGAGGTAGAACTCCTGCTGAAGGTGGTTAGAAATTGGAATTTATATTGACAGCACAGACACCGCCTGGGACTGCGCCTGGTGAGGCACGAGATCTGGTCACTCTAGCAGTAAGAATCTGTGACCTTCATAAAAGTGGAAAGCAATGCGCCCAGTTCACCGTCTGCGTGTATGTTAGAGGCATAAGCAAGGTTCTCAAGGGTAGAGAGAGCCAGATCTGAGTTTGCTGGCTGAACTTACCTTACATGGTGCTGGGGAGAGAGCTGGGGGAGGGAAGGCAGGCGGGGATTACTCACAAGGATTCAGAGTCCGCCCCATGACACAGATTGATAGCTCCCTATGGGGCTTTGGTGAGCCCTACACCTTTTAAAATTTCACATAAAGCTTCAACTGGAGAAGCATCTGAACCACATACCAGCAAATCTCTGGACACAGCAACACATTCAGACTCTTCTATTTGAGGGAAACATTGGCCAAAACAAGTAGGGCTTTTCTTCAATTCAGCTTCCTAATGGTCATGATCTTTGCAGCCCAGAAAGCAAAATTTAAGCAGACTTCTTTTGGTGGCTTGTTTTGTTTTGTTTCAAAAATGGTATAGTTATTTTTTATAGCTTGTACTTCCTTTTTGGCACTCTTACAGAATTGCCACCAGGCCTAAGAGCTAGAATGGGAAAATGAAAGAGTAGATGACAGTGTCACAGAGATGCGAATTAGGGAAAGGTTTTCAATATGGAAATATCTTTACTATCCTGCCTGGGTACGAAAGTGACAGGACCTTTCTTGGATAAGCTCTCATGAACCTACAATAATTAGGTTTTATTACATCATATTGAACAGCCTTTCCTAACACGGTAGCCTTTTCCTAACGCGGTGGTGCTCAAGGCTCTCCCTGATTTTATTCCTGCTTATCTCTCTAGCCCTGTCTCTCAAACTCGCTTCAGTCATAGTGTATGTTCTAGATATATTCAACCTCTTCTAGTGCTCTTCCCCCAACGCCCCACATAGAAGTCAGTAAAGACATTAAGAAGAGTTATTTTAGATCTCCAGTTCCTTTTTATTGCTATGTTCTCTGTAGAGAATGTTCTTCCTTTGACCTCACTCCTTCTCTGGTTTTAACTCTCAGTGGTCACTGCTTCCAGGAAGCCCTCCCAAACTCCCTCTCTTACTCCTCCCCAGGCTGGGTTAGGATTCCTTCTCTTTGCCTCCTTAATATCTATGTAGCTAGAACTTTGTGCTGTATTATTTTATAACTACCATATACATTCATGAGTGGATGAATCAATGTTTGTCACCATTGGACTAAAAGCAAATTAATTTTTTTTTTTCGAGACAGGGTCTGGCTCTATCACCCTGGGTGGAGTGCAGTGGTGTGATCTCAGCTCACTGCAAGCTCCACCTCCCAGTCTCAAGCCATCCTCCCACCTCAGCCTCCCGAATAGCTGGGACTACAGGCACGTGCCACCACGCCTGGCTAGTCTTTTGTATTTTTAGTAGAGATAGGGTTTTGCCATGTTGTCCAGGCCGATTTTGAACTGGTAAGCTCAAGTGATCTCCCTGCCTCAGCCTCTCAAAGTGCTGGGATTACAGGCGTGAGCCACAGCGCCTGGCCTAGCAAATTAATTTTCTTAATGTATGAATTTCATCCAAACTTTATGTTTTTTTTTTTTTTTTTAATTAAAAAAATGTATCCCTATCATGGCTCACTGCAACCTCTGTCTCCCTGGCTCAAGTGATCCTCCCACCTCAGCCTCCCAAGTAGTTGGGACTACAGGCGTGAGCCACCATGCCTGGCTAATTTTTGTATTATTTGTAGAGACAGAGTTTCACCACGTTGGCCAGGCTGGTCTCGAACTCCTGAGCTCAAGTGATCTTCCTGCCTCGACCTCCCACAGTGCTGAGATTACAGGTGTGAGCAACCATGCCCGGCCTAAACTTCATTTTTACGTTAGATTACAAAATAATAACTGTATGACATTTAAAAATTTAGAAAATTATGTTATTTGACGAGTCACCCACTAAACAAAAACATCCCTTCTCTAATGTTCCGGATTCTCCATTTTATTACTACACTCTTTAGAGACTTTGCTCCAAGTCTGCAGTAAACTTAAGCAAATTTATTGCTTAGAAGTCAAAGTAGAAAGTTGTTTACTGCTGTATCTCTAAAGACTAACACCGGCCTGACGTACAGTGGGTGTTGAACAAATGCAGCTTTATCCCAGTTTTTCTGTATGTGGTGCCATTTCTCTATTTCCTTTTTTTGGTCTTCATTTTTAAAAATCAAAATGCCAATCTGTAAGGATGAGGGAGGGGCCTTCAAAGAGTACTATCTCAAAGGTGGTAAAAATCAACCTCTGGGAGGCCACTGGTGCATTTGAAACAGCCACAGACTTGGTTTCCACACCAGCCCTTTCCCTCCTCCTCACTCAGAAACAAACTGGACTCTAATGGTTGCCACAGTGAATGTGGAGTAGGTGTTTCCAGGGCCCGATAAAATTGTCCATGAACCTGAGAAAACAACTGGTTGACACATTTCCAAGAAAGACAGGTGTGCAAACGATTCCTGCTGAGCGTAGGTGCGATGCTGTTTACATTACTACTCTTGAGCCCAGCTTTGCTTTCCCATTTCCTCAGAGTAAATATGTGCACATATTAGATACAAGCAGATGCATGGAATTTACGTGCAACTGTGTTATCAGATCTGAGTAACACAGGTTTTGTTGGCCCCACAATAATGGATCTGTATTTAACTCTCAGTTTATTATATGTCAGCTTTAGTTTTCTTGGAACTGAGAAATCCATGTATTTGAATGACTATTTTAAAGGAAAATGGTGATAACATAATGAATAGGAAGTGTCGCTTCCAAACTGCTATTAGTAGGCATACAGGGTCATTTTTTCCAATGTCCTTTTTAATTAAGCAAACACGGAAAGTATTTGAAAAGCATCTTTATTTTTTGAAGAAGTGCGTCATCTCTATTAGTGGAGGTCTGTAAATACTGAGGGAGAAAGTGGTTAGCAAAGTTCAAATATATTTTATTTTTCAATCTTCTGAAATATTGATGATTATTATATGTTCAAATGGTAAACTTAAAAAAAAATCATAATTCCAAAAGCTGGACATTAGGAGTTAAAGTTTATAGAATCTATTCCCCAAATTAATATCACTAGAAATTTAGCAAAAAGCAGGGTAACCTACCTTTTGAACTTCTGAATGCAGGCAAGAATGTGAAGCAGTCTGATCTATTCATTAAGGGCACATGAGTGTAATTATTTTTAGCTGTACAGATAAACCAATGGAATTTGAGATGGCTAGAATATTCAGGCTAGATTTCCTGCTTAATTATTCAAAACGCAAATGAATACCCGAACAAAGGAAGATGGTTATGATTATATCATTCAAAATATAATAGGGTTGAGTTTTGTCAAAGTTTTCTTCTGCAGAACTCCAAAACTTGGGAATTACTAATTCCACGTACAATAAGGAGGTATCATTGGATAAAATCCTTTTGTAGCTATCCAAGGCTGAGGCACCTCTGACTTCTGATTATACATATATTGGACATGTTAATTAGAGTGCCTCCTGTCATTTTTTTTTTTAAAACAGTAGAAAACACACTGGCCATAGCCCCCTGCTTAGTGAGGCAGTATCTGACTTAGCTGTGCAGGGATGGCTTCTGATGGGGCCAACATTGAGCATCAAACACAAGGTCAGATGTGAAGGTTTTGCCCTGTAGCCGGTTAGTATTTAAATTAGCTAAGCTAACCTGATTAATTTCCTTCAAAACTGTTTCTTCTTCTTCTTCTTCTTCTTTTTTTTTTTTTTTTTTTTTTTGAGACAGAATCTCACTCTATCGTCCAGGCTGGAGTGCAGTGGGCATGACCTCGGCTCACTGCAACCTCTCCCACCTGAGTTCAAGCAATTCTCCTGCCTCAGCCTCCCAAGTAGCTGTGATTACAGGCACCTGCCACCACGCCCAGCTATTTTTTGTATTTTTGGTAGAGACGGGGTTTCACCATCTTGGCCAGGCTGGTCTTGAACTCCTGACCTCTTGATCCGCCCGCCTCGGCTTCCCAAAGTGCTGGGATTACAGGCATGAGCCACCGCACCTGGCCCCAAAACTGTTTCTTGGGGTGTAAGTCCCCAGATTCCTGGGGAATACAGAGTAGATTCACAGAAAGATGGGGCAGGCATAGAGAGCAAAGCAGTGGCACTTTGAAAGAGAGACCACATAGGCTGTAAGAGAGGTGGAGAGGAGAGTTGTCTCAAGAATTACTTAATAGTCTCATAGCTTTTAAGCTCTGGTACCCACCTATATTTATAATATATCCCCATTTTTATTAAGGTGACCTGAGTAAATCCCTGCCCTTGGTAATCAAGGGTCTAATGACTGTACTCAACGGATAAAAATTAGCTGCATAAAACCCTACAGCCACTGAAGAGAGAGCAGTTGCTAACTAGAGTCTCTTAATAGAAGGATAAATGGAGAAAAGAGACAGGCTGGAAGTGCTAACTCCTTAAAAGCTCCAAACAAATGCCAGAGACTCTCCCCAGCCAATTCATGAGGGCCTCATGAGACAATAACCATATTGAGATCAACAATCATTGAAGAGGAGGTTCCTAAGATAATGAAATAAAAGTTCTAGCAATTATTTGTTTCTGTAGGAATTCCCTTCCCCATAATAACACATTTGGTCAAAAAGCTTTTGATTTTTTGGAACTGCTATTTAAAATTTCAAGTACCTGGGTATAAATTAGAGGTACTAAAGATTTAGCTCACATTGACAGTTTCAAACCGATAATTAACATATATTCCTTTAAAATTATTATTTTCTGGAAGGCAGTAAATATGCACTTGTAAAATCTTTCTTTGTGAAATGTACAAAGAAATATTTAATCAGTGCTTTGCATGGTAACAGTGGTGGTAGATGAGGATTACAATGCGAGTGGAGATAATTATGAAGAAGAGCATAATTTCTGTCTTTTAAGTGGAGAACCAATTTGGCTCTCTCAACTAGAGCTATTGCCTAATCTGTCAAATCAAAAGCCAGAATGACAAGGGGATGGATATTTTATTAATGGTGTCATAGATGTGTGCTAATCTAAAAATGCTCTTAGTAATGCTGGATTCTACAGAACTTAGAGAAGTAATGCATTGTAAAAAGAGATCAAAAAGATCACACAAAATTAATTGTGTACAGATTTATAAATTATATAGTAAGGCCATGTGCTTCAATTACATTGGTAATGTTAATTACACATAATCGCATTTCTAGTTCATGTGCTTATGTAATTTTACTAAAGCTTTGCTACAATGGAACAAGTTTCAGCACATGGAAATAATTTTAAAGTTAATATCTAATAATACTATATAATAAAAAATTTAAAAATGCTCTTGCAGTTTGACACCACTCCATCCACTTCCAAACAGTAAACACGTTCAACCAATTCTATAATCTACAAATCTGGTAAGTTTTTCCTAAAACCAACCAGAAATAGTATTTTTAATCATACATAAGTCATGCATCAGGATGAAAACTATATTGTTTTTTCTGAGTTAGTTCCTAAAATCATCTCTGCACAAAAAATTATTAGCTCTTCTCACATGTATGAATATGACAAAATATACTCATGAATACAAGTATCCAGACATGACATATAACCTCATTATCTTGTGTTTTCATTTAAAAAAATTTGTATCCCCCCTCACCCCCGTTTTTTTTTTGGAGACAGAGTCTCGCTCTGTCGCCCAGGCTGGAGTGCAGTGGCACCATCTCGGCTCACTGCAAGCTCCACCTCCCGGGTTCACGCCATTCTCCTGCCTCAGCCTCCCGAGTAGCTGGGACTACAGGCGCCTGCCACCACGCCCGGCTAACTTTTTGTATTTTTAGTAGAGATGGGGTTTCACCGTGTTAGTTAGGATGGTCTCGATCTCCTGACCTCATGACCCACCTGCCTTGGCCTCCCAAAGTGCTGGGATTACAGGTGTGAGCCACCGTGCCCGGTCTGTATCCCTTTTTATATAACTTGGGTTCCTTCTGGCCAGGTTTGAATTTGAATCCCTTCAGACTTGGGACCTGCAAAAATCTGTGACCCCATGAACCTCGATCATCACAGTCTCTGTTGTAGGTGGACTCACTACTCATCAGCTGTGTGGCCTGGGGCAGCTCTCTATCTATTTCTCAGTTTCTTATCTATGATATAAAATGATGGGTTAAGTAGATCAGGTGTTCTCAAATAATGCTCCATAAGGCCTTGGTGTGTCTGTGAATACTCCCTGAGGACCACTGGGTCGGGTGGGGGCAGTGGGCACTAGCTGCTTGGGTTCTGGACTCTCTGAGGTACCTGCTCAAATGGAATAGCTTTGCTGATGCCTACTGGATTTATTGGACTTCTATATGAACTTTCATTAGATGAAAGAGCTAGAAGGCCAAAAAGAGGTTTGTAAACCACTAGTCTAGATAAAAGTTAAGACTCCTGCTTTGTCCTAGAATTATTCAACTTTGCGTTGAAGTAATATAAAACACCTGAATGAGTCTAGCATAATATAATGCTCAAAAAATACCTATTGGATGAATGGAGTTCCTGCCCTTAAGGGATTTATAGCCAAATGGAAAAACTTCCTCATCCTAGAAAATACTATAGTTAAAATACTACTTCTTTTATCCTATTGCCATTGTACTTTTAATTGTTTCTTAATATTTTAATTTTGTAAGTAGCAAAAGAGAATGTCTAGGGATTCTAGGAAGACGGCAGAGTAGAAGGCACCACGCATTTCTCTCCCCATCTAGACAAGCATTGTAATGGCAGAATCTGTCTGATGTAACTATTTGGGAACTCAGGAATCTATAGAAGGTTGCAAATTCCAGGAGAAGGCTTAGGCAGTAAATTGCATTTAATGTTGGTCAATTTCAGCTCTTAGCAGGTAGCAGTAGTACTCATCCTCCACCCCAGCTACATGACAGGCACCTGTGCATGAGTTCCTGGCGTTCCTGGAGTGATTTGTAGGCAGCTTGTAGGAGCTGGAGTGGGTAAAAACGATCGTGTCCTCCAAACATCAGGGATCTGTATTTGGATCACGGATTGCTTCTTCTGATCACAGAGATACAGACAAAGAGGCTAATGGCCATTGTGTTTGCACCTCCCCCCCATTTTTACAAGCCCTTCCCCTCTAGCAGAAGTGATTTCCAGGAGATTTAAAAGGCTGGTGCCCTTTACTGTCTCCCTTCATTTTTCTTTTTTCTCCCTTTTGGGTGCTAGACATTGAAGACTATAATAACATTTGAAAACAACTGCATATATGGGGAGCATTAGAAAGTGACTGCACATACCCAGGAGAAGACCCAGGTTCAGAAAAGACCTGCAAAGACCTAAGTTTACAGCTGACACTAATCTTTGGCACAGAGACAGTCTACAACATCAGAAACACAAACAATAAAGCATAAACACAAAAACCAGAAAATCCTGGGAAAGGGGGAGAACCTGAGTTCCAGAGTTAGCAGATTATTAGATTCAAATGCCTGGTTTTCAACAAAAAATTGCAAAGCATATAAAGAAGCAGGAAAATATGGCTTATTCAAAGGAAAAAAGAATAAACAGAAACTGTCTCTGAAAAAGACCTGATGGCATAGCTACTTGACAAAGACTTTAAAATAACCATCTTAAAGATATTCAACATGCAGCCATAAAAAATGATGAGTTCATATCCTTTGTAGGGACATGGATGAAACTGGAAAACATCATTCTCAGTAAACTATCGCAAGGACAAAAAACCAAACACCGCATGTTCTCACTCATAGGTGGGAACTGAACAATGAGAACTCATGGACACAGGAAGGGGAACATCACACTCCGGGGACTGTTGTGGGGTGGGGGGAGGGGGGAGGGACAGCATTAGGAGATATACCTAATGCTAAATGACGAGTTAATGGGTGCAGGAAATCAACATGGCACATGGATACATATGTAACCAACCTGCACATTGTGCACATGTACCCTAAAACCTAAAGTATAATAATAATAATAAAAACAAAAGATATTCAGCAAACTAAAAGATGTGGAGAATGTCAAGAATAAGATGTATGAACAAAATGGCAATACCAACAAATAGAAAACATAAAAAGAAACAAAAAAGAAATTCTGGGACTGAAAATACAATGACCAAAGTGAAAAACTCAGTGGAGGAATTCAAATGTAGATTCGAGCAGGGAGAAGAAGGAACCAGCAAACTTGAAGACAGGATCATAGAAATCAAGTCTGAGGAACAGCAAAAAAAAAAAAAAAAAAAAAAAGGGGGAAGAAAATTGCACAGAGCTTAAAGGATCTGTGGGACCATCAAACGGACCAATATACACATTGTGGAAGTCTCAGAAGAAAAGAGAGACAGAAAGGGGGCAGAGAGAATGTCTGTAGAAATAATGGCTAAAAGCATCCCAAATTTGATGAAAGACATAAATGTAAACTTTCAAGAAGCTCAAAGAACTCTAAGTAAGATAAACTCAGAGACCCACAGCAAGAGACATTATAATCAAACCTTCAAAAGCCAAATACAAAGAGAGAAAGCAGTAAAAGAGAAGCAACTCCTCATATATAAGGGATCTGTGATAAGATTATAATCATTGGTAACTTTATAGGCAGATGTCAGTGGGCCAATATATTCAAGGTGCTAGAAAAAAACCCAAACAAATTGTCAGTCAAGAATCCTATATCTGGCAAAGCTGCCTTTCAAAAGTGAGGAAGAAATTAAGACATTCCCAGATAAATGCGGAGGAAGTGTGTTATCACTAGACTTGCCCTACAAGATCAAGGGAGTCCTGGAGGTTGAAATAGAAAGACACCAGATAATCACTTGAAGCTGCATGAATAAATAAAGCTATAAATACAGGTAAATATATTGGCAATTATAAAAGCTAGCATTATTGTAATAATGATTTGTAACTGCACTTTTTGTTTTCTACATGATTTAAGAGACTAAAACATTAAAAGAAACAATTACTAGTCTAAAAGCTATTGTTATTGTAAACTGATTTGTGAATTCACATTTTGTTTTTCATATGATTTAAGAGGTTAATGCATTCTGAAGAATTATTAGTTTATGTTTTGGACACACAATATATAAAAATGTAATTTTGTGATACCAAAAACCAAAAGGAGTGGGAATGGGGCTGTTAAAGGAGGAAAGTTTTTGTATGTTATTGAACTTAAGCTGGTGTAAATTCAAGTTAGAGTCTTACAACTTTAGGATGTTAAATATAATCCCCATGTTAACCACAAAGAAAATAGCTATAGAATACATGTAATGAGAAGGGAATTTAAATAATTCGCTATAAAAAATCAACTAAACACAAAAGAAGACAGCAATGCAGGAAGTGAGGGACCACAAAAAGGTATAAGACATATAGAAAACAAATAGCAAAATGACAGAAATAAGTCACTCCTTATCAGTCATTACTTTAAATGTAAACGAGTTCAATTCTCCAATCAAAAGTCAGAGATCAGCAGAGTGTATTAAAAAAAATTCAACTGTGTACTGTCTATAAGAGACTTACTTTACATCTAAAGACACAAATAGATTGAAAGTGGAAGGATGAAAAAGATATTCCATGCAAATAGTGTCCAAAAAGGAGCAGGAGTAGCTGTACTGATATCAGACAAAATAAACTTTAAATCAAAAATGTTTGCAAGAAACAAGGACATTATATATTAATAAAAGGTTCACTCCAGCAAGAAGACATAATAATTATAAATATTAATATTTACACACCTAATGACCGACCATCATACATGAAGCAAAACTTCACAGAAACAAAGAGAGAAATAGTTCTATGATACTAGCTGGAGACATCAATACCCCACTCTCAAAAATGGACAGACCAACAAGACAGGAGATAAATACGGAAACCAAGTGCTTAAACAACACAATGAATCAACTAGATCTAACAGACATACAGAACATTGTACCCAACAATAGTATACACATTCTTCTCAAGTGCACATATGACATTTTCCAGGATAGACCATATGTTAGGCCACAAATTAAGTCTCAATAGATTTAAGAAGATAGTTATATAAAATATCTTCACTGACCACAATGACAAGAGAGTTTGGAGAATGTAGTTTGCAGAATTCCAGTTTCAGTGGTACAGAGGGCTGGGTGTGGAGCTGAGAGACAAAGGTCACTAAGGGACTTTTAGTGTGCTGCTCCTGGAAACTCCCAGTTTTGGAATCTACAGTGCTAAACATATTAGAGGTTTTTTTTTTTTTTTTCACAAAACAATAATGATTGACTAAAAGGCATAAATGTATCAAAGACTTTTTTTTGAAATATCAAAGATATTTCACATCCTGCTAAAGGCATGCTAATCAAATTTATCCCTGACCCAAAACCAGCGGATAGGAGGCAACTATATAAAGTTCCTCAGAATTGATATTCAAAATTATCTCAGTGGAAGAACTGCGATTCACAAATCACCACGATGAAACCTAACAGGAATAGATAAATGCAGAGTTTTCATTTGGGTTAAAAGAATCTTGTCTATTCACTTGCTTTACATATAAAAAACAAATGAACCATAAATGTGATATGAACCATATGACGAGGCTCCTAGAAAAATTAACTACAACTTTCAGCTGTATTAATAAGAACATACTTTCTGTATCTAGGATGTTCATGACACTACTGTACTCAATTTTATTTGTAATACTAATAATTCCTTTGCAACTGTGAGATCTCTGCATACAAAGTTCAAATTTATAGAGGCCTACCTTAGTATATAATTTTGGCAAGTGGAGGAATTTGTAGTATGTAGACATGTGAAAAATCCTACGTCACTTGTAGGTTCTCCATCAGAGTATTGATAAAGAAACAGGAACATCAAAACATTCCTTTGTGTTCCAGACAAGTGATTTCATACTCCATCAGATCCAAAACCCCTTTTCATAACTAGCTTATAATAATCTTTCCTCTGTCATGAAAAAAAATTATTGATAAGGTAACTTAAACACAAAATGTTACACAATTAAATATGATGTCATATATAATATGAAAGAAAAAAGGTATTTCAGTGTAGAAATTCTCAGTTGATATATAAGAAAATGTTATTACGTATTCATAGTTAGATGCTTGCTCCTTGTTACAATGAATAATTTCAGATTTGTAATAAGTAAGAACCATATTCCACTAAATATTTCCTACACTCTGTCCTTATATTTGAAATTTAAAAATAAGGCCGGGCACGGTGGCTCACGCTTGTAATCCCAGCACTTTGGGAGGCCGAGGTGGGCAGATCACGAGGTCAGGAGATCGAGGCCATCCTGGCTAACACAGCGAAACCCCATCTCTACTAAAAAATACAAAAAATTAGCCGGGCGTGGTGGCGGGCACCTGTAGTCCCAGCTACTCGGAGAGGCTGAGGCAGGAGAATGGCGTGAATCCGGGAGGTGGAGCTTGCAGTGAGCCGAGATCGCGCCACTGCACTCCAGCCTGGGCGACAGAGCAAGACTCGGTCTCAAAAAAAAAAAAAAAAAAAAAAAAAAAGTAAGGGTTAAATAAGTATATTCCTCTTATGACCCAGAATATAATTTATCTTCATGAATGTTCTATAGTTGGGTGGAGTGTTCCATAAATGGTGGTCAACTTTGCTTATAGTGTTGTTCAAATCTATTTTCTTATTGACGTTCTACTTGTATCAATTACTGATAGAGGAGTGTTGAAATTGCAAAATATTTTACTTCTCCTTTTGGTTCTATCAAGTTTTTATGTCCCTGGTACATAAACATTTAAGATTATCATGTCTTTCAGTAGGTGCATAAACATCTAAGATTGTTATGTCTTCTTGATGAATTGACATCTTTACCATTAAGAAATGCCTGATTTTGGCTGGGCGCGGTGGCTCACATCTGTAATCCCAGCACTTTGGGAGGCTGAGGCGGGTGGATCACCTGAGGTTGGGAGTTCGAGACCAGCCTGACCAACAAGGAGAAACCCCATCTCTACTAAAAAAATACAAAAATTAGCTGGGCGTGGTGCCTTGTGCCTGTAATCTCAGCTGCTTGGGAGGCTGGGGCAGGAGAATCGCTTGAACCCGGGAGGCGGAGCTTGCAGTGAGCCGAGATCGTGCCACTGCACTCCAGCATGGGCAACAGAGCGAGACTCTGTCTCAAAAAAAAAAAAAAAAAAAGAAAGGCCTGGTTTTTACTTCTAGGAATATTTCTTGTTCTGAAATTTACTTTATATGATATTAACGTAGCTCTTTCAATTTTGTTTTGTGTATTCATTGTATGCCTTTTTCCATCATTTTACTTTTCATCTTTCTGTTTCTTTATATTTAAAATGTTTTTCTCACAGACAGCACAGTAGTTAGGCCTAGCTTTTTTATCTGACAATCTTCATCCTTTAATTGGAGTGTCTTTGTTTTATTTTTTAGTTGTTGCTCCAAGGTTTATAATACACATCTGACTCATAGTTTACCTTCGAATTATATACGTATAGTATAAGCACCTTACAATAGCGTGTCTTCATTTTCTTCCTTCTGTCCTTCTGTGCTATTGTTTCTTACATGTTATTATCATACATTATGCTGTTTTGTCATACATGCCTCCACAATACATGCTATTATTGTTGCTTTAAATAATCTGTATCTCTGAAAGAGATTAAAATGGGAAGAAAAAGTATTTTATATGTTCCTACACACTCATCATTTCCACACTCTTCACTCCCTTGTGTAGATGCAAATTTCCATTTAGTATTATTTTCCTTCTGTCTGAAAGACTTTTCTTCATGGAGCTTGTAGTGCATTCTTCTGGTGATGAATTCTTTCAGCTTTTGTATATCTAAATAAGACTCTTTTATTTTTACTTTCTTAAGCTATTTTATCTGGGTATAGAATTCTAGATCAAAGCTTTTTTTTTTTTTTTAGTAGTTTAAAGATGTTGCTCCATTCCCTTCTGGCTTGCAAAATTTCTGATAAGGAGTCTGCTGTCATTTTTATCTTTGTTCCTCTATATGTAACGTGTCCCGTCATCCCTCTCCTGGAATTTTTAAGATTTTTTTTCTTTATGACTGATTTTATGATCTTTCTTAGTTTGAAGTTTTTTATGTTTATTTTTCTTGAAATTCCTTGAGCACCCTGAATCTGAGAGTTTAGAGCTTTCATCAAATTTTGACAATATCAGCCATGATTTCTTCAAAGGTTTTTTTTCTGTCCTTCCCACCCACTCTATTTGCTACTCCAGTTATAAATGGTTTAGACCACTTACCTTCTGATATTCCTCCATACATCACTGATGCTGTTAATTTTTTCTAGTCTTTTCTCTTTGTGCTTTATTTTGTTGAGATACTATTGCTATGTCATCAAGAATACTGATCTTCTCTTCTACAGTGTGTAAATTGCTATCAATCCTATCTAGTGTTTTTTTGTTCCCTATGAGATATCATATTTATTATTAGTATTTAGTCAAAGATTTGAGAGAACCCTTTGCAAACCTTGAGAGTGTGCTCTCTTTCTCTCTGTGCAGCTTTCTCCCTTCCAGTACTTTGTCCCACAAATCTAGCCACCTTGTCTTCCTTAACTTTGATCTCTGTTTCCTTGACTCAGTGAGACTTTTGGCTGCATGCTGTGGCTTGAAAACTGCCTCCAGGCAGGAAGCTGGGGCAATCACAGCATTCAGCTCAATTGATTCTCTTCTTTCAGGGTTCACAGTCCAGCATTACCAGTTGTTTAATGTCTGAAAACTGTTGTTTCACATATTTTACCTAATTTTCAATTTGTGCATGGAAGAAGGATAATTCCTGTAGCCATTAATTTTTCCTAAATGGAAGTGAAAGTCTAAATAAGTAAATTTGAAAGTTAATATGTTATCATCGTAAATGCAATAGTTACAAAAACTGAGATATCTGCTCTTTTATTGGTGCCTCCGATACCATAAGCATTTGTTGATGGTGATTTTCTTCAATAGTCAATTACTTTTGGCAAATTTCCAAACAAAAGAAGTCTCAATCTTTCCTCAGTTTACATGGTATTTGCATTCCTGGAAATTCCATATATATTAACAGAGAGCAAAAATGCTTTGTGTTCATATGTAAAATGGAGTTAAGTTCTGGGCTCAGATAATATAAACAGGTTTTTCCTTATAGAAAAGTCACATAAGATGTGGAACCATAACCCCTTGGGTAAGACTGTGATATGGGATCCTTGACCCTTATTGAAAACCACCACCTACATAATTAGTACGTTTCACACGTAACATATTTTGTCTGTTGCATGCATAACCATGGAGTAATCTTGAGGCCTACATGCTCTTGGAAAAACAATAAATAAGTTATGTCTTCATTACAACTTTCATCATCAGGGAAAGGGGGGAGATACACGATGTTTTGCCAAGATAATTGATGTATTTTATAATAAGTGAATCTATTTTTAGTTAAGATTTAAAAGAAGTACCTCTTTCTGCCAAAAGACAATGTAAAATGTCCCCACTATTCATACAACAGATGAAAAATATTTATTGAGTTCTATTATGTGCTAAGTATTGAGGATTCACGAGTGACTCAGACAACAATCCCCGTCCTCATGGAGCCTACACTTACTATGGTTTGTGGAGAAAAACTGGCAATCAAAGGAAATGCCCACACGTCCCTCACATTGTAAGAGTTGTGATATCACACATTTCCATTAACTAGTAAAACAAGTTATGACAATTTTAGAGAGTATAATGCAAAAGCAAAAGCCTCTCTCAAAATCTTTCCATCAGGGTTCCATACTTAAGGACTTTGAGGAAGTGCATAAATAAAGTTGCAGATGATTTATTTCAACTCTCTTAATAGGTTCAAAGACATTTCCAACTAATCCTGTTCAACCCACACTTTGTACTTTACTGAAACCGAGGAAAAAAGCCTCTCTTACTTTTGCCTAGTAAGAGAACACAGTTACCCAGGATCACCTTGGCTTTTGAAACTTTATTGGTTTGGCTCAGATCCCACTTTCAGACCTCATTTCCTAGATTTGGCAACTTGAGTTCTGGACTGATGATCACTTGGTCTATTTGGACTGATTCTCTGAGCTACCTACTCTCCTGTGTGGTGACGTGGCTTCAGCCCAGAGCCACAGGTAGAATGCGCTTTGTCCCACTCCCACCAGGCAGCTGCAATGCCAATGTGGGACCATGTTTGTCCATTAAAGATCCGCAACAACATGAAATGTGTAGCCACAAAAATAAAACGTGGTGTCAGGAGCCCAGGGTCCAAATCTCTGCTCCCAAATCTATTTCACGTGGATCCTGGTGTAAATCAATTAATCTTTTTCTTCTGAGTCTCAGTGGCCTCACCTTTAAAATGAGGACAATAATAACCTTGTTCATCAGATTGCTATGAGGATTGTAACAAAACCATGTGTTCCAGAATGCTTTGCAAGCCACACAGCACCATAATAACCTACACTGCTGCTGTGGTAAGCGATGATGAGGAGGATAAGTGGCCTGCTGGAAGGACCCAAAGCCGTAAGTTTCCATAGTGTAGTGGTTGTCACGTTCGCCTAACACGCGAAAGGACCCAAAGCCTGCAAAGGCTGTAGATCACTGGCCTGCACATCTGAACGCAACGTACGTTTTGCTGCTTTTCCTGATTAGACAACAACCAGCTTTTGCTCTTAATACAATTTCCAATTTTTACTTTTCTTTTGGATTTGTTGTCATTGCTTCCAGTCTAGTCTAAACATAATTTAGTTTGGTGCCCAGGAGACAGTGAAAAAGCTGGTGCCCAGCTTTTTCTTCCTTGGTGTGTGGGAGCTTCTGCCTGGGGCTGACCTCCTTCTCTGGGTTAAGGTCCTGTGTAGCTGTCTTAAACTGACCGACCTGAAGTAGACCCAGACACACCTGTAAACTACTTACCTTGCATGGGTGGTGCCAGGCCTGGGGCTAAGAGGGCATGCCTGCTCCTGTGATCTGTGAGGCCTAGTAAAACATGATTAAGGCTCTGCTTGCTGTGTGGGAGTCAACAATGCCATTATAGCCTCCCTTGGCAGATGGTGGGCAAGAGTTCTCGCACTAATAAGAATTTCTTGCTGGATCATCAAAATGCATTTCTCTTTTTGGGTTGGACCTCGTAGAACCTTATTTCTATGTTTGAGGCTTCAGCATCTGTGTCTCATGATCAGTCTGACCTCTCTCTAAACAAGAGATCTGGAAAGAAACACTTTTCCAGGAAATCATCCACAGGCAGTTGACTTTGACCTTCCGCCATACCCCTTTCATTCCACCCCCAGCAGTTTCTCATGGACACTAAATATGTGTCTTGGGATAATTGGACTAAACAGGTTTGTCCAATTATTTACAAGCTCCTTTCAGTTTATTTGTTTACTTGTTTCAATTTTGCATGGGCCATTTTAACATTTTTTTGTGGTTCAGACAAAACCCACATATATCACAGTGTTTTAGATTAGTTAGGATTCTGTACAATGTGATTAATATAATAATCCATTTTTGGCCTCTGTTGTGAATCAGATGCTTTATATACATGATCTGATTTCATCTTTGTAATGCTCCAGAGTAGGCATTATTATCCCCCTTTTAAAGATGAGGCTTAGAGGGGTAAAATCATTTGTTTAAAGCTATGTAGTTAATCATTATCAGAGCTGGAATTGGAGCCTAGGTGGATTTAAGTCCAAGTCTATGCTCTTTCCTCTATTCCATACTGGCTCTTGACTCTTTACTTACTCTTTGGCATGGCAGTGGAAATCAGTACTATTAATAGATGAATTTCAGGTTAAGTTCCCTTCAGTTTTTCTGTGCAGGCATAGAGGATAGGGTACAAATAGTTCCAGTTTTTTTTTTTTTTTTTTTAGACGGAGTTTCACTCTTGTTGTCCAGGCTGGAGTGCAATGGCGCGATCTCGGCTCACTGCAACCTCTGCCCCCTGGGTTCAAGCGATACTCCTACCTCAGACTCCCAAGTAGCTGGGATTACAGGCATGTGCAACCCCGCCCAGCGAATTTTGTATTTTTAGTAGAGATGGGGTTTCTGCATGTTGGTCAGGCCAGACTCGAACTCCCGACCTCAGGTGATTCACCCGCCTTGGCCTCCCGAAGTGCTGGGATTACAGGTGTGAGCCACAGTGCTCAGCATTTTTTTTTTTTTTTTTTTATCGTGCCACATTGTTTTTAATTACATACAAAGATCTAACATGTCACCCAGGGACCATTTCACCCACTGCTCGGTTTGGCTGCCAGTCTTTGTCTCTCTCTTCAGCAATGGTGAGGCGGATATCCTTTCCTCAGGAAAGAGAAATCCATGGTTTATTGCTCTTGCCAATAACAAAAATGTTGGAAAGTTGAGTGGCAAAGCTGTTGCCATTGGCATCTTTCACATGAACCACGTCAAAAGATCCAGGGTGCTTCTCTCAGTTGATGATCACACCAATTCTTCCCAGGTTAGCACCTCCAGTCACTATACACAGGTAACCAGTGTTGAACTTGATGAAATCAATACTCTTGCCGGTCTCCAAATCAATCTGAATGGTATCATTCACCTCAATGAGGGGTCAGGGTAGTGGAGAGTGAGAGCATCATGAGTCACCAGATGAGGGATTCCTTTTGTGCCCACAAAGATTTTTCTCACTTTGCACAACTTGTACTTGGCCTCCTCAGGTGTAATATGATGTACAGCAAAGCGATCCTTGGTGTCATAGATCAGACGGAAATTCTCTCTTGTCAATGCTGATGACATCCTTGAATCCAGCAGGGTAGGTTATATCAGTTCAAACCTTGCCATCGGTCTTAATGAACTGCTGCATGCAAATCTTCTTTACTTCATCTCCTGTCAGGGCATATTTAAGTCTGATCCTTAGGAAAATGATGAGGGGGAGACACTCTCTCAACTTGTGGGGACCAGTGAATGGATGAGGAGCAAACACACCAGTCAATTTATCCAGCATCCAGTGCTTTGGAGCTGCTACCAGCTTCAGATGCTTCTTGGGACCACAAGCCATGGCTGCGTTAGGCAAGGAAAGAGGACCTCTGTCTTCTGGTGCGCATAGAAATTCAGTAGTTCCAGTTTTTACAAATCAATGTGTTTCTTGAAAACATGCCAGGAAGCAGATTGTCATGAAGCATACCGAGCATCCAGGGCTATGTCCGGTTATTGATAGTGAGAAGTAAAGGAGAAAGCAATGAACAGTGTTGAATGATAGACAGACACCAAACATCGACCCTGTTCAGTCCCTCTGCTCATAGCAGACATGTAATCATTAAGAAACACAAATTCGATTATGCCTTTACCACACTGTATAAATTTGCTTTGATCTGTGTGATTGTTTATGAAGTTAATGGCAGTCGCCCCAGTAGACTCTACGCTCTACAGGGCAGGGAGCATGTCTCTTTCACTTGCCACTGGATCTCTGTGCTTAACTGTGTCTGGCCCTGATCCTTTAACACCGCAGGGTTGTTCCTGACCCCAGATCTTTGTACGGAATTTTCCCTGGGTCTGGAAAGCAGTACTGCTGACTCCGCCACTGTCCGCCTACATGCTCCTCTCACTTCATTCAAGATTGTGCTCAAATGGCCCCTCATCCAAGCTCACTGACTACTCTTCCTAAAATAACACTCTGTCCCTACTCCACATTCACCACCTCCTAATCCTTTGCCTTTCTTATTTAAATATTTTTTCTACCACAAATCACCTACCAACATTATATTATTATTAATTTTAAGAATCTGTCTTCTACTAGAATATGAGCTCATTGAAGGCAGAGACTTTACTGCTGTGTCCTTAGTACCTACAATAGTGTCTGGAAATAACACGTTTAGTAGATGTTTCATCTAATTGGTTAATACATAAATACTTAATTGAGTTAATGAACATCTCCTAAAATTCATCCCTCAGTTCTGTCCATAGCAGATGTTACGATGCCCTGAGCCACCCCCTCTCAGCCCGCCTCTGCTTCAGCTGTGGCTGTGGTGGACAATTTCAGTGCACGTCAATGTTGGTTCACCTCAAGTGCAGGCAGAGTTCCTGGTTTTTCTCCACCAGCTTTCTCAGATGATGCCTGGGAAGTTGCCTCGCTGCCTGGAAATGCAAGGGAGTTACTGTCCTCAGGGGCAACACTCACCAGTAGGGTAAAGGAGTCAGTGGATAAATGGTGCAGGATCTCCACTTCAGAGGGGCAGGTGTGCACCATCTACAGAGGTGCTCAGAGTCCCCATCAGGATTGACCCGCAGGGATAAGGACAATAAGCTCTACTAGGTACCCTTCATGACCTTTCCCTTCTTCCCCCACCAACCACTCCACCTGTGCTCTTGCTCTGATTTCCTTGGATCATTTTTTAAATTAACCATCTGCCTCCAAGTCTGCATGGAAAAAACCCAATCCAAGAGACTGTCCTTTCCAACACTATGATCAATAACACAGGTGTGAATAATCATGGCATATTTGTCTAATTCGTTTAAAAATATTAGCAATAGTTTGTTTTTTTCTTTTTTCTTTTTTTTTTTTTTTTTAGACAGAGTCTTGCTCTGTCACCCGGGCTGGAGTGCAGTGGCATGATCTCGGCTCACTGCAACCTCCGCCTCCCGGGTTCCAGCAATTCTCATACCTCAGCCTCCCAAGTAGCTGGGATTACAGGCATGTGTCACCTTCCCCAGCTAATTTTTTTTTTTTTTTTGTATTTGTAGTAGAGATGGGGTTTCGCCAGGTTGGCCGGGATAGTCTCAATCTCCTGGCCTCAAGTGATCCACTTACCTCAGCCTCCCAAAGTGCTGGGATTACAGGCGTGAGCCACCACGGCCAGCGAGTTTATGTTTTTTAAATTTTTTTTACTTTTGTAGAGATGACAAAGTCTCACTATATTGACCAGGCTAGTCTTGAACTCCTGGCCTCAAACAATCCTTCTGCCTTGGGTTCCCAAAGTGCTGGGATTACAGGCATGAGCCGCTGTACCTGGCAAATAGTTTATGTTGCTAATGGGGTTTATGGTTTACCAAGTACAGAATCATGATTCAAATAAGATATTGAAAATATCTGGAAAAATAAGTTGAATTCAAGAAATAAAATCTAACAGGAAAAAGTATAAAAGCCAAGTCTTAAGTTAAAAAAAAACCAAACCAAAAACCCACATACATAGAGGAAAGAAACAACCCAAACCTCACCCTGGTAGTTTTTCTTCATTAGGCAGCCTTGATATTTTAACTCTTAAGACTTGGCGGTTTCTACATCCCAAGTGGCTCTCGAATCTTTACACAGAACTTGTTGCAGCAGGAAAGTCCAGCCTGGATCCAGGCTGTCCAGAAAGCCTCACTGTGGGAAACATGCACCAAATGACATCAGCTTTCCAAGCGGGGTGCCTGTGAATGCTTCACATCCAGCTGCCTGGGAAAATTAATCCCTGATTTGTAGCAAATGCCTATTCCCATAGTGTAAACTTCCACCGTAGCTGATTTTAAGCTACCAACATGACAACACCAAATGTGGAGTTGGGAAGCGATACACACAATTGGCTCTCATGAACCTGTAGGGGCCAGCTCCAGCATTTTAAAAGTAGAAAGCATCATTTACTTCTTTATCAAGTACCGCCTCAGTTTATTAGGGAGTTGGAAAATAATACTGTAAAGTTTTGATCAACTAATTCAATGAATGACCAACAACATGCATACATGTAGAAATAGCTAATGAGGCTGGGCACGATGGCACATGCCTGTAATCCCAGCTACTCGGGAGGCCGAGGCAGGCGGATCACAAGCTCAGGAGTTCAAGACCAGCCTGGCCAACAGAGTGAAACACTGTCTCTACTAAAAATACAAAAAATTAGCCGAGCATGGTGGCACACACCTGTAAGCCCAGCTACTCAGGAGGCTGAGGCAGGAGAATCACTTGAACCCAGGAGGTGGAGGTTGTTGTGAGCCGAGATCATGCCACAGCACCCTAGCCTGGGTGACAGAGCAAGACCCCATGTCAAAAAAAAAAAGAAAGAAATAGCTAATGAATATGAGTTTGGGCAAAATTTGGTGAGTGAGTATGAGTTTCCCAAAGTTTGCCTGGTTTTAGGGACAGCCGTCTTTATAGTTCTTCTTTTGCCTAAAATCCATAGCCTCTGAGATATCCTAGATCTTTAAAAGTAGATAGTTCATTTACTAATTCGATATGTGAAGCCTGGGGTTGTGCAAACAAAACAGAGAATTCTCACATAGGAATTCCAGGAAAATGAGACACGTTAATGGAAAGTTAATATTCCAATTCGCTGGAACTTTCCATAGTACATATTCCTCAAAGGACCTGAGCTCGCTTTTCATAAGAGCACCCAGCACTATAATGCCACTTAAGTATTGAAGGCTCTGTCCTAGCAACAGCTGTGCCTCTTGTCACTAGCAGACACATTCTTTGGAACCTCTGGACACATTTTGACATGGACCACACCTCTGTGTGTTTTCTGCAAATGAGCACATGAGCATGTACTTGGGGATACGGCCGTGGCTGTCACTGTGAACACGTGTTCCCGGGCCTGCCCATGTTGGAAAGTTATCTCTGGGCACCCAGACATGCCATGCCCTGTAGTAAACTGCCTCACGGTGATGAAAACCCCAAAGACAGATGTTTCCTCCTGAACAGAGCATATCACAGAAAGTTTCACGAGAAACGTAAATAAGCAGATTTAAAAACAATACTCAGTTTATGAAAGATTTCTCCAGAATATTAGTGCCTCATTATCAAAACCAGAACGTAAAAGAAGGACAACTCTTGCAGCAAATGTTTTAATTTAGAAGTTTTCCTCATTTATCCCAGATTGAGAATGCAAGAGATATAAAAACAACAAAAGCAGCTCATTGTAAGACCACCCAGATATAAAAGTCAATGATTAAAAGGAGCCTTCGGAAGAAGACTGTGAATATTCTTCATTATTATCAGGTCTCTAGGACTTTGTGCACTTTTTATTGAACTTGACGATGAACAAGAAGCTGATTGTTTAAGATACAGAACTCTCTTGACAAAGGTAACATTGATTTCTTCCCCTCTTTTAATAAAACACTTCTCTTGAAACTTCGAAAACCATGACTCTTTCACAACACCCTATTTAAATTTTTTTTTCCTGAAAAAAAAAAAAAATCCCCAGTACAAAGCCTGTTAATAAACGCAAGAGCAATACAATAATAATTATTGGCAGGGTGCAGTGGCTCATACCTGTAATCCCAGCACTTTGGGAGGCTGAGGCGGGTGGATTATTTGAAGTCAGGAGTTCGAGACCAGCCTGGCCAGCATGATGAAACACTGTCTCTACTAAAGATACAAAATTAGCCAGGCGTGGTGGTTCATGCCTGTAAGCCCAGCTACTCAAGATACTGAGGCAGGAGAATTGCTTGAATCCGGGAGGCAGATGTTGCAGTGAGCCGAAATCGTGCCACTGCACTCCAGCCTGGGGAACAGAGTGAAACTCCGTCTCAAAATAAAATAAAATATCCTTAAGATGTTTGAGGTACTTGCCTTATGCATTACACATTATTTCATTTAAAGTTCACATACAATTTCTAAGATGAATACTGTTGCTTGTAGACTCCTATTGGTTGCTGAGGAAGGTAAAGCTAGGGAGGTTAAATGACTTGCTCAAGATCATCCAGGTAGTAAGTGGAAACGAGGAAGGTCAGATTTGAAAGCGTGCAGTTCTTTTCTCAACTACTACACAAAGTCTCCATAAAAGGTTTAAGGAGCCCCCCGAAATAACATCATGTGGGAGATCCCTTGTCCCTGTTTGTGACATTTTGTCCTGCTGAAATCTTGTTCAACTCAAAGGTAGCAATAGCGGGGGGAAGTAGCAGGGAGAAGGCAACGGAGTTTGAGTTGTCAGTGAGATTGGAAGAGTTAGAATTCAGACACCTCCAGTTGCTATTAGGTTGGTGTAAAAGTAATGGCGATTTTTGTCATTAAAAGTAATGGCAAAACATCGTGTTTGAATAAGATATTGAAAATGTCTTAGGTATCTTATATTTGAATAAGTATATTATTGAAATAAGGATATTTTGCCATTAAAAGTAATGGCAAAAACTGCAATTACTTCTGCACCAACCTAATACTAATATTTTATTCCATTAATTGTGTCTTTTTTTTTTTTTTTGAGACAGAGTCTCGCTCTGTCATGCAGTGGTGCCATCTCAGCTCACTGCAACCTCAGCCTCCCAGGTTCAAGCAATTCTCCTGCCTCAGCCTCCTGAGTAGCTGGGATTATAGGTGCACACCACCATACCTGGCTAATTTTTGTATTCTTAGTAGAGATGGGGTTTCACCATGTTGGCCAGGCTGGTCTTGAACTCCTGACCTCAAGTGATCTGCCTGGCTCGGCCTCCCACAGTGCTAGGATTATAGGCGTGAGCCACTGAGCCTGGCCAATTTTGTCGTCTTCTGATCTTCTTCTCCCATCCCATATAGCTGAGCTATAGCTTTGGCTACTGGGTTTTCTCAGGAGAGCATGGGTCCTTTATATCCAAGGGCCACTGGCATTCTCCCTGGCTGGCTGTACCCTGGCTCCAGCCCTCCCATCTGTAGTGTGACTAACTCACCCTTGGCTCCAGCAGCAGACACAGACTATCACCATGTCATCATTTTCTTCTGTTTCCTGAAGGATGTTATCCAAGGACCAGTTTGGCCAATTAAATAATTCCACCATTGTTGAAGGCTTCAAAGTTTCATTACCTAGAGACAAATGAGAATTAAATATAATTCTTGCTTGATAATGATAGTAATTGATAAATCCATTTTTTTCTGTGTCTCTGCAAAATTTGAGATAAGTTCTCTACCACCTAATTTGAAACTGGGAAGCCATGTCTCCAAGGCCTAGGAAACTCCTCACTTGATATCCTGATCACTGTGCCAATTATTGACCAGAATAATGTTTTCTCACACTGTTGAGATGCCTCAACTCTTGGCAAACAGGAAACACCTCAGTTTTTTAACAGGTCCTTGGAAAGGTACCACACAGAACAGCGCAAGGCAGTTCAGAACTGGGTAAGTAGAATTATTTTCTACTGTATTTTCTATAAATTGACTTAGTTATTGTGGCTGTGATTGAATTATCTCCACAGAGTAGCATTTGAGGGGGTATTATGAAGCAACATGGATTGTGGGAACTCTGCATGTGTGTGCGTGAGAGAGAGAGAGAGAGAGAGAGAGAGAGAAAGAGGATGGGTGAGGCAATGTCAGTAGATATTTAATACAGAAACCATGCATCAAAAGTTTTCCTAGTATGTACTACTTAAGCATCCCTTTTATCTTAAAATTGTTAGAATTAGAGGTAAAAATTTCTTTCCTTGGGAAGTTCCCACTTATTATTTCTCCTCTTTTTTTTTTCTTTTTCTCCTATGTATCCCTGCCACTTGGAATGCTACTTTACACTTCTAATAATTTATAGTTGATAAATCACATCCACACTCATTATCTTATTGCTCTTCGCCCTGACCTTGTGAGTCAAGATAGACTGTCACCCTTGTACCCATTTAATAAATAGGGAAATTGAAGGTCAGAGATCTTGTGATGAGATGAAGCTCGCATACATAGCAAATATGCCACCTACAGGAAGTCAGGTCATGTGAGTCTATCTCAGTCCGCTTTCTCTTAGACACAGGGCCAGCTGGTCTGTTAATTGCTGGGTTTGGGGGATTTTGTGTTTGTTTCTTGAGGGATGAGGTTTTGGCCTAAAAAGTAAGAGCACAGTATCAGCCAGCCATAAAAACACAAACTGAAAAACAAGTATTACTCTCCAGGATGTCAGGAGAACAAATGTTCCATGCCACACACAATTATACTGTTTGCAACTCTGTTTGGCACTTAAACTGAAATGTATTTTAAAATGATGGTATCATCACTCTCATGACATTAAAACTGACCAGATCTGGAGTAATGCATTTGGATAGCTCCAGATGTTGTTCATCTAGTGGGTCATTTCCCTTCATTGTATCAACAAAGTGGTTGCTGAACAACGCTATCCTTGTGGATTTCTGGTACCTGATTGAAATTTTCCTGGACACTTTTCTACTTCCTGACTGCAATTTAATTGATGCAGAAATATAAACTGAATGCGGCTTCTGGCTTTGACGTGTCCCCAAATTACAAGATGCTTTTCCCCTAAACCTAACAGCTGGCATCCACAGAAATATCTGAAAACATCCTTCAACAAAGTTTATGAAAAAATATCCACCACAAAATGCTATTTTGAGAGCTGCTCAAGTCACAAGCATCTAAAGTGAACTTACTTAAGCCCCCTAAATTTTATATTTTTAAATCGATGGATTGTATGAAATTGCCTCACCTGAGTTGATTTATCTTTTATGAGTTCACACTTTCAAACCTAAATATTTGTCTTGAATTACAGCACAAAAACCTGTAGAAATGCTTAATTGTTCTTTTCTTGGGAGCTATGATGAGTTTTAAAACATATTTTGAATATTTATTTTCTTACAGATTCATTAATCTACCTCCCCATTCACGATCCATGTTTGAACTTAGTATATAGAGCTTCGATCCTTGGTACTGTCAAAGACTACAGCTCCATGAAGTCTTTTTAAAAAAATAACAGCTTTATAGATACGTAATTTATATATCCACAATTCGCCTATTTAAAGTGCACAATTCAATGGTTTTTGGTACGCACATCCATAATCACAATCAATTTCAGAATATTTCATCACCCCCAAAAGAGACCTCACACCCATAAGTCGTCCATGAGATAGTGATTTTTTTTTTTTTTTTTTGAAACAGAGTCTTGCTCTGGTGCCCAGGCTGGAGTGCAGTGGCGCAATCTCCACCCACTGCAACCTCAGCCTCCTAGGTTCAAACGATTCTCCTGCCTCAGCCTCCTGGGTAGCTGCAATTACAGGTGTGCACCACCACACCCAGCTAATTTTTATATTTTTAGTAGAGATGGGGTTTTACCACGTTGGCTAGGCTTGTCTCAAACTCCTGACCTCAGGTGATCCACCCACCTCGACCTCCCAAAGTGCTGGGATTATAGGCTTGAGCCACTGCACCTGGCCCCAGCAGATTAATACATATGCTTATCTTATAGAAATACTCAGAATAATGTTTCATCAAATATCTGTGCACCTGTGGCCCAGGCAAGTCAACAAATAAAGTTACCATCACGAGTCCATCCTTTATTAACTTGATTCCCATATGCCTCTCATTAAGCCATATTTAACCTCCAAACGAAGACAATAACACAGTCATAATTCTAACATAACATAACCATGATGTGTACAACTCAATATGCACCAATCCCTTCCCAGAGAGGAGGTAAAGTCCTTGAGTGATGTTTACTCTTCTCCTTCATATAACTTAAACACGATGATGTAAAATTAACAATACATAAACACCGTAACAGAAAGTCAACACGTCTTATGTTACATGATAAGGAAATAAGGGAGGGAAGAAAACAAAGGTATTTGCTTTACTTTATACTCACACATGCATAACAAAATAAGGAGGAAATACTCATGGCAATTACAGTCCTTGTTTTTTTTGTTTGTTTGTTTGAGACAGAGTCTCACTCTGTCACCCAGGCTGGAGTGCAGTGGCACGATCTCAGCTCACTGCAAGCTCTGCCTCTTGGGTTCATGCCATTCTCCTGCCTCAGCCTCCTGAGTAGCTGGGACTACAGGCGCCCGCCACCACGCCCGGCTAATGTTTGTATTTTTAGTAAAGACAGGGTTTCACCATGTTAGCCAGGATGGTCTCGATCTCCTGACCTCGTGATCCACCCTCCTCGGCCTCCCAAAGTGCTGGGATTACAGGCATGAGCCACTGCGCCCAGCCTACAGTCCTTGTTTTTGTAGCTGGTCATGTGATCATAGCTGGTATTTATAACTACCCTCTTTTAGTACTCACATTTTGTATTTCCTTTTACCTTCAGCAAGCACCTGAGCTGGTCATGGTACGTTACCTGGTGGGTGGCCAGGATCTTTATTCCTGAAGGGTCTGGACCATTAGTAAAACTGCCTGAATTGGGTTGTTGTATCTTCCTGTTGACCTTAACCACAGGATATGTGATTAAGAGGCATCACCTTAAACACTAAGAGATGCCCTAAGGAATCTGCTGTATTCCAGACATACTCTTCCTTCCATCCATTGTGGAGTGGCAGTCCAATTTCCTTGTGGTAGTCAGGATTATTCACTGTAATCAAAACAGTAACTCCCTTGTTTGCTTGTTGATTCAGAGGCATGAGGAGCCCAAAGTGGCTGGGTGGGCATCTTAACTTCCAGTTCAGTGGAATTGTTGTGTCTTCTGCTGGAAGCATTCCCTGCTTTGGAATCAAGACCTCTAGACCTTTAGATCATATGGTCTCTGGAATAGGAAACAAAAACGTTGCTAGTAGGTTACTAGGGGTAATAGTGAGTGGTGCCACTCCCATTTCCATCCCTTGATTCCTGGACCCATTAAACCTGGCTATGGAAGAAATAGCAACATATATTGGATGCTGATTCAGAACATATATAGCCTTGTGGAGAACCTTGCCCCAGGCCTGCAGAGTATTGCCACCTAACTGGCACAAGAACTGAGTCTTCAAAAGGCCATTCTACTGTTCTGGCAAGGGAGCTGCTTCAGGATGGTGAATTCTATGAGCTTGGATCCACTGCTATACTCCATTTGCTGTGAAGTGAGTTCCTCGATGAGAAGTAATGCTGCATGGAATACCATGATGGTGGATAAGTCATTCCATAAGTTCATGGAGTGCAGTTGTGGCAGAAGCATTGCATGCAGGAAGGCAAATCTGTATCCAGAGTAAGCTTCTGTCTAGTAAGAATAAAACTCTCAGCCAGGTATGGTGGCTCATGCCTGTAATCCCAGCACTTTTGGAGGCTGAGATGGAAGGATCCCTTGAGCCTAGGAGTTCAAGATCAGCCTGGGCAACAGAGGAAGACACTGTCTCTATTTTTTTTTTTTAAAGAATAAAACTCTGCCCCTTCCATGATGGAAGGGGTATAATATAACCAATCTGCCACCAACCTGCTGGCTGATTAACTGGGGATTGATGTCATATTGGGGTGACTGATGTCAGTATTGGTCTCTGCTGCTGGAAAATGGAGCACTCAGCAGTAGCCTGTGGCCAGGCTGCCCTTGGTAAGTGGAAGTTCATGTTGCAGATCCTTGTGTTACCCCCTCATCCTTACCATCACGGACACTTTGTTCAAGAGCCCATCGGGCTAGGGAAAGTGGCTGACTGGTATCCACAGAATGGGTCATCCTGTCTACCTTATTATTACCCTCTGCTGAGGTCACCGTTTGGTGAACATTCATATGGGACATAAATATCTTTACATTCTTTGCTCATTCACAGAGATCTGTCTACATATCTCTTCCCCAAATTTCCTTGACACGAATTTTCCAATCATATTCCTACCAATTTCCTGACCATTCAGCCAAACCATTGGCCACAGCCCACGAATAGATATATAATCACATGTGTGGCTATTTCTCCTTCCAAGAAAAGTGCACAGCCAAGTACACTGCCCACAGTTATGCTTCCTGGGAGGGCTGTCCTTCATCACTGTCCTTCAGGGATGTCTCATGGAAGGGCTATAGTATTGCAGCTATCCATTTTTAGGCAATGCCTGGCTATCAGGAGAACCACCTGTAAACAGCAGGTCAAACTCTTCTCTTCCTCTGTCAACTAGTCATCGGATACTCTCTATGAGACCATAGGTGCAGACTGAGAGAGAAACACAGTATCTTATAGTAGGAAGGGGGACCACAGGCATTTGAGCCCCTTCTTCATGTAACTTACTTGTGCCTTCAGGACTTGCACGGACTTAGTTACATATATACCACTCCCATTTGATGGTGGTGTATACGTGACTTCAGGTGGTCCTTATTGACAGGTATGGAGAAAAAAGCATTTGTTGGAACAGTAGCTGCATATCACGTTCCAAGATATGTGTTAATTTGTTCAAGCAATGAAACCACATCAGCAGCACACCCAACTTTATGGCTTGATGTATTAGATAACACCCAGCTCATGATGGTAGCTCAGGTCACATGGTAACCTGGTGGCCCATGGTTAATAATTCAGTCTCTACTAGGGCCCATGAGCAGGATAAGAGCTGTTTTTCAAAAGGAGAATAATGATCAGCAGAGAATTGCAGGGCATTGCTTCAAATCCCAAGGGCCTGCACTGTGATTCACTGGCAGAGGCCTGCCAAAGGCTCCAAACAGCCCCCATATCTGCTGCAGACACTCCAGGCACCATCACATCTGCTGGCTCACATGGCCCAATCAAGTGGCAGAACAGTTGGCACCGCAGCCTGTCGCAGAACCTCCCCTTGTTCTGGATCCCACTCAGAACCAGCTGCTTTTTGGGTCCCTCGGTAAATGGGCTGGAGCAACACACCAAATGAGAAATATGTTGCCTTCAAAATTTAAAGAAGCCCACTGGGCACCATGCCTCTTTTTGGGTTGAAGGCTGGGCCTACAACAACTTACCAGGTACAACAACTTAATCTTCACCTTAGAAAGGATATCTAGACATGCCCGACACCACTGGACCCCTAGAAATTTCACTGACATAGAAGCCTCCTGAATTTTTGTCAAATTTATTTCCCAATCTCTGACACACAGATCTCTTAACAATAAGTCTAGGGTAGTTGCAACTTTTTGGTTGGTAGTCCAATCAGCATTATGTCTTCAGTGCCTGAAACAGTGTTGTTGACGGTTTGTGTACCCCACAAATTCATATATTGCACCCTAATCAGCACCCCAGTGTGATGATGTTTGGAGATGGGACCTTTGGAAGTTAATTAGGGTTAGGAGAGGTCATGAGGGTTGGGCCGTCATGATGGGATTAACACCCTAATAGGAAGAGGAAGATGAGTTCTCCTCTCTCTCTCTTCATGAATGCACCAAGGAAAGGCCATGTGAGGCCATAGTGAGACCCTACTGGGAGTCAAATCAGTCGGCATCTTGATCTTGTACTACCCAGACTCCAGAACAGTGAGAAATAAATTTCCCCCACTTGCGTCACCCAGTCTACGGCATTTTGTTACGGCAGCCTGGGCTGACTAAGGCAAGTGTGTTATCTTGCAGAAGGGAAAGAAGATCACGATCCCTGCAGACAAAATTATGACATAGGGCTGGAGAGTCTTGATATACTCCTGAGCTAGAACAGTGAAGGTATATTTCTGGTCTTGTCGGCAAACTGAAAGCAAACTGCTTCAGGTGGTCCTTATTGACAGGTATGGAGAAAAAAAAAGCATTTGTTGGATCAATAGCTGCATACCAGGTTCCAAGATACGTGTTAATTTGTTCGAGCAATGAAACCACATCAGGTAAAGCAGCTGCAATAGAAATCACTGCTTGGTTAAGTGTATGATAATTCACTGTCACTCTCTGAGATTCATCTTTCTTTTGCCCAGCCCAGATAGGTGAGTTGAATGAGGATGCGGCGGGAATACCACTTCTGCATCCTTTCAAGTCCTTGATAGTGGCACTAATCTCAGAAATCCCTCCAGGAGTGCAGTATTTCTTTTGGTTACTATTTTCCTAGGTAGAGGCAGTTCTAATGGCTTCAACTTGGCCTTTCTCACCATCATAGTGCTCTTTCCACAGGTAAACAGAACCAATGTGGGGATTCTGCCAGCTGATGTGTATATCTATTTCAATTACGCATTCTGGAACTGGGGAAACAATTACAGGATAGATTCAGAGACCTAATGGGCTCCCTGTGAAACAGACTTGAGCTAAAACTACATTGATTATCTGACTTTCCACCTGATCTATTTTGACTGGTGGGCCAGTGACATTTTGGGTATTGAGGAATTAGCATTCAGTAGTCCCTAAAATGTTTGATTATTTCCTTCTTCTCAGTGCACAATTGCCCTGGCAAAAAGCTGTATGTCCCTTTGGGTAAGACTGGAAAAAAGATTAATGTCATAATTTTTTGCAGACCAGGAGCAATGGCCCATGCCTGGAATCCCAGCGCTCTGGGAGGCTGGAGGATCACTTGAGTCCAGAATTTCAAGACTAGCCAGGACAACACAGAGAGAACTTGTCTCTACAAAAACTGAAATAAAAAAATTAACCAGGTGGGATGATATCTGCCTGTGGTCCCAGCTACTCAGTAGGCTGAGGTGGGAGGATCGCTTGAGCCCAGGAGGTCGAGGCTGCAGTGAGCTGTGATCATGTCATTGCACTCCAGCCTGGGTGACAGAGCGAGACCCCGTCTCAAAAACAAACAAAAACTTTTTTCTTTTTTTTGCAGTGTACTTGGATTCTTCCTCAAGAGGACCTGGCCTCCCCTTCATTCAAGGATTCTGGGTCTGTAAACTGGCTCAAGGCTGGAAATTGCTTGAGGGGCCATGCTCTTGTTATGATTCAGGTTAGGCTTTTGTTCACTTGACTTAGAACTTTTCTGTTTATATAGATAAAGTAAGAATTTAATAGGCCTATTATCTATTCAATTCCAGAAGCATCATCTTCAGTGAGCCAATGCCATAGGTCTGTGCAAGTCAAACCATTCTGATTGCTGCCTGGACCCTGTACGGTAACCCTTCCCATCTTACTCTGGTGGTTGAGTGCTGCTCCTTGGCTCCTGCCACCCTGGAATCTACTTTCATTCCATTTAGGTTTTCCAGTTAGTGCTGTGGCTCCCACCATCAGGTCTGGACCACAGAGAAGAGCAATCACAGAGCTCTTCAAGGATGCTGGGCTCGCCTCACAAATTTATTTCTCACAACAGTGGTGAAAGGTATATGTTTTGGTGAGTGAGCAGGTCTTAAATGACAAATCCACTCTAACAATCCAATCTCCTTACACCTTTGAATCCTTTCCTCTTTGTGAAACCAAGGCAGATGTGGCACTTCCCACTTGCTCACTACAGGTCACCTTCTGGTCCACATTTCAGCCACTCAACCAAACTATTACAGCCCTTTCCAATTTCCCAAGATACAACATTAAATCCAGACTCTCTGCTTTGTGAGTCCATATCAATAAATTTGACCTGATCCCACTTTACACTCCTTCTACCATTATCCCACATCTTTAATATCATTCCAACATATGTTCCCAGATTTCTATCTGTATAAATTAGAAAACTAAAGTAGTTCTTTTGGAGTATAGAATACCAACTCATGGATCACATTTTGTGCCTCAACTTTAGGGGTCTGTTGGCACTTTAGTCTGGTTATAGGTCTAGAAGCAAATAGGGGTGATGGGACGGGTCCTGAAAAGAATCAGCATTGTCTTGCATGACAACTGCCTCAGGGACGTCATTACAATTTCCTCAGGCCATGCAGGATTAATTCTCTCAGATGGGGGTATGGAAGCCGCTGCTTCCACTGGGAGTAGAGAGGCTGTTTCCACTCAAAGAAGACTTCAAAAAAGACTCATCAGAATTTAGGGACTCAATGTCTCCATTCAATGTCTTGCCTCATGTCCCCATTCCAAATTGCAGGATTCATGCCTTCTCCATCAGTGTCCTCACTTTAACAGTGGACACCTTGTGATCCTGGGAGTTCAATTTGTGTCATAATCCAGTGAGTTGCAGGTTGAGATTCTGGGTTTGATTTTCAGCAATCTCAGTTCTGCTATACTAAATAAGGGTCTCTTTCACAGCATACAGAGAAGCTCTTAGGTCACTTATGTGGTGTATGAGCTGTGAATTTGAATCCCTGGACTCATTCTACCCTGCCCCCACCAGTTTGTCCAGCCACATTAAGAGCCATTGGCCAATCTCACAATATTCATTGTTTTGACAAAAATGTTCTAAAGTATCATATATACAGTCACATACAGCCTTGATTCTTGTAAGTGGTTGATTAGAAGTAGCCAATTGTGATATTTTGCATATCTCTATTGCCAGAGCATGCCGTGGACTATCAGTGCACTCTTTACTGCTGGAAATAGAGTCATGAGCATCTTTAAATCTAATTAGAGAAAATTGCAAATATCCCAGAAATCATTTAGAAAACTCAACCTTAAAACATTGTTCCTCTAGAAGCATGCTTGGCACCAAAATCTGTATTAGCCTGGGTTCTCCAGAGAAACAGAACAACAACAACAAAAAAATAGATGTATCTATAAAAAGATATTTGCTATAAGGAATTGGCTCATGAAGTTATGGAGGCTAACAAGTCCTAAGATCCGCATTTAGCAAGCTGGAGATCCAGCAGAGCCAACAATTTAACTCCAGTCTTAGTCTGAAGGCTTGAGAACCAGGAGAGCCAACGGTATAGTTCCAGTCCAAAACTGGCAGGCTGGGGACCCAGGAAGAGCCAATATTTCAGTTTGAGTCTGAAGGCAGGAAAAAATTAAAACAATGTCCCTGTTCTGAACCCCTTCTCAGGCAGGAGGCGTTCCCTCTTACTTGCAGGAGGGTGGGACTTTTTTTCTGTTTAGGCCTGAGATTGGATAAGGCCCATCACATTCCAGAGGGGCAATTTGCTTTACTCGATTTATTGATTTAAACGTTAAACTCATCTAAAAACACTAAGAACAATGTTTGACTAAATGTCTGTGTATCCTGTAGTCCAGTCATGTTGACACATACAATTAATGCTCACAGTCACCCTATTTTGAAGCCCACCAGCACTGAGAACTTCCAAGAAACATTTAGTGTTTTATGTCTAAATATGAATAACCAGGGATCACTAAGCATCAGAGGCCAAGCCTCTAAGATGAAACACAGAGCCCAAATAAGAGTAACTTGAAGGAAACAGAAGAAAATGTCGAAAACACACTACTTGCTATTAGTTAATATCCTCAGAAAAGGTGAGAGTCAAGATACATGTAAGAATGAGGGTGATAAAAAAGTTAATATTCAGAGAACAAGAAAGAGCCTCCTGGATATTAAAACAAAGATGGCACAACCGTAAAACTAAATATGAAGGGTGACATTGAAAAAAATCTTCCCCAAAGCAGAAGAGGACACTGAGACAGGAGTAGCAGCAAACAGGATAAGCAAATTAGAAGATCCATCAATAATTATGTAAGAGTGAGACAACAGAGAAAACAAGAGGAGAGGGAGATTATTTAAAGATCAAAAAACCAAGACAGGCCGGGCAGGGTGGCTCATACATGTAATCCCAGCACTTTGGGAGGCTGAAGTCACGAGTTTGAGACCAGCTTGGCCAACGTGGAGAAACCCAATCTCTACTAAAAATACAAAAATTAGCCAGGTGCTGTGGCACACTCCTGTAGTCCCAGCTACTTGGGGGCTGAGGCAGGAGGATGGGTGGAACCTGGGAGGTGGACGTTGCAGTGAGCCGAGATCATGCCATTGCAATCTAGCTTGGGCAACAGAGAGAGACTCCCTCTCAAAACAAAAACAAAAACAAAACAAAACCCCCCAAAAACCCAAGACAAACGATATGACTTTTGCTGAATTAAAGGATATGAGTTTTCCCACTGAGTGACCTACTAAGCGCTCAGCACAATAAATGCAGTGCAGTCTGGGGGGCGAGGGGGGATGTGACCCAAGCCAGAAGAGAACACTTCTAAAGGACAAAATTAGGATCAAGACAAGATGACTTTTTATGTGAAGTCAGGAAGGCATGAGCTCAGCGTTTCTGTTGGCTATTTTCTCTCCACATTTGGGGAAAGCCCATCTGTCTCATCCAGAGCAGAAATAAGAGATGGAAAGAGAGATGGAGAGGGAGGAAGAGAGGCGGAGAGAGAGAGAGAGAGAGAGAGAATACACTGTTGGAATCTCTTGTTTTCGTCATTTGTGAGACCAGACTCACGCTTCAGCACTTTCTTCTCTAGTGTGATGGGAAACGATACATCTTTCTTTTGGCCAAAACGTTTTGAGACTGTTTTCAACATGAGTGAGATGGGTGGTCTGTAATCCACAGACTGCAGGTGCTTGTCACTGTTCTAGCCAAACCCAAACCCACACACGCACACACACGTGCATGCTCTACTCCTCATCTGCAAACCACTGCTCAGAGGAAAGAAGTTCATTTAATCATTCATGAAAGCAGATGCTCTTGACCACTGGGCACATTGCAGATGCTGCTGGTGAATGAATGAGGGTCAGTCTCTGCCTTTAAAGGGCTTCTTGTCAAAAAGCCTCCTGGTGAAGGCAGAAAAGCAGGCAATTTCATGTGGCTGAGGTGTTGGGCACAGCGCACCGAAGGAGGACGTAGCAGGGGCGTCTGACATGGCTTGGTGGTTAACGGTTAGGAAAAGCTTTCTGGGGATGTTTCTTTGGAGCTGAGTCTTACTAAGTAGGTGTTGCCCACGGGGTCAGGACAGGGAGAGGAGAGGGTGTCTTTGGAAAATTCCAGCAGTTCAGTGTGTCTGGAGTTGGTGGCAAGAGATAAGCCCGGGGAGGGCAGTGAGTGGGAGTTAGGTCATGAAGGAAAAAATAAATACAAATGTCAATGCAGTAAAGCTACCATTTAAGGAGATCACAAAAGGACAAAACTGCTCTTCTTAAATGCTTCCCTAGTACTCGGCGGCAGTTTGGCTGTGGTGAATATTGAACTGAGCATGACTTTTGGCTTTATTCATGTCCTGATATTTCAAAATGCGTTTTCTTTATGCCTTTTCTTCCTCAGCAGTTGCTTACCCAGTAGCAGCTAGACCCCAAGGGCAGGAAAACAGACAGAGCTTGGGTGAATTCAGAGACACTCTTGGCCTCCCCAGGTGTCCACTGGAGAATGCCGGATGACGGAGCTTTTTAGGATAACCCGATTGGCCACACCAGGTGTAGTCAGGGTTCTGTCCTGAGAGAAGCAAGAGAGTGACAAGGAGAAGCTTATGAACCACGGTCAGTCTTGGGACACGCTCCACCAGTGGCGCCATGGGCCTGTGCGTTGGTAAGCACCCTCCCAACACCCGGAACTCTTTTCTCTCTCTTTCTTTTTTTTGGTAGAACACTTTTTATTTTATTGTATTTTACATATGTAATGTGTACAACATGATTTTGTTGTTATTTTTCAGATGGAGTCTTGCTCTGTCGCCTAGGCTGGAATGCAGTGGTGCAATCTCGGCTCACTGCAACCTCTGCCTCCCGGTTCAAGCAATTCTCCTGCCTCAGCCTCCCAAGTAGATGAGATTACAGGCGCATGTGTCACCACACCCGGCTAATTTTTGTATTTTTAGTAGAGACAGGGTTTTATCATGTTGACCGGGCTGGTCTCGAACTCCTGACCTCAGGTGATCCGCCCACCTCAGCCTCCCAGAGTGCTGGGATTACAGGTGTGAGCTACTGCGCCTGGCCTTGATGTCTTGATATTCATGAATATAGTGAAGTTATTACTACAGCCAAGTAAATCCCTCACCCCGCATAGCTACCTGCCTTTCTTTCCTCCCTTTCCTTCCTCCTTCCTTTCTCTCTCTCTTTCTTGTGATAAGAGTGCCTAAAATCTATTCTCTTAGCAAGTTTCCAGTATATTAGCTATAGTACTCATATTGTACATTAGCTTTCCAGATTTATTCACCCTTTGACCCTTTGTACCTTTTTTTTTTTTTTTCCTAGACAGAGTCTCGACCTGTTGCCCAGGCTGGAGTGCAGTGGCATGATCTTGGCTCACTGCAACCTTCACCTCCTGGGTTCAAGTGATTCTCCTGCCTCAGCCTCCCGAGTAGCTGGGATTACAGGTGTGCACCACCACGCCTGGCTAATTTTTGTATTTTTAGCAGAGATGGGGTTTCACCATGTTGCCCAGGCTGGTCTTGAACTCCTGACCTCAGGTGATCCACCCACCTTGCCTTCCCAAAGTGCTGAGATTACAGGCATGAGTCACTGCACTCGGCTTACCATTTGACTCTTTGAGCTACATTTCCCCACTGCTCACTCCTTCCTAACACCTGGTAACCATTTTTCTACTTTAGGTTCAACCAGAGTATTGCAAATGGCAGATCCCTTTTCGTTTGTTCTTTCTTTTTTTTGAGAGACAATGTTACTGTCACCCAGGCTGGAGTGCAGTGGTGCCATCATAGCTCATTGTAGCCTCTAACTCCTGGGCCCAAGGGATCCTCCTGCCTCAGCCTCATGAGTAGCTGGGACTACAGGCACATGCCACCATGCCTGGCTAATTTTTAAATTTCTTTTGGTAGAGATGGGGTCTCACTATACTGTCCGGGCTGGTCTTGAACTCCTGGCCTCAAGTGATCTTCCTGCCCTGGCTTCCCAGAGTGCTGATATTACATATGTGAGCCACTGTACCTAACCTGCCTGTTAGAAACTTTAACAAAAAAGGTTTCTTATTGTATGAAGACTTCTGCAACTTGCTTTTCTCATTCACATTTAAGCGTCTAAAATGCCTGTTTTCATTAATAATATTTATCATCGAAGAAAACTGCAATGACTAGAGAAATAGTAGACCCATCTCAGCCACAAATTCAGCATGCTGGCCTATGGACATTTTCTTCTAGGGGTCCTGAAAGTTCTAACGGGGCATAAAGGTGTACATTTTCAGGCATTTATTTTGGATGGCTGATAATTGATCTTACACATTGATAACTGTTTTTCTCCCTCACGTTAAACCCACCTTTATTTTTTTAATTTTTAATTTTATTATTTTAAATTTTATTTTAAGTTCCGGATACATGTGCAGAATGTGCAGGCTTGTCACATAGGTAAACGTGTGCCATGGTGGTTTGCTGCACCTATCAACCCATCACTAGGTATTAAGCTCCACATGCATTAGCTATTTATTCTGATTCTCTCCCTTCCCCCACTCCCCCACAGACCTGGGTGTGTGTTGTTCCCCTCCCTGTGTCCACGTGTTCTCATTGCTCAGCTCCCACTTATGAGTGAGAACATGTGGTGTTTGGTTTTCTGTTCCTGTGTTAGTTTGCTGAGGATAATGGCTTCCAGCTTCATCCATATCCCTGCAAAGTACATGATCTCATTCCTTCTTATGGCTGCATAGTATTCCATGGTGTATATGGACCACATTTTCTTTTCCAGTCTATCATGATGGTCATTTAGGTTGATTCCACGTCTTTGCTATTGTGAATAGTGGTGCAATAAACATACGTGTGCATGTATCTTTATAATAGAATGATTTATATTCCTTTGCAAACCCACTTTTAAACGTGGAGAATGTTTTTTATTTAATGTCCTCCATAGAATCCTTACATAGTAGTAAAAAGTAGAAAACATTTAAATCTGAAGATTAATTATAAATTTTAAAACTCTGATTTGCTGACTATATACGTGGTCAGAATATTTATATAGGCTGGGCACGGTGGTGTAAGCCTGTAATCCCAGCACGTTTGGAATACCAAGGTGGGTATCGGGTGGATTGCTTGAGCTCAGGAGTTTGAGGCCAGCCTGGGCAACATGGTGCAAACCCTCTCTCAATAAAAACAAAACAAAACAAAACAAAAAAACTACTTATAGAGCAGTTTCTGCTCGTTTGAAAGAAAGACAAGTAACACAATCTTGTCTCTTTCCCAGAAAATAATGATAATCATAGGAACTGCCAGTTTAAACCCTAGAAGAAATTTTATAGGGACACCCATCTCCCCTCTCAGGTTCCAGGAGAACACTTTTTGGGTAGTGCCAGGCCTAGGGGTGGGATGGGTTTCCCAGGGTGCCCCAGCTGTGCCTGAAGAATTCAGGAATGTTAGATTACCCTCAGTTACCAAAACAGTCCTGTGTTAGCTAGGCCTGTGCAGAAAGGTGAATGAATGCCTGTGCTTTGGAATTCCCCCCCACCCCCACCCCACCCACCAGCCTTCTCTCTCGCTCAGTAATAAAACAGAGCTCATGCTCAGATTGCTCTTCAGGATTACACATTAATCCATACTGTGTAATTACTTTACAGCAACTTTGTTTTCTTAATTGTGCTGAGGCATCTGAGGAATTTGACACCGCTGTGGTGAGGTTGGCATTTGTTTATACCAACAACACACACCATTAAGAAGCTTAAGCTAGCAAAAGCCTAATGCATTAGAGATGCCATGGCCCAAATATGAAATCATATCACGTAGCATAGCTTAACCCGGGCCCAAGCTGTGATGTTTTATGAGTAAAAGGAGTCACTCCCCTTAGGCTAGGGCATGGTTAAGTTGAACACAGAAATGACATCACCTTGACTTTGCCTGGGCATTTGGCCATGCACATCCTGTACGCTGCATCTTTAATAATGGGAAAAGTTATCCTGTGTCTTTCACCATGAGAAAGACAAGAAGTCAGGGTTAAATTGAATTAAACACAAATCATCTTCAAAATCTGAAAACTGTGCCTCATAGAATTGGACTAAAAAAAATAGCCTTTATCTGAGCCAGTGCAGAGAAGATCTGAGATTGTCCACATTTCCCCCATCCTTTAGCTCCGGATGACACTGTAGAGACCACTGAATGTGGTGCTTGTGGGACAAAGGGTGGGGCTGAAGCCTAGCTCCCCAAAGCCTCTGCAGAGATAGCATGGGAGTGAGGAGGGCTCTGCAGGTGGGCCTGTGGCTGTGAAGTTAAAACATTGAGCCTCTGTGGGCCACAAAAAATGCAGTACTGCTGTTTCCCCTATGCACTTTGCTCGGTAAAGTCAAGTCAGGGGCGCAGGGAAGAAACTCGAAGGGGAGGCAGAACCCCAAGGCTAATCCTGACTCACTATTAACTGGCTTTATGGCACTGGGCATGAAATGGAACCATTTGGGAAGTTTCAAAACATACGGATTTGCACCTTTAAAAACTAAATTGCACAGTACTCTCTTTCCAGAGACGTTAAGATAATGGGAAAACAACTGCTTCTGGGAATGGAGAGATGAGGATCTGAATCTTGGCTCTGTGATGGAATTTCTGAATTGCCCAGGCAAGTTACTTACCTCTTACGGCTTCCATCTCTTCACTCTTAAATAATGCCAGTGACCTCACAGAGTTGGCCCTGAATTAATGAGATGATATTTGTAGTGCAACTGGATCATTGCCTAATGTTTTGTGCTAACCACTTGTGCTGCTATAACAAAATATCATAGACGAGGCGGCTTGAACAACAGACACTTATTTCTCACATTTCTGGAGGCTCATAAGTCTAAGATCAAGCTGCTAGCAAATTCGGTTTCTAGTGAGGGCTGGCTTCCTGGCTGGTAGACAGCCACCCTCCTTGCAGTGTCCTTACACGGACTCTTCCCTGTGTGTGCTCATGGAAAGGTGATCTCTGTCTTCCTCTTCGTAGAGGGCACTAATCCCATCAAGGAGCTCCACTTTGATAATGAAATTGAAACTGAATTACCTCCCAAAGGCCCCACCTCCAAATACCATCACACGCGGGGTAAGGACGTCAATACACTGTTTTTTTCTTTTAGATGGAGTCTCGCTCTGTTGCCCAGGCTGGAGTGCAGTGGTGCGATCTCAGCTCACTGCAGCCTCCACCTCACAGGTTTAGGTGATTCTCCTGCCTCAGCCTTGAGAGTAGCTGGGATTATAGGCACCACCACGCCCGGATAATTATTGTATTTTTAGTAGAGACATGGTTTCGCCATGTTGGCCAGGCTGGTCTCAAACTCCCGACCTCAGAAGATCCACCCACCTTGGCCTCCCAAAGTGCTGGGATTACAGGTGTGAGCCGCTGCGCCCGGCCCAGTAAACCAATTTTGAAGGGGCGTATTTAGCCCATAACATTTCACAAATCGGAAGTACTCAGTAAACAGTAAGAATTATTATCTGTAAAATGGGTGGATTGGCTAACATGCTCTCTAGAGTATTTTCTAACTTAGAAAAAAATTCCAGGTAATGTTATTAGCAATTCCTTTGCCCCTGCGTAGTATCTTCCTCGCTTTGGACTTCACAAGAACAGCACTCTCTTCCTTTCTGCCTTGGAAACTCCTTCCATGTCTGTGAATTAGCGCCACCTTTTATCCAGCCATTTAATCAAACACAACGTGCTTGTTCTATCTAATTGGTATCCTTCAAATCCATTCATTTCTCCCCATATCTACTGCTACGAAGAACTAATGTTTAGACAGTTATTATCCCTTGCATGAATTACTAAAATTGCCTTTTAACTAGCTTCCTGCCTTCCAGAACTGTACTTCCTACTTTATCCACAGGTAACCATGAATGGATTCCAGGTGTGTTCATTCCCTCAACCCTCATGGCGGCTGGGCGGGGTCTGGGGCCACCTCTTCCTGTTCCCCCATTGTGCCATATAATATTACCATTTTCCATGCATGTTGTGAGTGCAAAATCTGGGAGGCACTAGTGTCTAATCCACTCTGTACGCTGCGGCCAAAATGATCTTTGAAAGGAAAAGTCAGTGGCTCCTCGTGTTGCCTTTAAGATCAATTAAAATTCCTTAGGCTGATAGATTCAGTTCACTTCATCAGCTTTAATTTATATCAGGCTCAACAGGCTATCTTGAGAAAATATTTTCCAAATTCCTTTAATTCCTTTTTTATTTTTATTTTTTTATTTTTTAGCCTGCCAATAACTTAGCTTGGAGTAGTGAGCTTCTAGAATTTTCCCACAGTGTAGAGGAGACACTCCTGCCCCCAGTTATAGACAGAGTCAGAAAAGGGAACAGGATGTGCGGAAAGTAAAAGAGCCCACAGGGCCAGGCGCGGTGGCTCACGCCTGTAATCTCAGCACTTTGGGAGGCTGAAGCAGGCAGCTTACGAAGTCAGGAGTTCGAGACCAGCCTGGCCAACATGGTGAAACTCTGACTCTACTAAAAATACAAAAATTAGCTGGGCGTGGTGGCAGGTGCCTGTAGTCCCAGCTACTCAGGAGGCTGAGGCAGAAGAATCGCTTGAATCCGGGAGGCAGAGGTTGCAGTCAGCCTTGATTGGGCCACTGCACTCCAGCCGGGGCGACAGAGCAAGACTCAGGCTAAAAAAAAAAAAAAAAAAAAAAAAAAGACCCCACTGTACTTGGGTGGCTGAGGTAGAAGGATCACTTGAGGTCAGGAGTTCAAGGCTACAGTGAGCTATGATTGCACCTCTGTAGTCCAGCTTGGGAGACAGAGTAAGACCCTATCTCTAAAAAAATAAAAAGAAATTAAAAAAAAGAGAAAACTTACTGGTTTTCTGGTCCTGAGGATTCTTGGGAGGAGAAGGGAGAAAGAGTGTTTGTGCAAAATGGAAGAAGAGGGAGGAGAGGGAAGCTGCCAGTCCTTAAGTCTCTGGTGGTGGAGTGGGGCGAGGGCCGGGGACAGGGATGTTAATTAAATTAGTGGGTTACGCCAAGAGGAAGGAGGGGAGCTATTGCCATACATTTTCTAGGGCACAGACTCAGAAATACACAGCAGTGTGAATATTTTTTAAGGCTCAACTTCAATTCCTATGTGGAACACAAGCCAAGTCAGTTGTGGGGCCTCCTGAGGCAGGGGGAGGTGAGCCTGGGGCAGAGGCTACTCGGAGGCTGGACACCAAGCTCAGGGGAAGACAGCCAGCAGAGCCAAAGTGAGGTGGAGTCCTGAGCAAGCTGGGAGGCGCAGCTCGCAGGCTGCACCAACAGCTCACATGACAAGCAGCTCCAGAATCATGCTCTGGGGTCTGAGAACCCCATTGTCTCCCTGAAACCTCACAGGTATGTCTATTACACACCCTTCCTCCTGTGCACCTGGACAGCCTCTCAAGAAAGAATCAGGGCCGGGCACAGTGGCTCACGCCTGTAATCCCAACACTTTTGGGAGGCCGAGGCGTGTGGATCACCTGAGGTCAGGGGTTCGGGACCAGCCTGGCCAACATGGCAAAACCCTGTCTCTACTAAAAATTCCAAAAATTAGCCAGGCATGGTGGCAGGTGCCTGTAATCTCAGCTACTCAGGAGGCTGAGGTAGGGATAATTGCTTGACCCCAGGAGGCGGAGGTTGCAGTGAGTTGAGATTGCGCCACTGCACTCCAGCCTGGGAGACAGAGGGAGACTCCGACTCAAAAAATAAAAAAATAAAAAAATAAAAAAGAAAGAAAGAGTCAGAACAGAGGAGGCTTCTCAGAGATTGAGCATTTTTTTCCAAGAGAGACTTAGCATTTCCTAACAGTCTGTTTAAATCACTGGACTGTATTATGCATTTAACAGACTTGAGCATTAACTTTATTTATTTTTCCTTTGACAGTTGAAGACTTAGGAAAAGGACTTTAATAAAGAAGTTACCATTTTCTACACATCTCAATTAGAGTGTGTGACACATTTTGCAAACCTGTTATATTTGTAAAGCTCAAAGCAAAGCAATGGTTTAAGGTAGCAGGCAAAACTGACAGTTCTCTTTTCCCATTTCTCCTCTTTACTTCTGCTTCTCAGGTTTTGCAAAGTCAGCAGAGAAGGCAATGTTCTGAGATTCCACATTTGGGCAATTGATTGAATGATGCTGCTGTAACACACAAGACTGGAATGGAGTTGAGACTGGGAACTTGATTATGAGCTACATTTTGGTCAAGTTTAACTTGATGTAATTATGCATTACCAATATCAAGCTATGTCTTGCAAGTTGTGGGTATCTACTTGGAGCTAAAAAGATTGGGACAGGAGATATGGATTGGAGAGTTTTCAACATATGAGTGATAAATGAAGCTGTTGGGATGGATGAGATCCCCTCCAATGAACAGTAAGAACATATAGTTTTGGTAGAGAAAAGGGCTAATGATAAAGACCAAGAAAAAAGAATGTTGTTAGTAAAATGGCCAACTGGGAAAAAGTGACAGAGTTGTGGAAGACAAAAGAAGTTTCTTTCTTTCTTTTTTTCTTTTTTTGAGATGGAGTCTCATTCTCTCGCCCAGGCTGGAGTGCAGTGGCATGATCTCAGCTCACTACAACCTCTGCCTCCCCAGTTCAAGCAATTCTCCTGCCTCAGCCTCCCAAGTGGCTGGGATTACAGGCACATGCCACCATGCCCGACTAATTTTTGTATCTTTAGTAGAGATGGGGTTTCACCATGTTGGCCAGGCTGGTTTTGAACTCCTGACCTTAAGTGATCCACCCACCTTGACCTCCCAAAGTGCTAGGATTACAGGTGTGAGCCACCATGTCCAGCCGCCCAAAGAGGAGTTTCAAGAGTTGGTGATAATCTGGGTCAAATTAGTTAATTATCTATTAATTCATTCAACAAATATTAAGCTGGCCATGTACCTGGTATAGTATTAGACTTGGGGGATACAAAGATGAAAAGACAAAGCCAGCAGAGTGGTTGGGTAGGATGGGAACTGGGGGAAGCCACTGGATCCTTTCACCAGGAAGGCACCCTGTAGCTTAGTAAAGTGATGGGATCAGGGGTAAAGTTGTGGTAGCAGAGGAGTGGCTGGAAGGGAGAATCTTTTTGAAGAAAGTCTGTGGTGAAATGCAGGAAGGCAATGGGGCTCCGCAGGAACTGACATTGGAAAGAAGACATTTGAGCGAGAGGGAAATGTGTGTGCGTGTGTAAGCTGAGAGGAACACATCGATGGGCTCAACGCATTCTTTCAGCAAGGGTTTATTGATAGCTATTTGGGAGCAGACACAATTACTGGGGCGGGGAGGGCGACTGAACAGTGAACAAAAACTCCACCCTCAGGAGGTTTCCAGTCTAGTAAAGGGAGACAGACATAAAGCAAACTCAGAACACATAAAGTGCTCATGTGTTGACAAATGCTATAAACAACACGAGCACCAAGTGGTAGGGGAGGGGGGTACTTTATTGGAGGCCAGACCTCTCCGTGGTGTACACTTGCACTGAGGCCTAAGTCACGAGGCGAGGAGCACATGCACCATCATGCAGATGAACAGCCCTCCAGCAGAGGGAGAAGCAAGTGAGGAGGTGGGAGTGAGCCTAGGATGCTGGAGCGAAGGCAAGGCAGGGAGGAAGGTTGCAGGAAGTGAGGTTTATAGGTAGACAGTGGTCAGCTCCTCAGGGCTTTGCAGTCAGAGGGCTTGGCTTTTTGTTTAATCACAGTGTAAAACAACCAGAGGCTTTAGGCAGTGAATTGATCAGACTTCTTCTTTTTTTAATGGTAAGAGAACTTTATTTTAATAAAAATGTCCTCTTTTTCAATTGACCCCTTCCTTTATTTTATTTATTTGTTTGTTTGTTTATTTATTTATTTATTTATTGAGACGGAGTCTCACTCTGTTGCCCAGGCTGGAGTGCAGTGGCACAATCTCGGCTCACTGCAACCTCTGCCTCCCGGGTTCAAGCGATTCTCCTACCTCAGCCTCCTGTGTAGCTGGGATTACAGGCATGTGTCAACACACCTGGCTGATTTTTATATTTTTAGTAGAGACAGGGTTTCACCATGTTGGCCAGGCCGATCTTGAACTCCTGACCTCAGATGATCTGCCCGCCTTAGTCTCCCAAAGTGCTGGGATTACAGAAGTGAGCCACCATGCCCAGTGAAGCAATCCGTTTATTTAGACATTCTCTTCTTAGGCATTTTTAAGTTTTTCCACCGCTGTAACACCACTGTGTATTTTTCACTTCCAGTCTTCTCTTCAAACACTTTTTTTCAGAAGAATCTGCATCACTGTCTCTGTTCCTGCTTCCTTATCCTCTCCAATGAGAAGATCCAATGTATCTCCCACTTTGACCATTCTGCTTTTCTTCCATAATTTTTCCCCATTCAGCCTGAATTCACCTTTGCAGAAAGCATCTTCCACTTTGTTTCTTCCAACATCCAGGCTTGTCTTCGGGACAACGTCATCCTGAAAAGACCGCACTACTGTTTCCAGGTCTTGAAAGTCTTTGCTATAGTAGGGCCATCCTCAAGCTCCTCTTCCTGCTCACTCATCTCATTCTGATCACTTTCTGCATCACAGTCCTCTTCACCTCCTATTTTTTTTGCAGATACTTTTTAGTAGATTTTTTAGAGCTTATATTACTTTTGAGTCTTACGGAAAATGGAAAAATATATTCCAGAGATATTAAAAGCCCCGGGAGTCTCAGTGAGAAAATGTTATGGAAAAGTGTTTTATAATTTGGTGCATGTAACTTGGTACTAAAAAAATACAAGTATTGATTCCAGGAAGTACAGAGTTTGTGTGATGAAGGTGTCCCTCAGAGAACACCCCAGAGTCCAATCCAGGTATCTGGCTTTCTTAAAACACCAGCATGCAATTTGACACTGGTTATAGCCATGGCACTTATAACCTGTATGTCAAGGCCTCTGAAAAGACTCCTTTTTTCCTCTGAGGTCCACAACGCTTACTGTTGGAGAACCGTCTATTGGAGATGAGAGGAGACTCAGCGAGAAGAGTCAGGAGGCCAGCGGTGGGCGGGGCAGGAGCTGCTCACGCTTGGACCAGCCCCAGGGTTTTGGCAGTGAAGATGCTGGGAAGTGGTGGAGCTGAGGACAGTTTTTGAGTGGAATTCCATCAGGACTTGATGGGTTTGGATGTGGCATTAAAGGGAAGCCTGGCTCAGAATAAAAGGGAAGTTGCAAGAGGATTGAATGACTGATAAAGAAGTCCCCAGAAGAGGTGGGAAAATGGGATTCAGCACTGGTGTGTGAGTATGTGTGTGTGCGTGTGTGTAGGGAGGTTAAGACTTGACCAGGCCGGGCGCGGTGGCTCACGCTTGTAATCCCAGCACTTTGGGAGGCTGAGGCGGGCGGATCACGAGGTCAGGAGATAGAGACCACGGTGAAACCCCGTCTCTACTAAAAATACAAAAAAATTAGCCAGGCGTGGTGGCGGGCGCCTGTAGTCCCAGCTACTCGGAGAGGCTGAGGCAGGAGAATGGCGTGAACCCGGGAGGCGGAGTTGCAGTGAGCCGAGATCGCGCCACTGCACTCCAGCCTGGGCGACAGAGCAAGACTCCGTCTCAAAAAAAAAAAAAAAAAAAAAAGACGTGACCAAAGCCTGGGCAAAAAGCAAGACCCTGTCTCTGCAAAACATTTTTAAAATATTAGGTTGGCGCAGTGGTGTTCTCCTGTGGTCCCAGCTACAGGAGGCTGAGGCAGGAGGATTGCTTGAGCCCAGGAGTTCAAGGTCGCAGTGAGCTGTGATCATGCCACTGCACTGTAGCCTGGGCAGTAGAGCAAGATCCTGTCCCACTCCTGAAAAAAAAAAAAAAAAGAAAAAGACTTGATTGGGATGCTTTTTTTTAAGGCCCAGACAAGAAGGAATGGAACATGTAAACAGAGAAACAGTCCATGACTTTGACAAATTCCGGGAGCTCTCTGAGCCTTTTCTGTAAAACAGAGGCTTGTTGTTGGGATTCACACAGCTCATAAGTGCCCAGCGCCTGGCATAATGCCCGGCACCACGGCAGGTAGGGAGAGAAAAAGAGCTTTGCAATGGGGACAGAGGAAGCTTGAGGGAGCCCCTTTCTCTGGATGATGTTCTCTTGGTGAACTAGGAGAGGAAATGATCCAAGGGCAGGGGCCTGGGGCAGGAGTGGCTTTGGGGGCAGGAGAGTATAATATTTAGAAAGCTGCCGCCGAGGAGGCTAAGGAAGATCAAGGGCTATGACTTCTGAGGGCCTTGCTGCGATTCAGTTATGTTTTTTCCCCCTTGAAGTATTTTTTTAAGCCAACTGTTTCATTGAAAACTGAAAGTCTCTCTGTACAGAGTCCAAAAACAACAGAAGTCCTATTACAATGATAAGACTTGACAGGAAAACAGCACTCAAGGGAGCTGTTCCCAGGACGCCCTGGGTAGGAGGCTTCTCCAGTGACACTGTCCTTCCCCATCCACTGCAAAGACCGAGATGAGCCTGGTCCAGCCTGGGGACTCTGAATTGACTGTGCTGTGTGAAAGGGACAGAAGGGTTCCGATGCCAATTTACTTCCAATCCATAGGTAGGTTTCCTTTACAGAGGGCCATGGGGTTAGGTCATATCCAATAAGAGGGAGTGAGGAATAGGCTGGCATGCAGTATTTCGATATACAATTTATATGGCAGCTGGGCACAGTGGTTCATGTCTATAATCCCGCCAATTTGAGAGGCCAAGGCAGGAGGATCGCTTGAGCCCAGGAATTCAGGACTAGCCTGGGTGATATAGTGAGACCCCATCTCTACAAAAAAATAAAATAAAATAATTAGTTGGGTATGGTAGCGTGTGCCTGTATTCCAAGTGACTTGGGAGGCTTAGGTGGGAGGATCGATTGAACCCAGGAAGTCAAGGTTTCAGTGAACCATGATTGGGTCACTATACTCTAACCTGGGTGACAGAGCAAGATCCTGTCTCAAAATAAATGAATGGGCCAAGTGTGGTGGCTCATGCCTGTAATCCCAGCACTTTGGGAGGCCGAGGCAGGCGGATCATGAGGTCGGGAGATGGAGACCATCCTGGCTAACACAGTGAAACCTCGTCTCTACTAAAAATACAAAAAATTAGCCAGGCATGGTGGCGGGCGCCTGTAGTGCCAGCTACTTGGGAGGCTGAGGCAGGAGAATGGCGTGAACCCGGGAGGCGGAGCTTTCAGCGAGCCGAGACTGCGCCACCGCACTCCAGCCTGGGCGACAGAGTGAGACTCCGTCTCAAAATAAATAAATAAATAAATAAATAAATAAATAAATAAATAAAGGAAGGAATGAATTCATATGGCACTAGGTCTCAATTAGGATTTATTTTAATAGATTTAGTTACCCAGTTCATTCTTTTTCTACCCATTAAGAAAACATATATTGACAGCACTTAGTATGCATAAAATATTCCTGTCCTAAAATCAACATGGCACATGGATACATATGTAACAAACCTGCACATTGTGCACATGTACCCTAAAACCCTGAAGTATAATAATAAAAAAAAAAAGATTATAGGAAATTTAAAAAATCAAAAAAATAAATAAATAAATAAAGTACAAAAAAGTCAAAAAAAAAATCCTAAAGAACTACTTAAAAATCCTAAAGAACTACTTACAAATTTCCCTTCTAGGTAGTTTCCTTTGCACAACTAATATGCATAGTAGCACCATTGAAATACCTTGCTTTTATTTTCTCAATGTCCATGATTTTTGGATGATGTAATTAAGTGAATTAAACATATTTTGTACTTCTTAGTTTCTTTCTATAAGAAAATAAAATGGCTGGGAGCAGTGGCTCACACGTGTAATCCCAACACTTTGGGAGGCTGAGATGGGAAGATTGCTTGAGGCCGGGAGTTCAAGACCGGACTGGTTAACATAGCGAGACCCCATCTCTATTAAAAAATAATAATAATAATGATAAGTAAAAGAAAATGTATGGTGTTTTCATGTAGCTATTAACAAAGGAAGCTAATTTAATCCATTGTGATACTAATTTCAGTTTTTCTTTTCTATAAATCACTGTAGCTTATTTTAATGAAACAACTTGTGAAATTTCCTGAAGTACTGTTAATTTTCCTTCCCTTTGTTAATTTCACATACTTTCAAATGTAATTTAGAAACTCGAGATTTCATTAACTTATTTCTGTATCTGTTAAAGTTTTTTATCCTTAAAAAGGGTTTGGGCCAGGTGCAGTGGCTCACACCTGTAATCCCAACACTTTGGAAGGCCAAGGGGGGCGTGGATCACGAGGTCAGGAGATCGAGACCATCCTGGCCAACATGCTGAAACCCCGTCTCTCCTAAAAATACAAAAATTAGCTGGGTGTGGTGGTGCGTGCCTGTAATCTCAGCTACTCGGGAGGCTGAGGCAGGAGAATCGCTTGAACCAGGAAGTTGGAAGTTGCAGTGAGCCAAGATGGTGCCACTGCACTCCAGCCTGGCGACAGAGTGAGACACCACCTCAAAAAAAACAAAACAAGACAAAAAAAAAGGGTTTGTTCCACAGAAATGAGATATCCAGAATGAATTTATGACTTTAGATATGTGTTTCAGTTAGGAACTAATGTCTCTGCTGACAGGTAGAAAAATACATCTTCAACAACACAGCTCTTTTTGGCCTATCTTGGGAAGCATCATTTTCCTGTTAATAGCAGTTATTAGAAGACTTGTAAGAAGAGACAGAAAGATATTATGTGAGAGTTTATTAATGATGCTATCTCCCCAATTTAAGATACAAGAAATGCATCCACAATCCAACTGTTCATGTTCTATCCAGATCCTTGGTTTGAAAATATAAGAAGAGGCCGGGCGTGGTGGCTCATGCCTGTAATCCCAGCATTTTGGGAGGCTGAGGCAGGAGGATCACGAGGTCAGGAGATCGAGACCATCCTGGCTAACACAGTGAAACCCCATCTCTACTAAAAATACAAAAAAATTGGCCGGGCGTGGTGGTGGGTGCCTGTAGTCCCAGCTACTCGGGAGGCTGAGGTAGGAGAATGGTGTGAACCTGGGAGGTGGAGCTTGCAGTGAGTCGAGATCAGGCCACTGTACTCCAGCCTGGGAGAGAGAGCGAGACTTCATCTCAAAAAATAAATAAATAAATTAAATAAATAAATAAATATGAGCAGAGAGCAACGTGACTGCAATCCTTGGAACATATAGTCTTCTCTAACTGTGTTGCTATGACTCTCTTTGGCAGTCTAGGTGATACAATTTTCCATATTACTTCTGTTCAATTAAAGTGAAGATGTAAGTTATGTAGATGTTAATGACTCTGTATTGAGTTCTATGTCTGTCAATAAATGATGTCACACAAGCAAGCTGGAAAGCAGCAGACTTTGCCAATTGCCAATATTTTAACCTATGTTAGAACACTATTTGCTTTAAGTAATTAAAAATAATTTCTTGCTGTTTTTTGGACTGTGGTCAAATCCATAGAGTAAACTCTGAGAATATTAATTCAGATCGAACCTCCAAGTATGTTCAATTTCCATTCTTGAGGAAGTTAAAATGTTTATTTTTTGGCACTCTTTATCTCCTGGTTAATTTTATGATTCCTTCTTTAAATTCTGCCTTCATGATCACAACCATATTATGGTTCGACACTTGAACAATGGTAGCACATTAGCCATTGTATAGAGCATTGGTTGGGGATGGAGGAAAAGGGGGAAATGAAAGCATTAGGAATCCAGATGTTCTGGTCACTAGAAAATGGACTTACAGTATCTGACATGGTGACAATGAGAAAACTTGTTTAGCAGTCAGGCTCGAGGAATCATGAAATTTCTGAGCTCTAGAGAATCTTAAATTTGCATACTGTACAATCTAATACATCTCTTTTATGTTCAAAGACAATGTAAGAGGAGGGGGGTGGTGTTGCGGTTAGAGACAGAACCAGAATGGAACCCTCCAGGGTTCAATTCAATACTCTGTTTACTATACAACAAATCCTGTAAATAAAAAGAATTGGGGCAGGATTTTGCAAACAAGTATCACCAAGTTCTCTTTGCTGATTCCCGTTTTGTTTGGAACTTGGAAACTCTGAAGCAGGTATGGCTGCTCAGGTAGGGTCGGAGTGGGGAAGGAGTCGAGATTTTCTTTGATGTGTTTCATGGTGTTAGAGTCTGCAAACTGGAACTAACTGAAGTTAAGAGACTTGGAATCTAATCTCAATTTTGACAGTAACAATTTTAGGCAAATCACTAACCTGTCAGTGGTTTAGAGGCTTCCATTGTAAATTAGTGATTTGTCCTAATCAGTGGTTCTCAAATTTTCTGGCATGCATCAGAATCACCTGGAGACTTGTTAGAAAGGACTTGGCTGTGCCCAATGTCCCCTAAGTTTCTGGTTCACTAGGTTCAGGTGGGGCCTGAGAATTTGCCTTCCTCATAAGTTTGCATATTGTCTGAGCATCCCATGTTGAGAACCGGTGGCCCACAGATCATCTCAAAGGTCTTTTCCTGTGTGAAAAATTATTAATCTTTTTACCTCAACCTTTTCAGCAAAGGGAAGTTTATACTTTCATGGTACTTGGAGTGGATAGGGCAGGGAGGTGTTTACCTTTATTTTTTTTGGTGAGACAGACTCTCACTCCTTCACCCAGGCTGGAGTGCAGTGGCACAATCTCAGCTCACTGCAACCTTGCCTCCCGGGTTCAAGTGATTCTTGTGCCTCAGCCTCCTGAGTAGCTGGGATTACTAGGTGTGTGCCATCACACCCGGCTAGTTTTTGTATTTTTAGTAGAGACAAGGTTTCACCACGTTGGCCAGGCTGGTCTCGAACTCCTGACCTCAAATGATCTGCCTGTCTCAGCCTCCCAGAGTGCTGGGACTACAAATGTGAGCCACCGCGCCTGGCCACGAAGGGGTTTATTAATGAAACCAAGTTTTGTGAGATCTTCCCATGAGAGACACAAGTTATTTGAAGTATTATTTTAATATAGTGTTATGTAGAAAGCTACAAAGTCGTTGTAAGGGGAATGTGAGATATTCTACGAATCTAGCAAAAAGAAAATGTGGAGGAACTATATCATACTGAGTGCATTATCGGCTTTAAAGTAGTGTCATACCATGGAAACTCATCTCAGAACAAACTTTATTTATTTAAGTTGGAGTCAGTGGGAGTTGCCAACAAGAAAAAAATAGTTGTGAATCAGAACACTAAGTGAAAAAACAAAAACAAGAATTTGATGTTACTGCTATCTAAAGAATTCTTCAAGTAAGAATTTTTCAGTTACGTTTTATTGATTGATGCTCTTTCATAGTTAAAATAGCATGAAGCCATGGTTTTAATCCCGCCTTACTCCTTTTTTGACCTTGAATGCAAATATGCTTGGTTGTTTTTTTATTGCGTTAAAGGCAATACTTTAATCATAACAAAGAAAAATGGGGAGTCCAAATGTATAGTCAGTTCTTTGTTCCTGTTAGATATCACAGTTTGGCTTGTAGCAATCTCTCTTCAGCAATATGTATTGGCTGAGGTTAGCTGTGTATACCGAGAGTTTTAGGGATTACAGTTACTTTATGTACTATATGGTAACTCACTTGCTAAGCGGACATACCACTTGTTTATTACACACTGCTTATTTGTTTTAGGCCCTGTTTTGAATAATAAATATTCCCAAGAGTTGGAATGCATCTTGTGAAAAGTAAAAATTGTATTTAAGATAGAAAAATATGCCCCAATATAAAATAATGTATTTTGCATTTGTTTAATCTAAAAATGACCACAAATCTTATGTAGGCCACTTAAAAAGGCGTGCCTTTTTTCTGGTCAAAGTTAAATGCACTGGTGATCTACTTTTGTCTTAATGAGCTATGACTCTTGTAAAATGTAAATGTATAGAAAAGAAAGAAAATCAGCATACACCTCCCAGCGGCTTTCTGTTGGCTGAATAACAAAGCTAATGTTTTACCTTGTTTTCACTGACACAGCAGGGGGGAAGCCGTGGGAGGAAGGGTCTTGCCGTGAAAACGAGCCTGGCTGATCATTTAAAGACCATCTGGGAAACTTGTCTGCAAAGAGCTGGTGGGTGCCCTGGACGCTAAGTACCTGGTAGGGCACAACCATTGTCCTCACAGAAACACAAAGGGGAGCTCTGCCGCCTGTGTCGAGGTTCATCAGAGCTCCTTCTGGAGGAGAACGGGAATCTTTGGGAACTAATTCAGGAAGGTAAAGAGATTTTTTTCTTCAAAAGGATCTGGACCTACCTCAATTGCTTTTGCTGCTTGTTCTTTTGTTTCGAATTCCACAAACGCAAATCCCTTTGGATCTCCAGTAGACTCATAGTGTGGTATACTTATATAAACAACATTGCCGCATTTCGCAAAGACTCTTTCAATCCAGCTGTGATTAACATTTTTGGGAAGTAACTCCTATGATAAATTAAAAGCAATATTAGAGTTTTTCACAATCAGAATGTCAATAAATTTTTAACTTAATTAAAAAAGGCTTTCTCTTTTAAGTCAGCTCGATTTGACATGATTCGATGGTTTTGTTTTAGAAGTAATTATATCAGAAATTTAAAATGCATCTCATCATGGCTACAATCAAAACGTTAGAGAAGTGTTGGCGAGGCTGTAGAGAAATTGCACCCCACACACTTGGTTGGTGAAATACAAAATGGTGCAGCTGCTTTTGGGAAACAGCCTGGCACTTCCTCAAATGGTTCAATACAGTGTTCCCATAGAGTGGGTTGGCAGTGCCACTCCTCTTTCTTCCTCTCTCCCACTTCCCACATACTTTCAGACCCTTCACACCAGAGCGTAGGCTCTGTGAGAACCAGGTCTGGTCTTTTGCGTCACTGTCTGTCTCCAACATCTAGAATGAGTTCAGCACACAGCAGTGACTCAACATATTTTTAATCGAATAAATCAATAAGGAAGAGGCATGCAGTGAGGTTATTAAGAGAATGGGCTCAGCCGGGCGCGGTGGTTCACGCTTGTAATCCCAGCACTTTGGGAAGCCAAGGCGGGCGGATCACCTGAGGTCAGGAGTTCAAGACCAGCCTGGCCAACATGGTGAAACTCCGTCTCTACTAACAATACAAAAATTAGCCAGGCGTGGTGGCGCATGCCTGTAATCCCAGCTACTCAGGAGGCTGAAGGAGGAGGATTGCTTGAACCCGGGAGGCAAAGGATGCAGTGAGCTGAGATCCTGCAACTGCACTCCAGCTTAGGCGACACAGCGAGACTCTGTCTCCAAAAAAAAAAAAAAAAAAAAAAAAGGAAAAAAGAGCATGGGCTTTAGAGTTACCCTGCCTCGGTATGAATTCTGGCTCAACTTTTAACTGCAGGACCTCGCGTTAGTTTACTAGGCCCTTTGAGCCTCAGTTTGTTCATCTGTGAAATGGAATGGAAATAACACTTGGATTTTTGAGTGACAAGCGCTCAGCAAAAGCTTATTAAAAGTAAAGAAAATTCATTTCACAAAGGGTTAGTAAGAATTGACTGCATAATCCTTTGTGCCATGTAATATGGGGCATCATCTCTATAGATGAATAAGATGTGGTCCCTGGCTGTAAGATTATAAGAAACTTTCACCCTAGTAGGAAAGAAATCTATAAAAGCCAAGAAAACGGCCTAGGTTTGTGAAGAATACACCAAGGCAAATATACCACATTAGAAATCACACATTAGTAAAACTTACGATGTTCCCAAAAATGAACACAAAGGGAGACATAGTAATTTTGAAATCAATTTCTCTCTCAAAAATATTGTTTCACCGGTGAAAATGTTGATTTCTGTACTTTTCAAGTGGTTAGGTTTTGGTCGTCATGAGAATTTTATTTCATGCCTGCCTAATGTATCTCATTGCAAAACAATAAAAATTAGTACATTGAACTTAATGTGTCAGAATGAATTCAAAAATACACCACATTTTTGTCTTCCACTCTTCCTTTACAATGTATTCACAGGGAGTATTTTCCCTCCCATCCCTGGATCGTAACTTGGGCCGGTCCTGTGATTATGGGGCTCACTGTTAGATAATTGCAGTCCTAGTAGATTGCGACCCCAGTATCTCTACTAGGTTGTCTTCTTCCTCCTAGACTTAGGCTATAGAAAACACTATAGTAGGCTGGGCAAGAGTGGCTCACGCCTGTAATCCCAGCACTTTGGGAGGCCGAGGTGGGCAGATCACAAGGTCAGGAGTTCGAGACCAGCCTGGCCAACATGGTGAAACCCCGTCTCCACTGAAAAAATACAAGAAATTAGCTGGGCGTCGTGGTGGGCGCCTGTAATCCCAGCTATTTGGGAAGCTCAGGCAGGAGAATCGCTTGAACTCGGGAGGCGGAGGTTGCAGTGAGCCAAGATTGCACCACTGCACTGCACTCCAGCCTGGGCAACAGAGTGAGACTCTGTCTCAAAAAAAAAAAGAAAAGAAGAGAAAAGGAAAAAGAAAACACTACAGTAAAGAATTCACAGTTAAGAAACAACACCATATGGGAAAACAAAATACAGATGGGAGACTGGGGCTATGACTTGATATATTGTATCCTTAGATTTACTAACTGTAGCTAATGACAACCAAATTAGGGAGAGTAGTTGGTACAAAAACTTCACAAGCTTCTGCAGGAGTTGAAAGATCAGTTATAGTTGGAGAATTGCAAAGTTTCTCAGAAGATTCTGAAACTCTACAGATGTTTTTGAATGTGTGGAAAATGGAATCATTGCCAGATTTGCTAGTTAGGGTGCTCCTGATGTGGCTGTCTAACCACAGAGAAGTGTATCACCAACATCCTTAAAGGACAGGAGATTTCCATGAGAGGAAGGGGTGGAGGCGTGGGAGGTAGTGTATTCTAACTCTCAGAAGATTAATATAGGAACTTTTGTAAGGAAATCATGGCTATATCTTTACAAATAGTTTTTAATTTTTTAAGTTCTTGTTTGTTTGTTTTTTGGGGACAGAGTCTCGCTGTGTCCCCCAGGCTGAAGTGCAGTGGTGCGATCTCAGCTCACTGCAACCTCTGCCTCCCAGATTCAAGTGATTCTCATGCCTCAGCCTCCTGAGTAGCTGGGATTACAGGCGTGCGCCACCACACCTGGCTAATGTTTTGTAATTCTAGTAGAGACGGGGTTTTACCATGTTGCCTCCTGAGCTCAGGAGGCTGGTCTCAAACTCCTGAGCTCAGGTGATCCTCCCGCCTCGGCCTTCCAAAGTGCTTGGATTACAGGTGTGAGTCACCATCCCCAGCCACCAACAATTTTTAAAAGATCCATTGAAGGATATAGCTAAAGCAAAAGTTGACTGTTGTTAAGAAAGTCACTATAACCACAGGCTGTCTAAATAATGGTTTACTGTTGTCATGATCAAAAATATATATGTATGGTGTGTGTGTGTGTGTGTGTGTGTGTGTGCATATCTTTCTATAGTCCTAATATTGGGCAAACGAGCCAAGTATCAATATTCTGCTCTCAACTTAAATAGTGGAGGTATTTTCGCCACTCTTCTGTTAAGACTGGAATTTCAATGCTTGCCTTCTCTATAAAAGAAGCCCATAACAGGCTTTTCTGTATAAAACAAGCCTAATTATGTGCAAATCCAAGAGGGATTCAGTTAAGTGAAAACCTTTGTGTGATAAAAATTTACTTAGCATTTATATAAAAACATCCCTTTATATATTTTTACATTTAATAAAAGTACACCAAATAAAAATGTTTTTGTTAACATCTTATCCATGTTCAACTAATAATGAGTAACGAACCATTTCTTGTCATCAGATGCTCTTTCTCTCCTCCTTTCCTAAGATCTCAAATAAATTCACTTTACTTAATTAAAAGAAATAGATCCTATAGTATTTTTTCCCCTTTCTGGTCCTCCACGCATTTGTTCGGTGCCTCTCTGGCTTCACGACCCACAGCTGTTACAGTCTCTTAGCTTTCCAGCATGGTCCTCGGAGAGGCAGACCTGAATGGCTGAGTTGGAGAAAGTTCAGAGAAAGATTTACTTCAGCTATTTCATACAGGTAGGCATTGCTCAGTTTCCCGATCCTTGTGTTTAGCTGCTCCCAGGACACAAGGTTGTGTAGTCTTAGCTCTGCCCATGATAGCTTCATGCCAGCATGAACAAATCTCTGTAATGCGTCTCAGCTCCTGCCCTCCTAACATGCAGAAAGACAGTTTTGAGTATCAGGTTTGCTTTCCCGTGTTCGCTAACATTATGTCCATGATCTATACAAGGCTTTATTACAAAAACCTCAGCTTCTGCTTTATCTATGTTTTCTCTTCCTAACTCACAGTATCTATTTTTCTAATTATTCCCCAAAAGATGTTTTATAATTCTTCTGCAGTACACCCACGTTTTTTGCCACCGTATAAAGGTAAATCCACTGTACCAGAATCTAGCATAGGAAACTTGCGGTTGGGGAAAGAATTTAATATTTAAAAGCTAAAAACATACAAAACAAAGCAAGGAACTCTTATTTCACTGATGAGCTTCTTAAATATAGGATTCGCTATTTTAAAATTCTTAGTGATTACAGCTAAATCTGTTTGGCAGAGTTTAATAACATATGATATAAGCATTCTCTGTCCTCCTTTCCTTTTTTTAACCTAAAATTTTAATGAAAATACAAAACTTTTTGTTCTGCAATTTCGCAGTGCATTGTGAAATGGGCAAAGGCCCTACATCTCCTTATATCACAGCTACAGTGCTTGGGCTGCCTGACCCTTGGACTATGTTGTAATGCCTTTAAAATCTGGGCTGGATTTTATTTATTTTTATATTTTCCCCTGGCTTTTAACTTGTCCTAAAATTTATTAGGAGACAAAAAACCTTTCTTATTGCTTCTTTAGTTTTCCCCTGCTGGTAGATGATTTATAACAAGTAGTAAGGTCATTGTCTGCATATACTCCAAAAAGAAAGAAAATTTAATTCCTGCCAATTAGTTGTTTATTTCAATAACATGTAAGATTGGGAAAAATAAGAAATGTAGTATCAAGACGGTCTTTCTAGATCCCTTTGTTACTAAAAATCACACAAAGGCCCTTTTGTTTAAATGTTTTAGTTTGCTGCTGATGTTAAAAGAACTCTTAAATCACTACGTCAGATGCAGCTATTGTGGGCAAGTATTCAACACCCGCCAACCTTTGGTCTTCTTTTAACTGCAGCAGCTCAATAAAAGGGGGAAATAGAAGACACAAAGGAGAAACATATACTCACTCACACACCTCCCAAACACATTAACACGGGCTGTGCAGCCTCTGCGACACCCTTGCAGGCTCAGCTGGGGTTTTATGGCCTTTGCTGGTCTTGCTGGGGACAGGGAATTGATGAGCGTGGGTAAGAGGAGCACGCAGATGCAGCTCTTTGCTGTTGTTGTCAAAGAAAACAATACAGTTGAGCTCACGCATCTCTAGCGACCAGCATAATCATCACAGGGACACATGGTCATTAAGCATCTATGTTTAACATTTCATGTAAATTGCTGTAATTAATATCATTGTAAAAAAATAACACACACACACACATACACACAGGTTCTTGCTTTGGTGTATTTGTAACCAGTCCGGAATGTTCCCTGTGAAACCTACCATTCCTTTCTGTCATTATCATCACCACCAGTACCATCTCCCCCACATCGCATGATCTAACTGCATTTACTCACGGATGATTCGGGATCCCCTTGCCTTCTGCGGCATGCCCAAGCTGAAATTCTGCCCATGAACTCCTCCCACAGTCTGCCTCCCCCATCCTCCCGCACTGCCCTGGCCACTGGAGCCCTTACACTGTGCTCTGGTCCCCAGAACTACAGAGTGGAAGGCTGCTGGCTGCAGAAATTCGAAGTGTTGGGCTGTGGAGCTCAACACTGTGTAGGTAGGAGGATAACTATTCAATGGTGAAAAAGGGAAGGGAAGTCAAAGTTCAGGGATGGTCCTACAGGAATAAGAGGATCTATGGAGATAAAGGGCTGGCTCCCCGAATCCTTGAGTGGTGATCAGGTATGTTGAAGAAGACGAATGAGGAAGAAAGGAGAGAGCCTGGCAAAGCCCAGAATAACCCTCTGACCCGACTTTTTCACCCACCCACGCAAAGCCACTGGGCTTCTGAACTGGCTCCCTTTCAGGACATCCAGGATGCCAGGGGCATTTCTGACACCCTCTCCTAGTGTGCGGTCTGCCTCACATAAATATTCTACATGGATATAAATGTTAGGGGGTTAATAATTTGACAGTTTTGTCTGGAGCTGCATAATTTACAAAAAGTGTTTTCGTTTAATCCTAATAACCCGGGGTGGCAGGCAGATTATCATTCCCATCTTATAAATGAGTAAACAGGCTCAGAGGAGATGTGGCATGGCTTAAGTCCTGCCAACAGCCAGTGGTTAAGTCAGAACCCGACTCAGGTTAAGAAAGCAGAGACTGCAGGGGGTTGGGAAGGCGGTGAACTCAGGGATAGAAACAGGGTGGGTGGGGGAAGGAGGAGCTGCTGAATGTGAGGAAAAGGGAAAGGGAAGACAGGAAACCCCCAAGACAAACTTGCATCCTTCTCCATTTTGTTGCGTTAGACAGCTTATCTCCATCTCTGTGCAGTCAGTGAAAAGCTATGCGACAAGGTAATGCGGGCTTTTTGAGGGACTACTTTTTCATCTCAGCAAGAATTATTAGCTGCAAATTTTAAAACCCGAAAAAAAATTATCCTATTTGTGGAAATCCTTTCCTTTGGTTTTCATTCGAGTCATATCATCAATTTCTGTTTATAAATGAATTTGAAGGGACCATGCAAATCCTTCAACGGCACGAACATCTGGCATCCAGTGTTGCTTCTCTGGGAAATCTTGGAAGCCTCTCTTTCTCTTGGAATAGCTGAGTTCTGTTGTTTTTATATTAACATCATCCATAAAATATTCTGCCATAAATTATTAAATACTGGACTGCTTTTCTGCTAATTTCGCTCTTTTCTAATTTTAAAATTAAAAAAGTTCATTTTAAAATAGGATAAAACAATCTATTGTTTTCAGCTAATAAAAGATTCTTGCCCTACTCTTAGCAGTTAGAGAACAGTTGTTCTTCTTTGGGACTCTTTTCTTGCTTCTTGCGCTTGCCTTGTGGCTGCCATGTTCAGATCATTCTTCTATAAGTAGGGCCAAGATTATGCTATTTATAATGTATTAACTAGGCCTCTAAGTCACCACATCAGTGGTCCTCAAACTTCTTAGTCTTAGAATCTCATTACACTCTTGAAAATTATCAAGAACTCCAAAGAGCCCTTATGTGGGTTTATGTGGGTTATATCTACCAATATTTACCCATAATAGAAATTAAAACTGAGGGAGTTGTGAAATATTTATTTATAATTCATTTCCAATAGCAGTAATAATGTCAACTGAAATAACACATTTTTAAAAATAAAAGTTACTATACCAAACAAAAAAATGTACGAGAAGAATGGCATTGTTTTGCACATTTGCAAATGTCTTTTGTCTGGCTTAATGGAAACAGCTGAATTCTCATATCTGTTTTGCATTCAGTCTGTTGCAACATCACACGTCATAAAGCCCTGGAAAACACTGCAAAAAAGACAAATACCATCTTAGTATTATTATGAAAATAAATTTTGACCTTGTAGAGCTCCTGAGAAGGTCTTAGGGACCATGATGAGCCTCCAAACTATATACCCTTTGATAATTGCTACATTAAATCATGATAAGGCTCAAAGGAACCTGAAGAGATCACTCTAATAGGCAGGATCACACTTAACCCACTGCAAAATGTTGGTTATCTATGGTAGATTGTCTTGTGCTTTTAGTACAATATATAGTCTTTTTGTGACTGTGCCACTGAGCTTTTTTCTGTGATTTTTTTTTCCCCGGAGGGTGCCAGTAGGACTTCGTTGGTTGTGACCATCACAAATGTCTTCAGACCTTGCCAAATGTCTTCCAGGAGGCAAAATCAACCCCTAGTGAAAAGCGCTGGTCTGGACTTTATAAGTTCAATGATAATATATTATCAGAAGAGCTTAACATTTGGAAGGAAGAACTATAGTGTAGTGATTAAGAAGAACGAATTTACAAGGTGCAGAATATGGTCTGCTGTGTGCTGTCATTTGGATTAAAAATAGATTGGCTTGGCACAACGGCTCTGGCCTGTAAACTCAGTGCTTTGGGAGGCTGAGGCGGGAGGGTGACTTGAGACCAGGAGTTTGAGACAAGCCTGGGCAACATAGTGAGATGCTATCTCTACAAAAAATAGAAAAAATTAGCTGGGTGTGGTGGTGCACACCTATAGTCCTATCTACTTGGGAGACTGAGGTGGGAGGATCATTTGAGCTCAGGAGGTTAAGGCTGCAGTGAACCACGGTCGCACCACTGCACTCCAGCCTGGGCTAACAGAGTGAGATCTTGTCTCTTAAAAAAAAAAATAGGCCCGGCGCGGTGGCTCACGCTTGTAATCCCAGCACTTTGGGAGGCCGAGGCGGGCGGATCACGAGGTCAGGATATCAAGACCACGGTGAAACCCTGTCTCTATACCGGGCTGGTGGCGGGCCTGTATCCCACTACTTGAAGGCCTGTCACCCAGGCTGGAGTGCAGTGGCACGATCTCGGCTCACTGCAACTCCGCCTGGGTGACAGAGCGAGACTCCGTCTCAAAAAAAAAAAAAAAAAAAAAAATCAAAGGCTTATGTTGAAAGTCAATAATAATTTTTAAATTTTCCTTTTAGTGGGTGATTATGAATGTTCATTAGTATATTCAATTACAATCATGATCTGCTCCTTGAAGGTCATTCAAAAAGTCTAGACTACTCTACCAGTTTTTGACTGCATTTTCTGTTCACTCTGTTGATGGTTTTTGTGATTGCTTTTGATGTTTTTGTCATGAAGTCTTTGCCTGTGCCTATGTCCTGAATGGTATTGACTAGATTTTCTTCTAGGGTTTTTATAGTTTTGAATTTTACATTTAAGTCTTTAATCCATCTTTAGTTAATTTTTGTATAAGGTGTAAGGAAGGGATTCAGTTTCAATTTTCTGCATATGGCTAGTCAGTTTCCCAGTACCATTTATTAAATAGGGGATCCTTTCCCCATGGCTTGTTTTTGTCAGGTTTGTCAAAGATCAGATGGTTGTAGACGTGTGGTCTTATTTCCGAGATCTCTATTCTGTTCCATTGGTCTATGTGTTTGACTGTGTCTTCTTATTGTTCTGCCTAATGTTGTTTGTGCTAGACTTCCATAATCACACTTCTCCACCTTGCAGCTGTCCACAGTCAACCTTAACATGGGATCTGGCTCCTAAATCCATGGTTCCTTTGCCATTGAGGCAGGATCCCTAGCTCAAGGTCAACCAATTTGAATTGGCTATGTGCCCTATCTTTTTGTGCATGATCCATCTGCCCTGTCATTCCTATACTGGATTCGGAATCATCTGTTTTTACGAAACATCTCTTGATTCTTCTGCTCAGCTGGGATAATGGTGTAAGTTCCGATCCCCCTGGTTTTGATTTTGTATATATTCTTGTACTGAATGCATCACTCACTTCCTCCTTAACCTAATATCCATATGATTATTTGCTCCCTGCTTTCTGTCTCATTGTTCAGGTTTGATCCTTGCGGTAATCTCAGAGGCATTCATCTCAGCTTCAACTGTTTATTCTTGGTGCCTAACAAATCTAAAAACTCTTAGGTCAATAATGTATAGGCTTATATAAGAAGCCACTGATGGCTGGGTGCAGTGGCTCATGCCTGTAATCCCAGCACTTTAGGTAGCCAAAGTGGGAAGATCACCTGAGGTCCGTTTTAAGACTAGCCTGGCCAACATGGTGAAACCCTGTCTCTACTAAAAATACAAAAATTAGCCAGATGTGGTGGCAGGCATCTGTAATCCCGGCTACATGGGAGGCTGAAGCAGGAGAATCACTTGAACCCTGGAGGTGGAGTATGCCGTAAGCCGAGATCGCACCACTGCACTCCAGCCTGGGTGACAGAGTGAGACTCTGTCTCAGAAAAAAAAAAAAAAGAAAGCCATAGATGAACAATGGAGAACATAGAAACATCAGTTTCTGATATATGTGAAATGCATAGTGTACTCTAGCAGAAATGGGTCTGGTTAAGGCAGCATTATATAAAGATGCTGTTAATTAGATTTTTCCAGGATCTTGATAGCAATTGTCATGAGTTCACCTAGTACAGATATCAGTGTAAAATAGTGGCTATGACATTATTCAGAAGAAGAAAGGATTTGTTGAGTATGGAATGAGAAATAAGTGTACTTTTCTATAGACCTGCAGTAAACACATTCTAGTGGATTTACAGTGGTTCAGATATCAACCTTCAAGTCCTTTTCAATAAGGAACTGATGATAAAACTAAGGAGTACAGTTGAAAAAATAGCCTCTATTTTAGTCTAGTTCAGTTTAACTGGGACTATTGACATTTTGAATGGCTAATTTTACGTTCCTGAGAGTTTGTCTTATTTATTGTAGGACAGTTAGCAGCATCTCTGGCCTCTATCTGCTAGATGCCAATAGCACTCCCTTAGCTTTGACAGTCACAAAAGTCTCCAGACTTTGCCAGATGTTTTCTTGGGGGCAAATCCCCCCCATTAAGAACTACTGGTCTAATCTTTATACATTTATTACAGTGTAGCCTAACTTTTGATTTATTTGTGAAATGGCTACAAGGACATTGCAGTTAATTTTATTTAATTTTTTCATTTTCATGAAAATATTTTATTACTGTAACTTGTTTTCATTCTTTTATTTTTTCACTCCCTTTACCAGAATATGAACTTATCATATTTGCTATATATTCTTGTGTAGTTGTTTTATTGTTATTAATTGTTAATGTTAATCATTACCCATTTTCCCTAGTAGATTCTCTTTTCCTTTTTTTTTTTTTTTTGGAGACAGAGTCTTAACTCTGTCACCCAAGATGGAGTGCAGTGGTGTGATCTCGGCTCACTGCAACCTCTGCCTCCGGGTTCAAGCAATTATTCTGCCTCAGCCTCTCGAATAGCTGGGATTACAGGCGCCTGCCACCATGCCTGGCTAATTTTTGTATTTTTAGTGGAGATGAGCTTTCGCCATTTTGGCCAGGCTGGTCTCAAACTCCTGACCTCAAGTGATCCATTCGTCTCGGCCTCCCAAAGTGCTGGGATTATAGGTGTGAGCCACTGTGCCTGGCCATTCCTCAGTAGATTTTAAGTCCCATGAAGGAAAAAAACTTTTTCCAGACCGATGTATCTCTTTGTCTATATTAGCGACTGCCAACTGGTGGGTGTTTAATGGATATTTGTAAAGAGAGTAAAAGAATTAATTTTTATGCTTGGATCAAGAGGCAATGAATATGTTATTGTTTATGGAAAACTGGAATAAGAGTCAGGTCTGGATTCAAGTGTTGGCTGTACTGTGAGGACTTTGGCAAATCTTTTTACTTCACTGGCTCTTTTTGTTTGTTTTTGTGTTTGAGACAGGGTTCTGCTCTGTCACCCAGGCTGGAGGGCAGTGGTGCAGTCATGGCTCACTGCAGCCTTGACCTCCTGGGCTCAAGTGATCCTCCTACCTCAGCCTTCTGAGTAGCTGGGACTACAGGCCTGCGTCACCACGCCCAGCTAATTTTTTAGAAATTTTTATAAAGATGGGGTCTCACTATATTGCCCAGATGGGTCTCAAACTACTAGGCTCAAGCTGTCCTTCTGCTTTCGCCTCCTAAAATGCTGGGATTACAGGCGTGAGCCACTGGCCAGCTTCACTGGCCTTTGATCCTCTCGTAGGTAAAATATGACCCAAGAAAGGTACCATCTTAGTTTCCTGGGGCTGCTGTAACAAAGTACCAAAGTACTGGGTGGCTTAAAACAGGAGTGTACTGTCTTACAGTTCTGGAGGCTGGAAGTTTGAAATCAAAGTGTCTGCAGGGTCACGCTCTCTCTGAAGCCTGCAGGGGAGAATTTTTCCTGGCCTCTTCCAGCTCCAGGTGTTTGCCAGCAATCCTTGGAGTTCCTTAGTTGCAGATGAGTCACTCCAATTGCTACTTCCAGTATCTCGTGGCCATCTTCCCTGTGTGTGTCTGTCTCCTTGTCTAAGGACACCAGTCATATTGGATTAGGATCCACCCTAATGATCTCATTTTAGTTCGATTACATCTGCAAATCTATTCCCAAATAAGGTCACATTCACAGATACTGGGGGTTAGGACTTCGACATATCTTTTGGGGGACACAATTCAACCAGTAACAGCTCTCATTCAGCCTTTTTTGTTTTTTGTTTTTGTTTTTTCGTTTTTTTTTTTGAGATGGAGTCTCGCTTTGTTGCCAGGCTGGAGTGCAATGGCGCGATCTCAGCTCACTGCAAGCTCCACCTCCCGGGTTCACACCGTTCTCCTGCCTCAGCCTCCCAAATAGCTGACTACAGGCGCCCACCACCACACCCGGCCAATTTTTTGTATTTTTAGTGGAGACGGGGTTTCACCATGTTAACCATGATGGTCTTGATCTCCTGACCTCGTGATCAGCCCACCTCGGCCCCTCAAAGTTCTGGGACTACAGGCGCCCGCCACCACACCTGGCTAATTTTTTTGTATTTTTAATAGAGCTGGGGTTTCACCATGTTAGCCAGGATGGTCTTGATCTCCTGACCTCGTGATTTGCCTGCCTTGGCCTCCTAAAGTGCTGGGATTACAGGCGTGAGCCACTGCGCTGGGCCTCATTCAGCCTTTGACTGTTTGAATATTGCTATTATGATTTTCTGTCTCTGCTCATTGTTCTTAAGTTATAGACCACCATCAATGTGGAGAACAGAATGATAGTTTAAATCCAGTTTAGTATTTAGGTTCCTGTGAAATGAACAGCTCAAATCTAATGGTGCTAGAGGAATGTCTGGAGACTGACTTTGTTGAACTGTCACCTACACTTCAACGCTGTGTATGCCACATTGCTTTGCCTCTGTATATGGCCAACACCAAACCATGACCATCCATAAAACTTGTTCTGATGGTGATTCTGGCCAGTGGCAAAAATTTATGCTCATTGCCTGACTGCACTACAGTCTGCAACACGTTCACTTAAACATTAATTACAGAAGAATATTGCAATGGTTAATTTTATGTGTCAATTTGACTGAGTAACAAGGTCCTAGATATCAGTTAAACATTATTTCTGGGTGTGTCTGTGAGAGTATTTCTGGATAAAATTGACGTTTGAATCTGCAGACTGAGTAAAGCAGATTACCTTCCAACCCCCACCCTGCAGTGTGGATGGGCCTCATCCAATTGGTTGAAGGCCTGAATAGTATAAAAGGCAGGGTAAGGAAGAATGTGCTCTCACTGCCTGACTGCCTGGGTCAGAACATTGGTCTTTTCCTCCTCTCAGACTGGAACTTACACCATCAGTGTTCCTGGCTGTCAGGCCTTTGGACTCAGACTGGAACTATACCGCTGGCTTTCTTGGGTGTCCAGCTTGCCAGCTGCAGAGATTAGACTATTCAGCTTTGATATGGTTTGGATGTGTCCCCACCCAAATATCATCTTGAATTGTGGTTGCCATAATCCCCACGTGTCATAGGAGGGCCCCAGCAGAAGGCAGTTGAATCATGGGGGCAGTTACCTCCTTGCTGTTCTCATGATAGTGAATGAGTTCTCATGAGATCTGATGGTTTTATAAGGGTCTTCTCCCTTTTGCTTGGTACTTCTCCTTGCTGCTGCCATGTGAAGAAGGACCTGTTTGCTTTCCCTTCTGCCATGATTGTAAGTTTCCTGAGGCCTCCCAGCCATGCTGAACTGTGAGTCAATTAAACCTCTTTCCTTTATAAATTACCCAGTCTCCAGTATGTCTTTATTAGCAGAGTGAAAATGGACTAATACAAGCCTTCATCACACAGGTTAATCCTTATAGTAAATTTCTCTCTCTCTACACACACACGCACACACACACACACATAAATTATATACAGATGTAAAAATATTATCTCCTATTCATTCCATTTCTCTGCAGAACCCAGACCAATACAAGTACATATGCAATATTATCTGACCCAGTTAAGACTTGTAAAGCTAAAGTTGGACATATTCTTGTCAATAGTGAGTTATCGTAGTGTTGAAGAGGTCAAGCTTTGTAAAAAGATTGCCTAGACTTTAATTCCGTTTCCATTATTTACTGTGTAACTGTGGGCAAACCACTTAGCTGCAGTAAACCCACCTGTAAAATAGAGACAAAAATATCTACATCAAAGAATTGCTTTGAGGATTAAATGGCATAGACATAATGTCAAAAGGACTCGGCAAGCCAATCTGAAGCTCTCACTGGCCAAAGATGGGGAAAATTTGAACTTCTATAAGAATAAGAATTTCAATGGGTTGAAACCTATCAAATAGGTTTAAAACCATGACTTTGAAAAGGGATACGATAAAAATAAAAAGTAAGAAACTCATTACCTTCTAAGGATAATACAGACCCAACTTATTATCATGAAAACTGTATAAGGGGGAATATCAAGCACTTGTCCTGCTTTTCCCATGTGAACCACAGCACTGGTAACCAAATAGATGAGAGGAAGAATCATCTTATAAAATTATTCCATTGAATAAATAAAGCAAAGTAGTAGAATTAGAACATTACTAGTATGCAAACCTAATTAATTGATAAATCTAGGCATTGAGCACCAGTAGCTGCTACCATAAAAAAAAGAGTGAAAACCAGATATTGCTGCTGATAGGAAACCAATACACACTTACAGATTTCCAAAGAGCTCCTACCTGCCTCTGAGGCTTCCTAGGGCTGCCATGACAAAGTACCACAAGCTGGGCTGCTTAAACCACGGAAGTTTACTGTTGCACCGTTCTGGAGGTGGAAGTCCAAACCAAGATACCAGCAGGGTTTGTTCCTTCTGAGTGCTGTGAGGACTTCTTCCTTGGCTTGTGGATGGCCATCTTCTCTCGTGTCTCTTCACACAATCTTCCCACATCTGTCTCCATGTCCAATTTCTCCTTTTTATGAGAACACTGTGGTCATATTGGATTAGGGCCCACCCTAATGAGCTCATTTTAACTTTTTTTTCTTTTTCTTTTTTCTTTTTTTTTTTTGAGACAGGATCTCACTCTCTCACCCAGGTTGGATTGCAGTGGTTCAATCACAGTTCACTGCAGCCTTGAACTCCTGGGCTCAAGTGATCCTCCCACCTCAGCCTCCTGATTAGCTGGGAACGCAGGTGTGCATCACCACGCCTGGCTAAATTTTTTTGTATTCTTTTGTAGAGACGGAGTTTTGCCATGTCATCCAGGCTGGTCTCAAGCTCCTGGGCTCAAGTGATCTACCTACCTTGGCCTCCCAAAGTGCTGGGATTACAGGCATGAGCCACAGTGCCCCGCCTTAATTTTTTTTTTTTTTTTTTGAGACAAGGTCTTGCTTTCTCACCCAGGCTGGAGTGCAGTGGTATGATCACAGCTCACTGCAGTCTCTAACTCCCTGGGCTCAAGTTAGCCTCCCGCCTCAGCCTTCTGAGTAGCTGGAACCACAGGTGAGCACCACCATGCCCAGCTAATTTATTTTTTATTTTTTATAGAGATGGAGTCTTGCTATGTTGCCCAACTTGGTCTTGAACTCGTGGGCTCAAGTGATCCTTCTGCCTTGGCCTCCCAAAGTACTGGGATTGCAGGCATAAGCCACCATGCCTAGTCTCATTTTAACTTGATTATATCTGTAAAGACCCTATTTCCAAATGAGGTCATATTCTGAGCTACTAGGGGCTGGACTCCAACATATTTTCTGCGGGGGGACAACATTCACCCCTTAACAGGAAGAAATTTTGGGATTCCAGCTCCTTGAAGCATGGTCTAGAAGGGGTTGCATGGGATCCAGGTGGTCATGTCCTCTTAGCTCCCTCGTAGGGAGGGCCACGGCAGAGGAAGGCCATAGGCACCCTTGCTAGTGTGCCTGTGAATAAGGCATTCTGTAATGTAGCATCCATAATTATAAACTGTGGCAAACTTTGCCCCATCCTTTCCTCTCAGCCCTCACCATTTCAGAGCAAGCTGGCTCTATGACCTACTGCTAACGGCTACAACTCTTTGCCTGAGGGCTTTCTTTGGCCAAAACAGTTGCTCTAACTCAGGAAATTAACAATTCCTTGGAAGCAACTCTCAATCAATGACTGCAGAGAATTGATGTATAAATACCCCAGCTTCCTCACTCCTTGAAGAGGATAATTCTGAGGAAAGGTAAACATGTGGACCAGTATCAAAGGCTTTCCACTGTCATTTTAAAATTTCATTAGAAGATATTTGTTTAATGTGAGAAAAATTAATGAGTTGTTATATGTATAAACTCAATATTAATTTGTGTGAATATATAGAGATAATATATACATATCTATATGTATGTGTATATACACACATATCTATATGTATATACACACATATCTATATGTATGTGTATATACACACATATCTATATGTATATACATGTATACACACATATGTATATATACATGTATACACACATATGTATATATACATGTATACTCCTGGACCTTGCTTTTTAAGGTGGTAGAGGCAGACAATAAATGCAATACATGAAGAAGGGGGATATCCATGAGGACAGAGATTCTTGCCTGTTTGGTGCACCAATGTGTCCCCCAGCCAACAAGGGGCCTATTGAAGATGTTAACAGTAACAGAGCAGGGAACTGCAGAACCCATTGGGTGGGAAGGGGGATGAGGTGGTGCTACGGTTTGGCTATTTCTCCCCTCCAAATCTCATGTTGAAATGTGATCCCCAATGTTGGAGGTGGAACTTGGTGGGAGGTGTTTTGGTCATGGGGACGGGTCCCTCATGAATGGCTTGGTGCCTTCCCCATGGTCACGAGTGAATTCTCACTCGGTTAGTTCAACTGAGTGCTGGTTGTTTAAAAAAGCCTAGCACCTCCTCCTCCTCTCTCTCCTCTTGCTTCCTCTCTCTCCATGTCACATGCTGGCTTCCTGTCCATCCTGCCATGACTAAAAGCTTCCTGAGGCTTCACCAGAAGCTGAGCTGATGCTGGTGAAATGCTTGTACAACCTGCAGATCTGTGAGACAAATAAACCTGTTTTCCTTTATAAATTACCCAGTCTTGACTATTCCTTTATAGCAATGCAAAACGAACTAACACAGGTGGAAGAGTCAAGATTACTTATGATGCTCCACTTCATCATCTTATTTTGTTCTTACCATGATTTTCCTTTCTCCCAATATTATGATTCTTTGTAAGCTGTCCATACCTGGCACGCGATGTTTCTCTGCATTTATTTTTTAAAACAACTGGACAAGGGAGAAAAGTGGATGTCACCTGACTAGACCCAGGCCAGTGATGACACATCTCACAAGCTCCTGCCTGCTGTTGCCTCTTAAACAGAAGAGTGTCAGACAATTCTTATTTTTATTGTCCCAGGCATCAGTAATTCATAAAACATTCAATCATCATTTTTTCTATTAAAGGTGGAATCCCATTAGTAAGTCAGTTTTTATGTCCCTGATTTATTCATGCACTATTATTTTCTCTGTTCATTCTCTTTTTCTCTTTTTATTTTCCGGGATTGCTTTCTTTAGGACATGGAAACCAATCTGCTTTTAGCTCAAGCCACCCATGCAGACCTGGTATTAACTTTGCTTCTGAAATGTTTACCTATTTCTGATTTCACTGAACTTCCGTAGTTTCCATCTCTGGGACACAATTCAGCAAGGACGCTGAACTCATACATACTTTTACCAATTGCCTAATATAAGACTAGTGTGATAATCTTGTACACTACAGTGCCATCTTTTTGTGGTGAATTATATTTTCTTTTGGAAAAGATGATCTAATTTTCAAAAATGTTATCTCGTTTACATCATCTAGAACAGTAGGAGCTGGTGGTAGAGACTCAACTCCTTGTTGGATTGATCAGGAGATAACTACAGGCTTTTTAAGGCTGTTTTAGGCCTGAATGGTAAAATACAGAATAGTCATTTACTAAGCACTTCTTTAATTGTCCAGTGAAGGCAAAGAAATTAAAAGATACAATGACGGCCGTGGAAGAACACAGAGGAAATTGTACAGCTTGAATAAAGAAGCAATTTAGTAGAGAAGGATTCAACTGGACATGGTGGAAAATAATTAGATTGATTAGATGGGTCTTTAGATGCAAATAGGAACGCTGCTGAAAGAAAGAAAACGTACTGACCTGTCTGCTCCGTGGCACACATAGGAAAGCAACAGCTTTGTGAGTGTTGAAAATGAACACTGCACTATATATTTTGGCTCATGGAAGACTTACCACATTGTACTCATGTTACAGTCCCTAAGCATTTTGAAGTTGTTGATAGAGTTCATCATGTAGAGACCTTTTAGTACACTTCCACACCAGACTCTGGGGTGTTTTTGTGTGTGTGTGTTATGTGTGTGAGTTTGGTAATTGTTTTTCTATAGTACTTTCTCTTCTCATACTCGTTAAACACTATGTGTAGAAATTATAGAATTTTATCTACAGTTGAACTTTTTTCTTTTGTCAACAAATAGGTTTCACAAGTACTGTATCTAAATAATAAAATTAACAGTAGAAAGGTTATTCCAGCTTTCAACTATAAATATGATGACCTTTTAACCCCTTTGCTGAAGTTTATTTAGCTTACCACTGATGAAACACTAGTCCAAAAAGTTTTTTATTCTCCACTTTTTAATCTGATACAAATTATGATGAACTCATCAAGTGATTCATACATTCAAGAAATATTTATTTATCAACACTGTAAGTCTATGGCAATGAACAAAACAAACTTTCTTCTTTCATGCAGCTTACATTCTAACAGGATAGGACTGACAATGAATATATTAACATATAGTGTTTGATAAATATAGTATTGTATATTTATGTGATAGAAATCTTCACGTAGGGCCAGGCGCGGTGGCTCATGCCTGTAATCCCAGCACTTTGGGAGGCTGAGGCGGGCACATCATGAGGTCAGGAGATCGAGACCATCCTGGCTAACATGGTGAAACCCTGTCCCTACTAAAAAAATACAAAAAAATTAGCCAGGCATGGTGGTGGGCGCCTGTACTCCCAGCTACTCGAGAGGCTGAGGCAGGAGAATGGCATGAACCCGGGAGGCAGAGGTTGCAGTGAGCCGAGATCGCGCCACTGTACTCCAGCCTGGGTGACAGAGCGAGACTCTGTCTCAAAACAAAAAAGAAAGGAAATCTTCATGTAGAAATGAGTGAAATATTCTATATTAGTTATCTCTTGCTGCATAACATACCCCCAAACTTAACAGCTTGAAACGATAAATGTTTATTATCTCCCCCATTCCTGTGAGCCAGGAGTGGCTTAGCTGGACGCTTCTGCTCAGGGTCGTTCATAGGTTGCAGTCAAGATGTTGGCCAGGGCTGCAGTCATCTGAGTGCTTGACTGGGGATGAAGGATTGCTTCCAAGGTAGCTGACTTCCATGGCTAGCAAGTTAGCACGAGCCATCAGCAGGAGGCCTCAATTCCTCACCACGTGGACCTCCACGAAGGGCTGCTTGAGTGTCCTCACAACATGGAGGTTGGCTTTCTCCACTGGGGTGTGATCCAGAAGAAAGACAGGCAGAAGCCACAATGTCCTTCATGACATAGCCTCAAAGTCACATATCTTTACTTCTGCCATATTCTGTTAGAAGCAAGTCACATCCTCACGGGGAGGGGAATTAGGCTTTACCTCTGAAAAGGGAAATATCAAAGAATTTGTGGACATATTCAAAAGTTACCATAATTACCCTGATGCATTAAAAAACAAATGGTGTGCTTCAGAGACCTTTAAATTAGCCATGCCTTGTTTTATTCATACTGTTTGTTAGCATGTAATACCTTGTTATGCCTTGTTTTACATCTGTTGCTTATTATCAATTAATATGATTGTTGGACAAAGAATTATTGACAATTTTGATTTCGTGAGCTTCATTCTTCTTACCACTTTAGTCACTTCTAAGCTGCCATCGTCATTTAAATTTCCCTTAATAAAAACATTTGAGATTTTTCTTTTTCATTTCTGAAATTGTGGATGAATTTAAGATCACTTGTTATTACTTTACATTTGTATCCAAGATTATTTGCCTAAATGACAGCTATACTGGAATTACCTGGTCCAGGGTAAAATAAAATCCCCTCTTAGTTTGATTTAGCCATTTCACAATGTGCGTGTATATCAAAATATCATCTTGTACACCATAAATATTTACAACTTTCATTTGTCAATTTGAAAAAAATCCCCTCCAGTTCCTAAATAAGTTAATTTTGTGGTGAGTATATTGTCTACAGAAGTCCAGCTCCTATGTGGAGACCACTCAGGATTGTTGGTACATAAATACCGTAGATGAAATGAAACTTTCCATTTTTGGTCAGCTACATTTTAGCCCAAAAACCTGGTGGGAGATTGTGCATGGTTGTTCGAGGATATCAATAACATCTAAAGAAATGTGGGTGAAGGGGTAATTTTTTGGCTACTTGGCTATAATATTTACATACTTGACTGGAACAGATAAGAGGCTCTCCTTTTGTGGCCCGTATGTGATGACAGTTACAAGGCTTATCTCTAAGTAATTGAAATGCTGAATTTGGAATTCATCAAGCTCGACTTTTCTCCATGACTAGACTTCTTCTTTGAGCAGTCTTCCATGAGAAGCCTTCAGGGAGTCTTTAAAAGTATGGCAGCTCTACTGGAGACTGACAATGATTTAGCCTTTGGACCTTTTAGGATAAAGGACTTTTGTGAACTACATAAGGCTCCCTTTTCCCAGAAGGGAATGCTTTTAAGTTTCTTAGTGGGTTAATTAGTAACTGAAGAAAACACCATTCCTTGAATTGTTGCCACTTTTCCAACAAATAAAACAGCAGAAAAAATGCCATCAGAAGAAGAAATTTTAAAAACCATATAAAAGATAATCAGTCAAATTTCAGACCTTGTCAGTTACGTAGAGATTTAATTCGTACTAGATCCCACATTCAGTAGAAGAAGCTGCTGATGGAGCCAGATGTTAAAGAGAGAAGAAGGAGTAGGGAAAGCATTGGTGAGGGAGTTAGCACCCTAGTTTTACAGTGACATAGATGGAAGAGGATGGAAGCTGTTTGTCTTAGAAACATCTAATATTTTACACAAAGAACCCTAAATAAACAAAAGCCAAGTGCTGATTAAAGCAATACTTACATTTGAGAATTCTTTTGGGTGAGAGGATGCATACCTAAGATGTATTTATGTTGATGTTAAGCAGCATTGCAATGGTTAAATTTATGATGACAGGGCTGAGGAAGACATTGCAGATGATTTAATCATAGATGAAATGATTTGGTGGATCATTACTTGATGAAGAGATGTGGGAGGGCTACTAGAACCTTCCAGTACACTATTCTGGAAAAAAAAAAAAAAAACTCCACTGGTTTTGGATTTTCAGTCTTTGTAAAATAATAACTTAATTAGAGGTCATTTTATAGTTGTGTTTTCATATGAGGAAAAAAGAAACGAGAACCACAGAACTAAACAGAATACAAACTGTAAAAACCCAGAGAAATTAAAGCTCAAACAACATTTGCCTGTAAGGTTTGTGGGGAAGACAGAGCAAAGGGGGCTGGAAGGCAGAAAGTGTTTTGGTCCTAAGTGAAATTGGAGCCCCTCTGTTTACACCAGGTGTATTAGGGTTCTTCAGAGAAAAAAACCCAACATATATATGTGTGTGTGTGTGTGTGTGTGTGTGTGTGTGTGTGTGTATGTATGTGTGTGTATATATGTGTGTGTGTGTATATATATGTATGTGTGTATATATGTGTGTGTGTATATATATGTATGTGTGTGTATGTATATATATGTATGTGTGTGTATATGTGTGTGTGTGTGTATATATATATATAAACACTTTGTAAAATATTAGGTGTTTCTGAGACAAAGAGCTTCCAACATCTTCAGTGTGTGTCACCATAAAACTAGAGATGTCTCAAATATCCAAGATGCTAACTCCCCCCTATATATATATATACACACATATGGCTACATATACATACATATATATACACATATACATGCATATACACACATATACATACACGTACACACACAGACATAAACGTACACACACAGACGTATATAAGTATATATTAGTATACTTCATTTTTTAATTTGTTATGGGAATTGGCTCACGCGATTATGAAGGGTGAGAAGTCCCACCATCTGTTCTCTGCAAGTTGGAAAAGCAGGAAGACCAATGGTGTAATTCAGTCCGAAGGCCTGAGAACCTATGTGTTTGTGTGGGGTGGGTGGCGGGGGTGGCAGGGGATGGGGGTGTGGGCTACTAGTATAAGTACTGGAGTCTGAATGCCAGAGAACCAGGAGCACTGATGTCTGAGGACAAGAGATGACAGGTGCTCTGGCTCAAGGAGACAGAGACAAAATCCACTTTCTCCGCCTTTGGTTTTATTTGGGCCGTCAGTGGTTGGATGATGGTCGCCCTCATTAGTACGGGTGATCTTTACTCAGCCTACTGATTCAAATGCTAATTTCATCCAGAAACACTCTCACAGACACACCCAGAAATAACAGTAACGTGTTACCAGCTCTCTGGGCATCCCTTAGCCCAGTCAAACTGATACATAAAATTAACCATCACACCAGATGGTGTCTCTTTCTTGGGGAGCCAGACCCTCAAGGGGAGCCTGAGTTGGCATCTGATGACCAATAATGGCAACAAGTATTTCTCTGTGGATGTAATATTTTTATTTTAATACTGACAGAAATGCCTCAGTTTGAAATGCAAAGTATGATTTGCTATCATTGCATTATTGATAAATTGCATATCTTCATTCTACTGATAAATTGCATATCTTCATTCTATATTAAATATATAAACATTATACAGAAACCTGAATCTCCTTTCTATCCCATTGTCACCAGGCCCTCCCTCCCTCCCTTCCCTCCTTCTTCTCTCTCTTTTTTTTTTTTTTTTTTTTTGGAGTCTCACTCTGTCACCCAGGCTGTGGTGCAATCTCAGCTCACTGCAACCTCTGCCTCCCGGGTTCAAGTGATTCTCTTGTCTCAGTCTCCCAAATAGCTGGGACTACAGGCGCTTGCCACCATGTCCAGCTAAATTTTTTTTTTTTTTGTATTTCTTAGTAGAGACGCGGATTCACTATGTTGGCCAGGCTGGTCTCGAACTCCTGACCTTGTGATCCGCCCGCCTTGGCCTTCCAAAGTGCTGGGATTACAGGCGTAAGCCACCATGCCCAGCCTGCCTCTTTCCCTCCCCTCCTCTCCCCTTCCCTCCCCTTCCTTCCTTTCTGTCTTTTTCCCTCCCTCCCTCCCTCCCCCTCTGACTCAATGACCTCTCACTTAACTGATACTGGACCACAGGCATCACCACCACACTGGCTCATTATATTATTATTATTGACCCTGTTGCCCCAGCTGGTCTCGAACTCCTGGGCTCAAGTGATCCACCCACCTCAGCCTCCCAAATTGCTAGGATTACAAGCATGAGCCACTATGCCTGGCCATTTCCGATTTTCAAACCTAATGTCTCCAAAACCAATTCAGCAAGTGAGTTTACACAACCACAGTAAGCCATGTGAACTCACGGCAGACAGGAAGGGATTCATTAGTTCTCTCATTCAAAAATGCCTTCTTGGTCAGGCAGGGTGGCTCACACCTCCCAGCACTTTGGGAGGCTGAGGCAGGAGTATTTGAGTTTAGGAGTTTGAGACCAGCCTGGGCAACATAGTAAGACTCTGCCTCTACAAAAACAAAACAAAACAAAACAAAACAAAACAAAACAAAACAAAACAAAAAAGCTTAGCCAGGCATGGTAGCACGTGCCTAAAGTCCCAGCTACTCAGGAGGCTGAGGTTGGAGGATTGCTTGAGCCCAGGAGTTTGAGGCTGCAATGAGCCATGATCATGCCAGTGCACTCCAGCCTGGGTGACAGAGCCCTCTCAAAATAAACAAACAAACAAATAAATAAATAAATAAATAAATAAAATCCCCTTCCTTAGCTGCCCTCAACAACTGATATCTCAATATTAGAAAAGAGAATGTTACAGCTAGAAGGATCCTTAATGTTCCTTTCCACCCAAAGAAGCTGACTTGCTCAAGCTCACACGGCCAGTTATAAACTGGGTAAGAGACTGGGGTAATAAAGTTAGTTGGGATCGCGAAGTGTTCCTCTTGGAAACATGAATTTTCCAAGAAAAGGGAAATCTTAGGCCAGCACTTTAGTGGAAATGAAGTTATCTCACAAGAAGACATGGAGGCAAAGGCAGAGGAGGTGACTCTGGAAAAGGAGTAACGCAGTCGGCACACTTGGCCCCTTCGATGGCACTGCCTGGTCCTCCCAGGTGAGACCAGCATTGCATTTGTATTCCTGTCCTTCTTAAACCCTAAGAAGGTGCTTTATGAAGTGGGCCCTATGTCTCTTGTCCTTTCGTGCTAGGAGAAATATTAAATAGATAGAAACCCCATACTCCATCTGGCTGTTCACTGAGTGGCACACCCAGGGGATGTAATTTGGAGCAGGACAGAAGTGAGGGCTGTGGCCTCAGGTTCTCCCTTGGGTTCTCCCACTAGCAGCAGAGATTTCCTTGGACTCAGGTAACACTGGTTTAACCACCCAAGGGCTTTCTGTGGCTCCCTAAAATGAGGCTCCTGCAGCTCCTGAAGTCCCTCTTGCCACCTGCCCGTTACCCCAGCTGTTTCTCTGGGACTAGGCCCAGGAGAAGGGGAAAAACGTGGAAAAGAAACGGATAGAAGCCCATTCCTCGGTAACCAAAAGCAAAAGTTAAACGGAACTCAAACGGAAAAGAGATTTGATCTGGGAGTTTTCCCAGAATGGAATGCATATGTATTAAAACAATTACTGTAAAACAATGACTGTCGCTATCATTTGTGAGCTGGTTGTGGATTTCAACAATCATTTTGCTGACTTTTTGGCAGTAAGTGTGAGTTTTCCTGTTCTATGAGACCCTTGGGAGTGCTCTCAAAATCCTATGGAATCATCTGACTGCCTACAGGAAACCCTGATTGGTATTAATTTTCATCCTTTCCCTTTTGATGTTGAAGTAGACTGAAACACTTCCTGCTTTTCTACATTCTTTTTCTTTCCACCGCTCTCCCATCCCAAATGGTTATAGTATTTCCAAATGCAAGGAGCTAGTTGTGGAAAATTAAGGAATAGTCTCCTGTTACAGGCTCAAATGTCTAAGGATCCCAAAGGGGAAACATACATGTGCCTTTAGTAAAAATCTGGATGTGTTGATTAGCAATGGCTGCAGAATTTAAATACCTTTGGTAAGTTGAAACTAGAAGAAAAACCTCCTCCTCTGTATGGAATGGTAGCTAAGTAATGGAAGAGCAGACAACTTTTAGACTGAGCTCAAAGTTCGTTACAGCTTCTTAATTATAGTCTGGGGCATTTGGGTATATATTTCTATTTTATTTGAAATAGGATTATTAAATGTTTATTATGCCAAACTGAAGTTAGAAAAATATAAAACAGTACATATTTTAAAATTATTATTTTTTTTTACTAGAAGTGTCTTGAACACATAAAACAATATATAAACAATTACTTTTATACTCTTCTTGTTAACATTGTAGAGATTTTTTAAAATTTTAGCTTAGTGCGTTTAGGATACTCAAATCTGCATTCTCTTTCTCTCTTTCTCTTTCTTTCTTTCGACGCAGTTTCGCTCGTCACCCAGGCTGGAGTGCAGTGGCATAATCTTGACTCATTGCAACTTCTGCCCCATTGCAACTTCTGCCTCCTGAGTTCAAGGGATTCTCCAGCCTCAGCTTCCCAGGTAGCTGGGACTACAGGTGCCCGCCACCACACCCGGCTAATTTTTGTATTTTTAGTAGAGATGGGGTTTCACCATGTTGGTCAGGCTGGTCTCGAACACCTGGCCTCAAGTGATCCACCCACCTCGGCCTCCCAAAGTGCTAGGATTACAAGCGTGAGCCACGGCACCTGACCAAATCTTGCGTTTTATTTCCAAATGTTGTATTTTTACATTGCCTAACTTAATTATTGTTTTATTTTTAGGTTTAGAGTGATGTTCATTAATCTTTCACCCTGAGACTTTGTCTTTATCAACATAGAATTTATGATTGAAACAAAAATCATCGAGTCTGAAATTCTTGACTTGTTCTGAGATTGAGTCCCATAAAGTTAAACTGGAACTGTAAGAACAGCTGGTGCAAATGGCATTCTGTTCTTTTTGGATACTCTGCAACTTGATAGGGGGTACAAAAAGTAACAAAAATCCACAGGAAAAAATGTACGCTTGATTGTTCCCTCTTTGTCTGTAGCACCCTCCTTCGTTAGTAGCTTCTGCACTTCAGGGCAAGGACATCCAGTTATTTTGTGGGTACTGCCTCATCTATCAACTCTTCCAAGGTACAACAATAAGGCCTTGAAAATAGAATTTAGCAACGTCAATGTTTCTCTTTTTATTAGAAAAGATTAATCAACTTTTCCAAGTATGATTTAAAGTAGGTGAGGTTTTTGAATATTTATCTAATTGACATTGATCTTTGAGTTAGAGATAGGGCTCAGTAAAAGAAAGTCAAATACCAGCTTTCCAACTGTAGAATGACTTAATGTTCCTCAATGATCAGAAGAATTTGAATAAGTAAGGCAGCACTTGAGAAATAAAAAATAATAAAGTTTGAAGTCTTCACTACCTGAATTATCTGATAGGAAACCTGGCATGTTTAGGGAGATAACTACATTACTATGGTGTGAAGAATTCAGACCAAATGGAATTAAATGAAAGACAAGAACATGAGCAGTCTGGATAATTTAGTTAACCAGTGATGACTTTGCAGTGATGTAATGTCATAGATAAGAATGCTTAGCTCTAACTGTAGGGTATTTTCCAGGCAGAAAACTGCAGACTTTTTTGGTATCTCTCAAGATAAAAGATAACTTAAGAACATACACGAGACAATTATTTATATGTGAAAAAATTAAATAATTTTGAATATTCTGAAAATAGTTAAAAAGAAATGTGAGGGAAAGAAAATGATAAGAGAAGAACCTCGGATTGTGAAATAAAGTTGAATATTTAGAGCAACTTGCTTTACTTTTTTCTTTTATTTTGGAAAACATTGTTTTTAACTGGGGAAGGAGACTGGCTTTTTACAGATTAATAATTTGCTTAAAAGTTTGCTTAATTTGCTCCTCTGTGTTTATCAAATTATAGGTATAACCACTAATCCAAAATACTCCATCCCTTGTTGTCACATAAAGAAGTAATACATTTCGAACAAGCTTAAAATGTTAATATCACATTGGTCCTCCAACTCCCTTGTTTGGGTTTATTTACTATGTCACTTTCCTTGGATGAAAGACTACAGAAGAAATCCACCTTTAGAAAGTCACATGGTGTTTTCGATCTAAAAGGCTACTCATCATTTCTGAATCCTCCTAGTGCTTAGTTTAGTGCCTAGTAAGTACCTAATACGTATTTCATCAACTGAATAAATGACTTAAACATGCAAGAAGGATCAAAGTCAGAAAAACGAAAGAGCTGGAAAGATATCTAGAAGATCTGGGTTCTAGTATCAGTTCTACATATTAATTCAATTTAAAAAAGGCTTGTTGAACTCCCTGTATGTGCAAGGAATTGTAGTAAACATTAAGGCACAAATGAAGAGCTCTGATCTGGAAGATGGCATAGCTGCAGTTTGGTAATGTGCGTGAACATATGGTGTAACAGCTACAGATTTTAGCTAGCAGAGAAGAAAAGTTAGCAAATTTACAAATTATCCTTTTATATATACTTAATTTTTAAAGCCATTTACTTAAGATTCTGCCTTTATTAGCTTTGTATGCCATTAATAGCTTTGTATGTCCTCAAGTTTGCATTTCAGCTAGGAAGGCAGGCCTCCCTAAAACTTTCACATGCTAACAGCTATAATTAAGGTAGAAGGCTTTATTTAAATAGTAATTAGCCTCCAGGAGTTGAAGTGTAAACAGAATGCTAATTCATTTAGATAATTGGTCTTCCGGGTTAGAGATCTTAGCGTGGCCTTCCTCTTTAGCTATGCTGTATTTATGTACCAAGTATAGATAGGGTGTTGGCTCCGTGGGATGTTTTGCAAACTCTTGCTTGACTCGCAGAATTTTAGTGTTTTAGCTCTTTTGGTAAAGACTACTGCCAATGAATCTGAAGACGTGAAAACATCAAGTAAAATTCCATGGCAAAATCATTAATATTTGACCTTTCTTTATAATTGTGAGGACTGTATGGCCCGGTTTATTCATGTTATTCCAATGCAATTCTTGATAGTCACTTCTTTCATGCTCAAGAGTATTTTGATTTGGAGGTAAGTTATGTGGTCACCCTAATCATAATCAGAAATGACACAAACAGGCAGTGATTGCTGAAACAAAAGGTGTGCATCAGGTTGGTTACCCTTTACAGTGTACCAGTGTCAAGGTCCTTCTCCCTGCTGACTGCTGTAAAGATGATTAATGCTGGATGTCATTAAGTTTAAAGGTCTTCTTCTTCTTCTTTCTTTTTTTTTTAAGGACAACTACTCTATCAGGAATTTTGTCATTGCCTTTGCCAACTTGCATGGTCTGCCAGTCACTTTTGCTAGATGAAAAAAAAATCACTATATTTGATAGTTGTGTGTCTCTGCGTTGCCCAGTCCTCTAGGGGAGGTGAATGGGAGGTGGGTCTGATGTTTTGCTTTTTAAAAATGTTTCTTTTGCTTGGATGCTCCAGCTCATCAGATGCTAGGCTGGCTGCTAGCCATTTTTCCACATGTTGTGTCCAAACAGACCTGTGTAAGTAGCACATATCACACGAATTCAACAAATACTGAATGAATACAGTGGCTGGCACATAGGAACCATCCCGGATATTTACTGAATGAATAAATACCAACCTTGTCCTTGGTCCCGTGCTGAATGCTACAAGTTAGGTGGTAGGAAGGAAGGGAGGAGAGAAAACTCTATATGAGATCAAGTAGGTTCTGCCCTCAAGGGGTTAATAGTCTCAAAGAGAAAGATGTAAATAAATAACCGTAATTGAAAGTAAGAATCATTCAGTGCCAAAAAGAGTGGGAGGTAGAGGTTGCTGGGCTGGGCGGGGCGGGGGTGGGGGGTTGGGGGGTGAGGGGAGGGGTGGTGGCGAGGGTGGCAGGGTGGGGGGCGGTTAGGATGCAGGGAGAACTTGAAGGAGAGGCAGGCATTCAAATTAGATTTTCCCCCAGTTTAGCGTTAACTCTGGCCCCAGTTGGAGTCCATGAATGTGGAAGGGCCCTCCCCCTGCCAGGCACTGAAATTGTGCACGAGCTATTTTTTTTCCTTGGCTAACAACTTTCCTCTCACGGTTAATGACTAATCCCAAGGAGCATTAGCTCACTCTGCAAATATGAAATTATAATATAGCAAAATATAACGCTAAAAGCCATCAATCTAATTTTAGTCGCAAAGTTGAAAATTCATAGCAATAGCATTAAAAGAGTCACATTGTTACGATTTCAGTCAACATATAAATGAAATAAAATTATTCTGGCCTGGCGCAGTGGCTCAGGCCTGTAATCCCAGCACTTCGGGAGGCCGAGGCGGGCGGATCACCTGAGGTCAGGATTTCGAGACCAGTCTGGCCAACATGGTGAAACCCTGTCTCTTCTAAAAATACAAAAATTAGCCGGGCGTGGTGGCGCACGCGCCTGTAATCCCAGCTACTCGGGAGGCTGAGGCGGGAGAATCGCTGGAACCTGGGAGGCAGAGGCTGCAGTGAGCTGAGATCGCGCCACTGCACTCCAGCCTGGTAAAAAAAAAAAATTGTTCTACTTTAAAAACAAAAGACGGCTTAAGGCAGATATATTACGATGTAAACATTAAAAAGAAAGAAATCATCCTTTTTTTTTTTTTTTTTTTAGTGTATTGTTGCTCACAGCGAGACAGAGTGTTCTGCTACCCACAGGGCCAGGGCCTCACACAAGCCAGCGGGCTCTCCAGGGTGCGCGCGCGATCTACAACCCGCCCCTTGAAAAGGAAAGCAGGGCCCGGGACGCTACCGGGGTGAGCCGGACCCGCTTAGAGAGGGAAAGTAACCGGAGTCGGCCGCTTCGGGCGGACCCGCCCACTCCCACGAGTTTCCCTGGCCTCTCGGCCCCGCCCTCTCTTTTATTCGGTTTGCAGCAACCGGAGCTGAAACTTTGCAACCCGAGCGCGCACGCTCTGCGCTCGGCCCTGCCAGGGTAGCACGGGAGGGCGGCGCAGGAGGTGGGACCTGCGCCAGGAAGGCTCCGGGACGCCGGCGCACGCGAAGCGGGGACCCCGGAGAGCCAGCAGGCCAGAAGACGGGCCGTGGGAGAACTGATAGCGCCTCGGGAAACCCGAGGAAGTGGTCCCGGGTCGGGAGGCTCCCGTGCCGAGCCGAGGCCAGGAGTCTGGGGTCGGAGCCCGGCGTGCCTGCAGCTGCCGTCTCTCGGGAGCAGCAGCTGTGCCCGGGATCCCGGCGGTGGTGGGGGAAGGAGGAGCTGCAGCTGGACTGTGGCAGCTGGAGGGAGAGGGCCAGGCTCCCCTGGCGGAGCCGCGCTGGGACGACCCGCTGACCGCGGCCATGCAGCCTTGACGGAGTCGCTCGGGCGCAGGGGAGCAGCCGCGGCGCGCCCTCCCGGGAAGGGGCACCGGAGCGCAGGCAGCAGCACTTTATCTCCGACTCTCCAGCCCAGCGAGAGGCGAAGCAGTTTACCATGGAACCCGTGACCAAGTGGAGCCCCAAACAAGTGGTGGACTGGACTAGAGGTGCGCGGGCCTTGGGCGGGGGGGGGGGGGGTTCCAGAGTCCTCCAGCCTCGGGGATGGGGCGGTCGGGGAGCTGGGGAAGGGGGTGCTTGGCCCTTCCTCCCGGCGAGAAGCGGTGAGGGCACAGCCCGGTGGCAATGCAAACTTCTGCCGAGTGGCCTGTGCGCTCCTATCTCTCGTACCTGCTCTGAGCTCTTCCTTTCCGGGGTGCGGATTGTGGCAAGCCGAGGGGAGCCTCATCTTTAAACCAGGGAGTAGGGGTGGCCTTTCTGTGGCGGTTGAGGGCTGGGGATGCCGATCTCGGGACTCGGCACTCGGGCCGGGGGGCGTTCTCCCTGCCTGGCCCCGGTGCGGTGCCCGGCGACCCGGGGGCCCGAGCGCAGAGGCACAAGGCGCCTTTGTGTGGGTGACTCCCGCCGGACCTCGTCCATGCCGCCTGCCCAGAGCCGTCCGCAGGCGTGACAGGGCAGTCGGACAGGTAGAGGGGACTCCGGCGGGTCGCTGAGCCTGTCTGTTTTTGTTGGAGAAGGTCAGAGGGCCGCGCAAGAGCCAACACCGTGGCATTTGCGCCGGAGAGAAACCTCGAGCCAGGACTCCCCGGGAGGCAGTGACTTTTGCTCCGGGAGGCGCCAGTATCCCCGGTGGCGCTGCATTTTCAGGCCACATGTAAGCACTGGGAAGGAGAAATCTAACTGTTTGGAACCACTTTGATTCATACAATATTTGGGATGAGGAAGGCAATGGGGCTGGGGCGGTGGGGGTGGGGTGGGGGGAACGAGCAGAGGTAGAAGCTTGTCCTCCTAGCTGGCTCGCATACTTTTCGATGTCTCCCACGATTTCGAGGGAAAGGTACTAGAGTTTACTCAACCTTTTTCTGTACTTTCAAGAGAACAAAGTCCACTAAGAACAATCTGTATTTTCGTGTTCCCCCCCCCACCCCCAACGACATCTCTGTTTCAAGTTACTATTTGTTTTTCTATCTGCTCTTCCAGGTGAGGAATGGTGTTCTTTCTCAGTAGTAACTAGAATTGTATAGCGCTTTACAGTTTGCTAAGAGCTCTGTTATTGTCCTTGGTCATCACAGTAAGCCTGTGAGGTAGGTAATACTGGTAAGACCAGGTCATCTTTCAAACCGTCCCACCCATGGCTTCAGCATACTGAAAACTGATCACCGCTACATCTCATTTCTCACGCCTGTGACTTACACATAGACCACGTGGAATAGGATGTCCGAGGTGTGTGGGGTGTGTCAGTGGGTATGTCTGACCATTTCCTGCTCCTCTGGGAGAACTCCTTGAGAACGGGTTTGTCAAGTGAGCAGAATTTCCTGGACTCCCATATAAAATGAAGCTAAAAACAACACATGCTTTTGCGTTGGTGACTAGGTTTCCCTGGGTAAAGGGTAGGTGGCATTGCCAGTACTTGGTAGGAAGCATGAGCTTAAAAGCCATCCATGCCCACGCTAGCTTGAAATGAGGTGTGTTCCTCCATTCAGGATGCTACCAAATTCCCTAGGCTGGCAACTTGCTGAAACTGAGTTCATATCTATTTTATCTGTATGTCCCTCATAGAGCGAACTTGAGACACTGCAAATTTCAGCTACTGTTGACTTCTAGAGCCGCTCTGTCCAACTTAGTAACCAGTACCACTTGTGGCTCTCCAGCCCTTGAAATGCGGCTGGTTAGAATTGCAATGTGCTGTAAGTCTAAAATACACATGGCATTTGAAGACTTGGTATGAAAAAAAGAACATGAAATATCTTAATGCTTTCTATTACATGTGGAAATGATAGTATTTTGGTATGTTAGGTTAAATAAAATATATTACTAAAATAAACTTCACCTGTTTATTTTTACCTTCTTACATATGTCCCCTAGAAAATCTAAAATTACACAGGTCTCACATTTGTGGCTTCCATTATATTTCTATTGGACAGTGCTGCTGTAGCGGAAAGAAAGGGTTACATCTTATCACCCTGGCTTTTCTGAGCCTCTGCCAGCTTAGTTGATAATGTACAATCAGAAAAATGGTAACAGGCACACAGGAAGATTATGGAGTGAGATCTTCACACCCTCAAGATTTGTGTCTGTTTTTTTTTTTTTTTTTTTGTCCTTCTTGGGATTGGAAAAGGAGAAGTGTAAAATCACATCCCGTTATGTTTGTTGAGTATTTAAATGTTTTTGTTACCCAGTTGCCTTGACGTTATGAGTTAGTTGAGTTACTTTCATCTAGGAAGAGTTTTCTCCTGACCTGAAAGAACATCTATGGCTGGCTCAACACCTACGATACTTACTAGGTTACATACCTGTGGTTGGCACTTGGCTACGTTATACAAAATGCCGGTGCCATTTTGGACCCTGAAATACAGCCTAGTAGAAAGACCTGGATACTTTCTGTGTTCGAATCTAAAAAAGATGGCTAAGATGATAAGAGGCTGCAATCTTCCAAGTTGCATGACCCATTACTTGAATATTTCTCATAATAATGATGCTCAAGTATTGACTTTTTAACGAACTATTGACTTACAAAAGCTTGTTTGCTTATAGGACTATTTTTAGTGCTCTTTGCTTATCTCTTTACCCAACCTTTATTTTATAAATACATGCTACTGATAAGCAGCTCTTCACGTAGACTTTGCTACTCATGGTATTGCATGAATCTGGGTAGGGCGATTATGAGAACCATAGAAGGCCTTAGATTTAAAACTGTCTAAACCTGGCCACAGTCGACAGCTGGATCTCACCTTCTTGTTATTTGACAGACGTGTGCCTTAGGAAAGAAGTTGCTGTCTACAGAATGAATTAATCAGTCTGGCTTTTATTATTAATGTTTAGCTACACTGTCACCAATTTTACCATAATGTTAGTGGATCCTCAGTCATTATTAAGCAGTGTATCAGGCACATGTCTAAGCATTGTACAAATATCAGCTCATTTAATAGGCACAACCACTTTTGAGGTAGGAACAGTTATCTCCATTTTGCAGTTGAGGAAACCAAGACACACAGAGATTGACCGATGTCACCCAGCAGAGCAGGTGGTTTGGCTTTCACTCCACTCCATTTTCTCAGGAGTTTCTTCCCAAGGCCACACCTAGACCACAACGAGAATCTTTACATTTATGAATAGAACTTCAGGATTCAGTCTGAATAGCATATGGTAGCGGAGGAGACTCATCCAGTATATGTCTGTGTTATTCTCTATCTTTAGTTCATGTCAGAAAGTTATTTGTAAGTCAAATTAATTCCTAGTTCATGGCGCCTTGCCAGTCAGTTCAGTAAAGGCCTTTGCAAAGCAAATGATTTTTTACAATATGTAGGGTTAGCCACACATAACAGAAAACCCAGTGGGTTAACCAAATCAGGGGGCTCCATGGCGCTGCCATCTCGTTCAGCCATTCGTAGCACATGGCATAGGGTATGGCCTGGCACATGGTGTTCCTTTTCATACTTAATGCTTCAGTGCAAGGTGGTGGCTCCTGCACGATTGTCTTCCTATTCCAGGCAGAAGGGAGACTCATGGAAGACAGAAGACAGGTAGCAGCCAAGTCTTCCCCTTTAAAGAGTTCTTTGAAAAACTATCAAGTGACCTGGTTTACATCTCAGGTGCCAGAAATGTCACATGGCCACCTCATGCAGCAAAGAACGCTGGTTGCTATAATTTCTTTCTTTTTCCTTCTTTTGTTTCTTTTCTCCTTTCTCTTTCCTCCCTCCCTCCCTTCCTTCCTTCCTTCCCTTTCCTCTCCTTTCCTTTCTTTTCCTTTTCATTTCTTCTTCCCTTTTTCCCTTCCTTTTTTTTTAAGTTTGGTACATTGTGGCCCTGAAAAAAACTTGGAGTTTGGTCAGAAAGGAAAAAGGGGAGAATAGATATTGGTAGGCAGGCAACAAGGATTTACATGCACTGATTTTCATAGCTCAGTTCTTAGAGTAGACATGTGCCACATTCCCTACTTATATCTAGCCCTGTTTTAGAAATAGCATTATATCTTCATTCCTGTTCAATCTTCTTAGGTCAAAATCTGAACTTATATGAGGTCTTTTTCTCTAAGCTCGATTTAAATATGAGAAATTTCATTGTCAAATGCAGCTACCACAAGTTGTGTTTCTGCTTTAAGGCCACTGGGGAGTGCCTTCAACGAGGAAGAAGTGGGACTGGTTGTCCCAGCAGAACTGTCCTAGCCTTGGCTGTTGATCAGCCCAGAGTGGGTAGGCTCTCAATAATTGTGTAGTTGGCCGGGCGTGGTGGCTCATGCCTGTAATCCCAGCACTTTGGGAGGCCGAGGTGGGTGGATCATGAGGTCAGGAGATCGAGACCATCCTGACTAACATGGTGAAACCCTGTGTCTACTAAAAAAAATACAAAAAAAATTAGCCAGATGTGGTGGTGCGCACTTGTAGTCTCAGCTACTTGGGAGGCTAAGGCAGGAGAATGGCATGAACCCGGGAGGCGGAGCTTGCAGTGAGCCGAGATAGCGCCACTGCGCTCTAGCCTGGGTGACAGAGTGAGACTCCTTCTCAAAAAATAATAATAATAAAAAAAATTGTGTAGTTGAGTCAGCACATCTCTAAAACCCAGCTTTGGTCCCAGGACAGAAGTCTCTCTGGCCAGCTTCTGGTGCTGCTAGTGTTGGTAGCAGTCCCCATCACCAACCAAGAGAAAAGGGGGCTTTCTTGCTCAAGGTCTAAGCCACGGGCCCTGCTCTTTCCCTGTCATGTCTATTTGTTTATGACGCATAGCAGTCTTAAGGTGCTTCACTATTTGGTCATGGAAAGCCTGGAATTTCCAAGTTAACTATAGAGATCTGATATATCACAGGTCAACTGCAATGTACTACCTTGCACTCTTAGGCCCTTCCTGTTGCCGTCCAGACAGAGGCAGTTCTTTCTGTATCTTGATTCCAGTTTAGGTTATACCTTTTCTTTTAGCCTCTGCGGTCCCTGGGAAAGGGAGGCCTTTTTCTTTTAGCAGCTGTAGGTCTACCGTTTGGCCATAGTTCAGAAAAGCTCTTCATTCCACCCTCTCCTTGGTTCCATTCTCTCTCTTGCACTCCAGTGATAAAATTCTCTTAATAACAGAAAAACATTGATTGATGCATTTATTATCTTGGCAGACGCTGTTCTAAGTGCTTTATTTAGGCTCTCTCATTATAAAAATTCTTTATTATTATTATTTTTTAATACAGAGATGGGGTCTCACTCTGTTGCCCAGGCTGATCTTGTCCTGAGCTCAAGTGATCCTCCCACCTCAGCCTCCCAGAGTGCTGGGATTACAAATGTGAGACATTGCACCTGTCCAGCCTCTTTGATTTCATCCTTAGAAAACCCAGTGAGGTGTAGGAATAATTTCTAGCCCGTATTAAAGAAACTGAAGCAGAGAGAATTTGCTCAGGGTCCCCTAATTATTAGTTGTGGTCTCTTTGGGGCTCTCCTGTACTCCATCACTTTGTCACTTTGATGACTTGTACCAGGGGGTGGAGCTGAGTGGTTCAGAGCATGGGCTCTGGAGCCGGACTTAGTTTGTATCCCAGTTCTGCTTTTGACTGTGTGATCATATGTAAGCTCTCCATAAATTTCTACTCCTTGTTTTTACTGCTTTCTCTCTTCCATTTTCCTATAGCTCCAGGACACAAACTGTTCTCTCTGAGCAGTCAAGTCTTTCATAAGGTGTATTCTTATCATCCAGGGGCACCTTTCGGTGTCGAAGAGATTTCTGCGCTGTTTACCAGCTGGTCAGAGGATCCAGGGCAGAACTTGCAGCTGATCAGGAGGGTTCTTGATTAGCGGAGTGATAAATGCCTCTTGCAAATATCATGAACTTCCCTTGGGTAAATTTGAGCCATATTTCCTCACTTTTAAAAAATAGTACCTGGGCTTGCGGTGAGCATGGCATAGGACGATTTTTGCTGTCAACTGTTGGCCCCCGTCTGGCACCTGGTCTGTGACCAGCAACTTCAGCATCACCTGGGAGCTTGTTAGAGATGCAGAAGCTTGGGCCTGCTCAGTCAGAATCTGCATTTTAATAAGATCCCCTGGCGATTCGTGCACCCATCACAATTAGAGAAGCACTGTTCTGGCACGTAGCTGCAAACGTATTTTCAAACTTTGCTGGAGTCCTGCTATTGTAGTATTGGGCTATTTGGTCTGGTATGTACTCCAGCTGTTTCATTTACATTCTGGAGTGATAACACTTAACTTGAGAAGGCTTGACTTCACCACTAATTGAAGTAAAAAAGCAGTCTTACGGTGTGTGCCTATATTTATAAGCACCACCTGGCAACAGCATCAGGCAATTCTTAGCAAAATAAATGAGACATTTCCTTTGAGATTTCTTCCTTATTCCTTGAAGAGTCCTTATAACAGCCTTTTTTTTTTTTTCAATAAGAGGCAGGGTCTTGCTGTGTTGCCCAGGCTAGAATGCAGTGGCACGATCATAGCTCATTTTAGCCTCAAACTCCAGGGCTTGAGGCTTGAGTGATGGTCCTGTGTCATTCTCCCGAGTAGCTGGGACCACAGGCACATGCCACCACACCTGGCTAATTAAAAACAATTTTTTTGTAGAGATGGGTCTTGTGGTATTGCCCAGGCTGGTCTGGAACTCCTGGTCTGCAGTGATCCTTCCAGCTCGGTCTCCCAAAGTGTTGGAATTACAGATGGGAGCCACCATGCTCAGACCACCTGCTGCCCCGCTTTTAAAAAAAAATCTTTAACACAAGTAGTAAGAAGGGAGTTGTGGAGTGGTCAGTGGTCACTGTGGTTGAAGTTTGTTCTCAGGATCCTCAGTAGGACCTAGGAGGATGAGATGGGCTTTTGGCTAGTCACACCATCCTATAGTTGGTGAGCACACGGGGTTTACCACACTTAACTGACTTTTGGTGGAGATTTTATTGTTGATGAGAAATGACACCAAATGTCATTTCAGGAATAAATAACCATGGCAGTTCTAAAAACTTGGCACAAATATATGAATTGCACTGAGACTGGGCTATCTCCATCCTTTATCCATGGAGATTGGCAAGTGACAACTCCTGCTCCGGCTCCTTTGTGCATTCCCCTTATTGTGAGGAACCGAGAGGGGCCCTCCCGTCTGTGTCCCATGCTTGTGTCACTGCCTCTCTTTTCACCCAGCGTGTTGTCTTCTAGCTCCTGGACCTGAGCGTTCTTGCCTTGCTTTCTCTCTTTCCTCTCATTTATGCTATTTCTGGCGTGTCATCACTGGCTTACCCATTATGTAGGCTTTAAGTGAAAAAATCGGACGTTATTTTCATGAGCTCTGCAGGGCACTTCTGCATTTGTTCTCATTTGACTCTTCTGAAGCCTGGAGATGCACTGGAAGGCAGTTTCCACCGCAGATGAGCAGCATGGAGGAGGCTTTTGGAAGTGAAATGAGTTGTCCAAGGTCCAGAGGTGAGGAGCCGGGACCAGGCTTCACAGACTTCTGTTCTGTGGTCCTGTCCCGTCCCCGGTTCCTCCTCTATCCAGGTGGTGCCTTCTAGTTCCTTCCTAACCAAGTGTGGGAGGCCGGGTGCGGTGGCTCACGCCTGTAATCCCAGCACTTTGGGAGGCTGAGGCAGGTGGATCACCTGAGGTCAGGAGTTTGAGACCAGCCTGGCCAACATGGTGAAACTCCATCTCTACTAAAAAAAAAAAATTAGCCGGGCATGGTGGTGGGCACCTGTAATCCCAGCTACTCAGGAGACTGAGGCAGGAGAATCTCTTGAACCTGGGAGGCAGAGGTTGCAGTGAACTGAGATCGTGCCACTGCACTCCAACCTGGGCGACAAGAGCAAAACTCCGTCTCAAAAAAAAAAAAAAAAGAAGAAGAAGAAATTCAGGGAAAGCCGCTTGCATAACGTATGGTGTATGTGTTTACCCACTTATTATTCATGATCAATAATAACTCAAGTTAACTGGTGGTGTAATTGGGGTATTTTTATTTTAACGTTTAATATTGTTGTGGCTGATTGTCACCCTTCATGTGCTTATTAATAATTTATGACCATTCCGTTCACCCTTTTGTTGTTACACAGGAGGTAAGTTAAATCAAGTCCGTCTTCCGTCTTCTCATTGTTTCCTTGGACACTTTCGCCCTGTTCTTAGGGGAACCTTCTCGGTTTTAGGTATTGTTGTAAGTGCTGGGAATCCATAGTCCCTGCTTTACTGTGGTAGATGTGTGGGTGACAAACGCCATCACCAACCACAAAACAGATGAATAAGAAAATTTCTACTGATAAGCATAAGTCAGAAAATAAAGCAGAGAGGTGAAGGAGAGGGACTGGGTGGGGGACTTCTTTGGATGAAGTCATCAGAGAAGCCTTTCAGAGGTGACATTTAGGCATGAATGGTAGGAAGGAACAAGCCATCAGAAAATTAGGGAGAAGGGCATTGTAGGAGAGGGAATAACTCATGCAGAGGCCCTGGGGTGTGAACGGGCTTGGAGAGTTTGAGAAAAGGAAGTTGTTGTGGGGTCATGAGAGCGAGGGTGGGGGTGGTGGGTGAAGAGCAGGTGAGAGAGACACACAGAGACCAGATCATGTAGGGTCTTACAAGTCGTGGTCGGGGAGGTGCAATTTTTTATTTTTTATTTTTTAATAGTTGCAGTGGAAAGCAGAGAGTGACAATATTTGATCTGTGTGTTGAAAGATCAGTCAGGGTTTTTGAGCAGAAATGAATTCAGGAAATCCAGCTGGAAGGCATTGCAGTATTTTGGAGGCGATGGTGTCTTGGATTCAGGTGTTGGTGGTTCCTGCCTTTGTGAAGCCAAGTTCTAGTTACGGTTGGGTCATTGACAGCTTCCAATCTCAGTAATGTAAACATTATATTTGCAGTTGGGATGTCTGCTCATTCTTTCCCCTCCTGCTAGGGCTAAGGTAGATGCTCTCCTCTCCCCCCGGCTCCTCTCTGGCCATGTATGATGGTCATTTAGAATAGAGAGCGCCCTCTGTCTTTTTGCCTTGTTCATATCAGTGTTATTTTCTGGCACTTTTTGTTTGCTGGGGCTAGTTTCTGAAGCTGTTTATTCATCTATGAATGGGGTTTTTGTGAAATTGGACTTAGCCTACTTTGTTTACTTTGACATCAAATGGCTGATTGAACATTTTTAAACCTGGGATTAGAAGGGCAAATGCGGTTGTGTTTATTAAAGCAAAGCAATTCCTTAGAATGCGAATCAATAAGATGTAGAAATTAGAAAGCTTTCTATGTGAAAACTTTTAAAGTATTTGAGTAAAGAAATTGGTATATCTGACTTAAAATATTTTGCTGTACTGAAAGACTATCCTAGTTTTTGCTTTAGAAACTATAGCTCCCATACTTTTGGTGGAATAGATGGCATTTTGAGAAATTTTCAGCAAGAGCTGAGCATAGTTTTAAACACATAATATATCACTACTCCATAGAGGGGAGGGAGTGGGAGAGGGAACTTAAGGAGGGAGGCTGATAATAAAATAACCTGGAAACCTTAACCCTGTGCTCACACCTAGCTGTGGGTCCCCCAAAAGGAGACAGTCTGTCAGCTCCATCAGAGGAAAACCCCTACGTGCTTTCCATCAGAAAAGGCGGCGATTATGATAATCTGAATCATGCTTTCCTGAGGATAACCTTTTGGTGAAAGGAAGCATTCTATTTCCTATTTTCAGAGATCTGTGGAGAGGGGAAATTCAGTGCTTTGGGTTTGGGAGTGGATGTGTGTGTGTGTGTGTCTGTGTGTTTCTAATTTTACTTACATATGCATTAATTGAACAATTTTGCATGTTCTCGCAGTAATTTTATATTACAAAGTCTTCAGGAGAATCAAGTCAAAATACTAGTTGGAATAAGATCTTTGAAATAGAGGAAAACTAGCTTAATATGTAGGGTGGATCAGACTTCGTGTAACACCTGTTAAAGTTGTCAGCACCATCTTAATAGGGATTCCAACTGGAGTCTTAAACTAACCATGAGCAGATGACACAACTGTGGGTGGCATTTAGGAAACGACTCTGTACACTAAAGCCTTAAATTGTTACTAATAAGTATTTAAAAAAACATAAATACTCTTTGCTAGTAAGATGCCTAGAGACACATGGTTTGAAGTGGTTTGATTCTAAGCACCCCTAGGCCAATTTGAAGAATTTTACATAAAGCTGATTAAAGAAAAATCCTTCCTGGAGCTGGAGAAATTCTTCATTCTTACTTGGATCAAATCAGAGATGGACAGGCCGGGCATAGTGGCTCACGCCTATAACCCCAGCACTTCGGGAGGCTGAGGCAGGAGGATGGCTTGAGCCCAGGAGTTCGAGATCAACTTGGGCAACATAGTGAGACCCTGTCTCTACCAAAAGAACACTCCAAATAAAAAAAAAAAAACCCAGCAGAGATTGGCACCATGGAATAGAGAAACTTAATGAGTGTTTAAACCGAGCTTTTCAAGAGACCCTTTCCCAGGCACATACATGCAGGGCGTCTCAACATCTTGTCAGCATTGTTCTTGAACTCACTTTTTCAACACCAGCCTCACCTGGGAACATGCACATGTAAATTCCTGGGCCCCACCCCAGACCTGCAGAATCAGAAACTCTGGGGGTGGGATCCAGGAGGCTAACAGACTCCTCAGAGAATTCTGGTACAGGCTAAAATGGGAGAAGCGGGGGTCTACACCACTCATGTGGACTCTATGGAAATAGGTGATATAAGCCAGACTCTTCCTCATAATGCCTGTTGACAGCTTCTTGCTAATATGTAATGACTGATTAAGAAAGACAATGTTTCCAGTAAGGACAGTGGTGACATATTTAAGTAGATGAGTAATGCACGTTGGCTTGTAAGTGTCCCTTCTGCAGAATGGGCAGGGAAGAGTTAAAGCTGGTATCCCCTTGGGCTCTTAGCCACCTGCTAAACCCCAGGCCCAGGGCATCCTTCTGTTGTGTCCCCGTGAGTGCTCAGCCCAGGAACATACAGGAGGGGCATGTTTCATGGGTCTGAAAGGACCTGTTTAGCTTTCATGTGGAATTTCCAGACCTGACTCGAATAGGGGAGCAGAATGTAACCCCCTCCCCTCCATTGCGAGAAGATAGTTGAGCTTCCTCACTTAGCACTCAGATTTTGGCTTTGAACAAAGCATGGAGATGAGAAGTGAGGGAAAGAAAAATCAGAAAAGAGAAATACTGAGACACAAACATGTTGCATTTCAAAGCGAAAAGCTCTTTTGTCTTAGTAGGTGGACGTTGTGAACGTTGAATCAGTGTAGATGGAATTTGAACCTGTACTTTTGGCAAAACCGATGAGAGTCCAGAATAAAAAAGGCACTACAGAAGTGAACACCAAAGACCAGGAATGGCCCTGAGACTTGTAACAGGAATTGCAAACACGGATGCCTACAGGGGCCAGGAGGCAACGTCAGAAGTTGCAGTGTGGGGGCGTGTGACTGTAGGGAGTGGTGGAGACTGCGGCAAACCCAAAGCCATGTGTTGTCTGGTTTCTGCTGATTGTGGATGTAAAGTTTCCAGAGCTTCTGATTTTTGTCATTTTTTTTGTTCTTGTCAAATGAAGCTGTAAATCTGGGTTTCTGTGTGACATTTCCCAGTGTTCACAAAATTGTCTATAGCTTTTTTTTGGACATAGACCAAACAAAACATATCTATGGACCAGTTTGCAATTTGCTCTGTGGACAGCCATGGTCAGGTGTTAATTGTCCAGTGAGAAGTGTACCTGTAAGATGTGAATAAAATTGGCTACATAGTAATTAATCAGCTATTCAGTAAACTTTTTTAATGTATAATTTGTTTTTCCTATTTACCTAATTCCGTTATTCCTAAAATTGCAACATGTAATTCCATGCAGGTATTATTTAGCCAGAAACACTCATGCCCTGATGTACTCAGCAAACCACTGAATAGTTACTCTTCAGGGTAAAAACAGGAATTTGGCTTCTCTTGGTTGAGATTACCTCCCCATAGTGGCTATATAATATTGGCCTCTGATGGGAGCTGTTTGTGTTTGCACAGAAAGTTTTCACATATCACCTAAAGTAGGGAGTGTGCCCCCAATCTCTGTGCTGGTTAGTGGGGTCCTGTGTAAATTAGTTATCTGTTGACTCAAGGTTCTTTCCATCTTCAAGGTGCTCTGCATCGGGAAATGAAACAAACAAGAAACACACCAGCTTCAGTTCTTAATCCAGAATAGTACTCACCCCAAAACACAATTTACAAAACTTCTTAAATACTGGAGAATATTGTAGCCTTTCAGTTTGCGTTGTAAGTATACAGGCTATATAGATACGTAAGTGTATATACACACATATACAGATAAACATACCATACATATTTATTGTGGATGACATTTTGATAAACCTTCATTAGATTTTTATTTCAACCATTAACTCCCTTTCTAAAAGCTAAAACCAAAAAAGTACAGATCTCCTTTTTTGTAGCAATTACTCTGCTTTATGCTAGGGAGCTAGGGACATAAAGGGACATTATGCAGGTGAGTTAGGTGTAAATGAAATCCGTGTCCAGGAAGCTGGCAATTTAGTATGGAGGCAGCAGTGAGCAGCTGACATGTATAGCATTTCTCTCTCTCTCTCTCTCTCTGTTTTTGAGACAAGGTCTTCCTCTGTCACCCAGGCTGGAGTGCAGTGGCATAATCAGGGCTCACTGCAGCTTTGACCTCCGGGGCTCAAGAGATCCTCCCGTATCAGCCTCCTAAGTAGCAGGAACCACAGGCATGCATCACCACACCTGGCTAATTTTTTTTTTTTTTGAACTTTAGTAGAAACAAGGTCTCATTATGTTTCCCAGGCTGGTTTCAAATTCCTGAGCTCAAAACGATCCTCCTGCCTCAGCCTCCCAAAGTGCTGGGATTGCAGGAGTGAGCCACCGCGCCGGCCTTTATCACGATTCTTTAAGGGCCAGGCTCTTGCTAAGGCTTCTCGTGCGTTACCTCATTTTGCCTTCACAATGCTTACTTGAAATCGGGTGCTTTTATCATCTCCATCTTAGAGTTAAGGAAACCAAACCCTGATATGTCTGAGCTTGTGTAGATAGCAAATAGGGTTTGAATCAAGAGGCATTTGATTCCAGAGCCTGACCTCTCCCCTAGAGGCGCTTAGGTAGGTAAGTTCGGCCTGATAAAAGGTTTTGAGGACAAGGGAAAAACATTTACATATTAGCATTATGAATCACATCGATCTACTTAATTTTAACCTGCAATCTTACCACTCAAAATTCTAGAGAATAGCGTATCTACTTCTTTTCTCTTTAATATATGATTGGGCTCTTGTAAATGGGACAAGGTGGATTTTAAAATCTATTTAATGGGGACTATTTGACCTTTGGGTAGTCCCTTCATGTTTCTAGGTTCTAATGCTCTCATACGTTAAAATTCTGAGATTATATGACTGTATATTAAAAAAAAAACTAGAAGGAAATACTTCAAAATGCCCACGTTGGTTATCTATAGAGGATAGAATGAAAGATGGCTTTATTCTCTTGTTTGCTCTTATTAAAGCAATCAGATGGTGCTTCTCCTGTACTCAGAGCCCTGGCTGCTTCCTGCCTGGCCTCTCCCCCGGGCTGCTGTGGAACCAGAAAAGCCTTAAAGGGAAATGTGGGAGAGAAGGTTGGATTCACTTTCATGTCTTTCCAGGGTTGTGACCCCTCAAGTCCTGGTTGCCTTTGCTGTTCTCTATTACCTTCAAACAGCCAGCTCGTCTTTATTTCTTTTTTAGTTTTGTCGGGGTTGGCTTGATAGATGTTAGTCCATCGTAGCCAGATGTGTCTAGCCATGTCTTTTGAATGCAAGATTTAGGGTGTGGGTACTTAGCTGTTAGTGGACATTAGAGTCACTAGTCAGGATGAAACAGTTCTTGGTTTTAACTCCCAGAAATTCTGGTAACATCATGTATAGTAAGGGCCGCATGTCTAACAGGTGGCCAGGTAAATCTTTTGGGGTGGTCTGTGAATCACACTTTGTGAGACACTGACTTTTAGGGAGTTTGTTCTGAATTCACTAGATAATAGAGATCTAATACAGAGCTTTGAAAGGTGGTGTCTTGATGATAGAGCCGCGGCAATGGGGAGGGTTGAGGAGGTGGCTGTTGGGCCTGTCTCCTGGTGAGTGTTGAAAGGGCCTGAACTCAGGCAGAGGCCTCGGAACCAAAAGGTGGTGGAAGGATGCAGAGAGAGGAGCCACACAGGAGTACTCTGTGCGCCCTGGCAGGGTCTGAATACACGTGGGAGTGGTGAGAGGGAGAACTTTAAGTCCAGGTTTTGTGCCTCAGTGACTTAGTGTGGCCATATCATTAGAAATGTGTTGAGGCCGGGCACAGTGGCTCATGCCTGTAATCCCAGCACTTTGAGAGGCTGAGGCAGGAGGATGGCTTGAGGCCAGGAGTTTAAAACCAGCCTGGACAACATACTGACACCGTCTCTACAAAAAAAAAAAATTTAAAAATGAGTGGGTGTGGTTGTGCACACCTGTAGTCCCAGTTACTTGAGAGGTTGAGGCAGGAGGATTGTTTGAGCCTAGGAGTTCGAGGCTACAGTGAGCTATGATCACACCACTGCACTACAGTTTGGGTGACAGAAAAGCCCAAAAGCTACCTCTCTCTCTAAAAAAAATAAATAAATAAAAAAAGTGTTTAATTCTGGGAAGGAGCTGCTATGTGGATTTAAGAGTGAGCACAATTTACAGATACCAATCTCAAAAGCTGTTCTAGTTTGTAGATGATACATCTTCCTTGATACCAACAAAGATACTTCCATGATTCAAACATTTAAGAAAATGCAGTGCCCTCTCTTATTATAGCATTCTAATTGTGTCATGTTGTAATGAGGTGCAAATATCATGCAGCCTGGCACATGAAATGTGCTAGAATAGGGCAGTGTTAGTTGAAATTCAGGTCCTCAATCTTGAGTGTGAAATGATGCAATGTACATGAATATGGCACCCAGAATTATTTCTGTACAGCGCATCCTAAGTCATCGACTACAAAATAAAATCAGAGGATTAGAGACCTACAGGACAGCATGTCAATGGAGATCTAAAATCAGTGCTGATCAATGCAAAATACATCTTGGCATAATCCCTGAAGTCTTGTCCAGTGCTTGGTGAGATAAGCAGTTCTGGCTACCATAACTGGCTGCAGTTGCTATTCGGGTGGGTGAGCCACTTCCCTGGGATTTGTGCCTCCTTAGGGTTGCCAAGGCAAGAGGGTGAATAGAATACTGACAGGGGAGGAACAGGGGTGTGTAGAGCTCTTCAAGGTTTCGTGCTGAAGGAAGAGGGTGGAAGAGGGTGGAAGGGTGGCCTGTTTTCTTGTTTATCATTGGCCCAACAAGCCCTTAGAAGTAGGGGTGATTTCTTCTATGCCTTCTCTCAGGTTAGGTTAATAAATCCTTTACTTAATAGGATTAGCTATAAAATGATAGATTGTTTTTCTTATAAATTATTTTTCTTATATTTCTCTTCCCCCGTGTTCTGTTTCCTTGACAGTTTTATTAAAACTTGCTAATTTCTCATGTCTGATTTTAAAATTAAAACAAACCCCACTGATACAGTTTGGCTGTGTCCCCAACCGAGTCTCATCTTGAGTTGTAGTTCCCATAATCCCCATGTGTTATGGGAGGGCCCTGGCGAGAGGTTATTGAATCATGGGGGCGGTTTCCCCTATGCTATTCTCGTGATAGTGAGTGAGTTCTCATGAGATCTGATGGTTTTATAAAGGGCTTCCCCCTTCACTCGCCTCTTATTCTTCTCCTTCTTGACATAATGTGAAGAAGGACGTGTTTGCTTCCTCTTCCACCATGATTGTAAGTTTCCTGAGGCCTCCCCAGCCATGTGGAACTGTGAGTCAATTAAACCTCTTTCCTTTATAAATTACCCAGCCAGTCTCAGGTATGTTGTCATAGCAGTGTTAGAACAGACTGATACACTAATTTACCTGGTATTCTGAAATGATGCCACTTGTCTTTCTTATTAATCCTACCTAGCTCTGGAAGTGAAGCTTTCAGTGAAGTTCAGTGTCCCTGGAACACATTAGGGGCTGTGATATGGTTTGGCTCTGTGTCCCCACTCAAATCTCATCTCGAGCTGTGATCCTTAGTGTTGGAGGAGGGACCTGGTGGGAGGTGATTGGATCATGGGGGCAGATTTCCCCCAGGTGTTCTCGTGATAGTGAGTGAGTTCTCACGAGATCTGATTGATTGACAGAGTGTAACACTTTCCCCTTGGTGCTCTCTCCCTGCTGCCGCCACGTGTGCCTGCCTCCCCTTCGCCTTCCGACATGATTGTCAGTTTCCTGAGGCCTCCCAACCATGCCTCCTGTACAGCCTGCAGAACTATGAGTCAACTAAACTTTTCTCTATAAATTACCCAGTCTCAGGTAGTTTTTTATAACAATGTGAGAATGGATGAATACAGGCTAACTCCAACTCCCTTCACTCATTGCCTGTTAACTAAAGTGCCCAGTTAATTGGCACCTCCATTAAGGCTGGAGAAGGTTGCTATTCACTGTGCATTCATTAAACACATCTATTGAGTGCCTGCTGTGTGCCATGCACTGTTCTGAGAGCTGAGGATGTGGCAATGAATGAAAGAGACAGCAGTCCCTATCTTCTCGGAGCTGATACTCTGGTAGGGTAGAAAGATGATTGTAAAATTCATAGCACGTGAATGTGACAGATGCCATTGGGAAGGGCCACAGGTAGATTTGGAGGAGTGGAGATGCAATTTTAACTAGGGTGACCAGGGAACGATTTCACAGAGCAATGTGGCTAATGGGGGAAGAATGTTCTTGACAAAGGGAACAGCGAGTGCATGTGTCCTCAGACGGCCAGTGTTCCTGAGGCATCGTGACCAAGGGGAAGCTGAGGGTGTGGAGCCCTAGAGACCTGATCAGTACTTTGGCTTACAGTCAGTGTTCTGGGGAGCTATTGGGGGCCTTTGAGCCAAGAAGTATTATCAGATTTACATTTAAAAATGATAATGGTGGCTGTGCAAGAGTGGGATCAGGGAACCAGTTCAGATGCCATGGCAATAGTCACATGAAAGAGACTGAGAGGTGGCCAGGTTCCGGGTATTCAGAAAGGCCAGTAGGATTTACTGAGAGATTGAACTTGAGTGTGAGAGGATACCCTTGAAGTGTTTGGTCCGAGGAATTGGAAGGATAGAGTTGCCATCTCCTGAGAGGTGGGAGAAGCAGGTTAAGGAAAGATCTGCTTTTTTTTTTTTTTTTTTTTTGAGACAGAGTCCCACTTTGTCACCCAGGCTGGAGTGCAGTGGCACAATCTCTGCTCACTGCAGTCTCCGTCTCCTGGGTTCAAGAGATTCTCCTGCCTCAGCCACCCTAGTAGCTGGGATTACAGGCATGCACCATCACGCCAGGCTAATTTTTGTATTTTTAGTAGAGATGGGGTTTCACCATGTTGGCCAGGCTAGTCCCAAACTCCTGACCTCATCAAGTGATCCGCCCGCCTCGGCCTCGCAAAGTGCTGGGAAGATCTGGCTTTTAATTTTGCGCACCCATTCACCCAACAAGTGAGGGAGATGGTGGGATATATGTGTTAGGATTAATCAGAAAGGTTGATACTGGAGACAAATTTGCTGGCCATTGGGGTGCCGATGGTGTTAAATCTTTGAGACCGGATGACCTCACCAAGTGAGTGAGAGTAGGGAGACAAGGAAAGGAATCTAGGGCATCGCAGCCTTTAGAAATCTGCGAGCTGAGCAACCAGCATGGATTGCAGTGAAGTTGCTGCCAGTACGTAGGAAGAGGAATAGGAGAGGGTGATGGCCAGAGGCAAGCGAAGGAGTTGTTCCCAGAACAAGGTAGTGATCAACTGGGGAAATACTGCCGTGAGGTCAGTGAGAGGATGACTGAGAATTGATGACTACTGTATCTAGTTAGCTGCGTGCAGGTTGGTGAACTTGACAGGGTGGTTTTGGTGGGTTGGTGGGACACACAGCTGATGAGTAAATTCAAGAACAAACAGGAGGAGAGGAATCAATGTCCTAAGAAACCACCCACTCGTGAAGAACCTCCCTCAGTGCACACAGCTCTTTGTTTTCTCAGGATGCATTCATGCTGAATGCGTTTTATTTTAATTCCTTTAAAATCTGTAATCAGCTGTTTGGTAACTAGATATCTGATAAATGGGAACATGTTATGCCCTCCCTGAACTGGGTAACAGGACACTGTAGATTATACAATCCCTTATTTTAATACTAACAATGCCATTCGTTTAGTGAATGACTATGTACTGGTGGCTTCTACAGAGAAGAGTTATTCAGCAGAAATTATCTCTTCATTTTTTTTTTTCACGTTGTTTTGGAAATGAAGATCAGGACATGAGTAAATAGCTCTCTCTCTGAGTTTGGTGTTATTCTATAACTTACCCGTGTAAGTAGAAAAGGTTTGTTATGGACAGATCCAAAACCTTGGAAGAATTCCTTGTTACTAATGATTTACCTTTATATCTTTCAAGATTTATCTGAAACATTCAGAATGCCGTGAAATCATATATATGTCATGTCTGGTACAGACCCTAGGTGGAAGGCATTTGTTAGCAGGAAAACTGGTGCAACTGGAGAGAAAGCAGTCAACTTGAAATAGAATTCACCAGCTGTTTATTGAGCACCTACCGTTTGTCAAGTTCTTTTCTAGGTGCAGTGAATAAGACAGGGGCCGTCTTTGTTTGGTGCCTTCAATTAAGTGGAATACAGACAAATCAACAGGCATTTAGGCTACAGGGCGTCACAGAAGTGCAGAGGGAGGAGTATCTCTCACAGTTACGAATGGGTGCTGCAAGAGAAGGCTTCCTGGAAGAAGAGACATTTGAATTGAGACCTGGGCCGGGCACGGTGGCTCACGCCCGTAATCCCAGCACTTTGGGAGGCCGAGGCGGGCAGGTCACCTGAGGTTGGGAGTTCAAGACCAGCCTGACCAACATGGAGAAACCTCATCTCTACTAAAAATACAAAATTAGCCGGGCATGGTGGCTCACGCCTGTAATCCCAGCACTTTGGGAGGCCGAGGCGGGTGGGTCACCTGAGGTTGGGAGTTCAAGACCAGCCTGACCAACATGAAACCTCATCTCTACTAAAAAATACAAAATTAGCCGAGCATGGTGGCTCACGCCTGTAATCCTAGCACTTTGGGAGGCTCAGGCGGGCAGATCATCTGAGGTCGGGAGTCCGAGACCAGCCTGACCAACATGGAGAAACCCCATCTCTGCTAAAAATACAAAATTAGCCGGGCATGGTGGCGCATGCCTGTAATCCCAGCACTTTGGGAGGCCAAGGCGGGTGGGTCACCTGAGGTCGGGAGTTCAAGACCAGCCTGACCAACATGGAGAAACCCCATCTCTACTAAAAATACAAAATTAGCCAGGCATGGTGGTGGGCGCTTGTAATCCCAGCTACTCGGGAGGCTGAGTCAGGAGAATCACTTGAACCCGGGAGGCAGAGGTTGCAGTGAGCCAAGATCATGCCATTGCACTCCCGCCTGGGCAACAAGAGCAAAACTCCGTCTCAAAAAAAAAAAAAAAAATTAAAATAAAATAAATAGAGACCTGTAGGATGAGCAGGAGGTAGCTAGGTCTAGGGCAGGAGAATGTTCTTGGCAGAAAACTGGGAGGCAAGAGACAGCATGACATTTTGACATTTGTCAGCCACTGAAAGAAGCCGATGTGGTGGATCTGTTGTGAGGTGAATGGAAATAGATGAGGCTGGAGAGTTGAGGGTGGGGTGTTAGATCACCAAGCCCCTCTGTAAGTCTCCAAGCAGGTGGGATCCAAGGAAAGAATGAAGAGCTTTTCGTGGCCTTCCTTTGTGGAGGAACTGTGTGTGTATTTGTATATATGTATTGTGTGTGCACATATATAATAGATACATTATACATATTAGATATATTGTATACATATATACACACACAATACACATTTACATGTACATATTATATATCATATATACATGCATAATACATAAATACATATATATACTTAGATACATATAAATATGCATACATGTGTATTTATTTTTTAATGCTCATTATTTGATTCAGAATTCTATCAGGCAGGCACTGTCCTCTCTTTAATGGGATGTAGCACTAACTGGGTTTTAGACCTGCAGTGGCCCAGTCACCCTACTGTAGGGGAAGCTCCTGGATCTCCAGGGGAAATGTCATTTAAAGGCTCTTTGCAAAAAGGAACTTGACTTACTGGGTATTTATTTCCTTTGATCTGTGAAATGTAAAACTGAGCTGACGTTAAGCATAAGAAAACATTAAAAACTCTTCATTAAAGAAAGAAGGAACTTCTAACACATTGACCTAAGCTAAAAAAAGAGACGGGAGTTTGGGCTGACAGGGAGTGGGAGAGGAAAGGGGAGCCGTGATGAATGGAAAGGAGGGAGACTGGGGCAGGGGAAGGTGGAGGAGCACAGATGGCGGAAGTTTGGAGGGGAGTGTTCCCCAGAGGTCACACCTTGAGCTGTGGGTGTTTTCTGTGTTATCAACTGATCTGCTGCCCATTGCTGATGAATGATTAGTAATTGTTTCTAGCTCAGTACGTAATTTAGTCTTTATATGTTCAGAGACTTCACTCTAGTGGGATAAGCCAAAGCATAGCATTGGTTGGAATTTTTTCTCTGGAAGCGGTTAGAAATATCAATCATCTGAGGGTTAGGATTCCCCAACCCCACGCCCCCAGAGAAGGGTACATGTAAGATAAACAATATAGTCCAGTATTTCCAACACAACACTGCTCATCCGCCGATTTCACTGTACCTAGTATTTATTAGTATTTATACCCATATGCTAATATACAATAGTGACCTTTGTTTGTTTGTTTGTTTTGAGATGGACTCTCACTCGGTCACCCAGGCTGGAGTGCGGTGGTGGCATCTTGGCTTATGGCAACCTCCACCTTCCAGGTTCAAGCGATTCTTGTGCCTCAGCCTCCCGAGTAGCTGGGACTACAGGTGTGCGCCACCACGCCAGGCTAATTTTTGTATTTTTAGTTGAGATGTGGTTTCACCGTGTTACCTAGACTAGTCTTGAACTCCTGACGTCAAGTGATCTGCCCACCTTGGCCTCCCAAAGTGCTGGAATTACAGGCATGAGTCATCGTGCCCAGCAGCAATAGGGTGACTTTACACCAAAATCTTAAAAATACATACAGTGAGCATCTCAGACACAGGCCCAGGGGAATCATATATTTGTTGTACCAGATCCAGAAGCAGCCATGTGGGTATTTATTTCTGAGTTCCTGAACCCTGTAAGACCACACAGGTTATACTTGAAATGAATGGGAATTGATTAGGCAGAATAAAAAAAACCCCAAACCCACAAAACCCCACCTCTGAAGGGTGTGGCCGCTCGCCCTCCCCTTTGTGTCGTTTTCCAGATTGTTCATGTGGTTGAGGTTGTCGCATCATTCCCGGGGTTAAACGTACACTCAGTTCTGGGAAAGCTTCCATTTTCAACAGTCCAAAGTTAGAATTCAGTGGAATGTGATTTGAAAGTAATTTAACAAGGTACATTTTAAGTTTTTAATAGTTACCTTTTTAAAACACAGTCCCAATTTTTCTGCTCCTGTCACCCCCGACCCCAGTCATGATTTCTGAGTATATGATCTCTTGGAGGACATGGATAGCTGTTATTTTAACTTTGAATTTAGCATCCTTATCTGTATATTTTAGCAAATTGAAATTCTGTTTTGCAACTTTTTTTTGGTATCAATGGTCTTGTTTTCACATCCTGAGGGTGTTCTTATTTCTCTTCTTTTATCTTTTAAAAAGATCCATCCCTAGAATGAATATTGAAAAAATATTTCCTTAAGACAGCATGTGTATTAGTATCTTTTTCATATTTTCATATTTTAAAATGAACTTTAACTTGATTTGTAATGTTCCAGTCATGCTGTAGAAATTCCATCTCCTAAAATCATGATCTAATGAATTAAGGAGAAAAGGAACATTTCCTAAGAGTACCTAGTAACAAAGAAATAAAAAAGTACAAATGTCCATAAGCAACCTTAGGAATTCAGGAAGAAACCTAAGAAGAATCTGCCTTGTTAAATGGAACTGTGGTAGACTTCCTGGGAGTGGTAAATGATGTGAAATCCATCTGTTATAATGACTTAATTGTCATCAAAAGATCTCACACCGATTTTGTGGGTTAAGGATGGTAATTATCATCTTTGGTGGTAATTAAGTAACTACAACATTATAAAAACATTATAAGACTACCTTACTTTTCTTATAAAAGCAGATTGCATAGTTTAGATCTTATCATTGTTATTGCTGGTTTTGTTTGCGCTTTACAGATCTAAAGTTACAGTGAAAGTGACATACTGTTGATAAGATGTAAAGATTAGAGTTGTTTGGTTTGTTTTTTGTTTCATGTAGTTAACATTCTTTTTTCTCTTTTAAAAATGATTATTTTCATCTCAAAGCCAAGTGACAGTAGTGGTAACATTTGTCCTTGAGATGGTCAAGGATGACATCTGTTTGTTCAGATTAGGGCCCTGGCAATAAAGGTCTTTGGTCAATATTTGACAGGGAAGAAGGTAAAACCCTAAAGTCTCTTTGTCCAACAAAGTTGGAATCAGCGTATAAAAACCATGGCTCTGGCTTCAGCGTGTCCGTTTTGGGTAAAGGTGGGAGCACATGCCTGTAGTTAATTGCCTGCAGTAGAGAATAATTGTTTTACTTTTAGGGATTTTCCCTGGAGAGAAAATGTATTCATGTATCCATTCATTCATAGTCTCTTCCTGCCTCTGTTGGGGCTGGATAAACCAGTGTGTTTGTGGGTGGGCCGTTCCTCATTCTGAAACATTGTGGCTGCTGCAGGGTGACACAGTACTGGAGAACCAGGGCTGTTCAGGAACTGCCCAAGTTTGGATCCTTTACTGCCTCTAAAGGTTGCCTGATGTTGGCCAATTTATGTACATTGTTTAGTCAACTAGCTCATCTTTAAACTTGGAATCATGCTGTTACTAAACTTTCAGGATTTGTTTTCAGGGCTAAATGAGATAATGTGAGTGAAGCATTTTTCATTTATCATAATATCAGCCATATTTTAAGTGCTTAATAAAGCACTAGCTGCTACTTTTGTTGCATAGAACTCAGGCATATCCTGGAAAAAAAATTCGCATCTTCCAACAGGGTAGTTTCAATCTCAAATCAAACAAGGATACTCTGCCTTTTATAAATAGTAAACTGCCCATTGGTGAGAGGAATGGTAAAGAGAAAACTGGATCCCACATCCTTTATGCAGTGTGTTAATATGAAATGGTGTTGAGGCAGGAGGACTGCTTGAGCCCATGAGTTCGAGACCAGCCTGGGCAACAAAGTGGGATCCCTGTCTCTATTTTAACTTAAAAAAGTAAAAATTGTTAATTAAAAAATATTTTTAAAAGAGAGAAGATGGCCAGGTGTAGTGACTCACACCTGTAATCCCAGCACTTTGAGAGGCCGAGGCAAGCGGATCACCTGAGGTCAGGAGTTCGAGACCAGTCTTGCCAACATACTGAAACCCCGTCTCTACTAAAAATACAAAAGATTAGCTGGGTGTGGTGGTGTGCACCTGTAATCCCAGCTACTTGGGAGGCTGAGGCAGGAGAATCGCTAGAACCCGGGAGGGGGAGGTTGTAGTGAGCCAAGAGCGTGCCATTGCACTCCAGCCTAGGTGACAGTGCAAGACTCCATCTCAAAAAATAAAGTAAAAATTAGCTGGGCGTGGTGGCCCGTGCCTGTAATCCCAGCTACCCAGGAGGCCGAGGCAGGAGAAATCACTGGAACCCAGGAGGCGGTGGCTGCCATGAGCCGAGATCGCACCGCTGCACTCCGGCCTGGGAGACAGAATGAGACTCCGTCTGAAAAAAAAAAAAAAGAGAGAGAGAGAAAAGAGAAGACAGTTGTACCTTTTTAAATGTCATGCTGTGGAGGGGTGATCGTAAATGAGTTCTTAAATGTCTTTCCTCAGTTCTTCCACTAGCATAAAGAGACCTGAGGGCTGGTGATATTGACATGTAGAGTAGGCATTACATGGCTGAGGGGAGGCATCCACAAAGGCACACCCTTGAAGGCCATATTTCTTGTTTTATCACAGTTAATGCCCAACACTTACTACATTTCCTGCTTTACTGCTGCTTTTGATAACTGGTGGGTGTGACAGTAATACATGGGTGTGTCCATGATGTAGTGTGTATGCTGGTGAGTTATTGTCCTGGCAGAACGGCCCCAGATGGAAGGTGTCCCGTCGTGCCAAGCCCAATTAAAGAAACCAGCCCAGTTCTTCTTGGGAGCCAAGAAGTTATTTGGAAAGATCTGCTCCTATAAGCACTGTTGGGAGTAACTTATAGGAGCAGATCTTACAGAAGCAACCATCAGAAGGGTGATTACCCCTGTTCCTTAGTCACCAGAGTTGCTTCCTCAGTTTCCAAATCACAAAGTCTCAAACTTTTCAAGGGACTTTTAGATTGCCTGTGCAAAGAGGAGAAAGAATGACGCCCACCGTGTCAAAGAGGCGCCTCGCAGGGAGTAACCTGGAGTGACGTGAATCACGCTGTTAATGTTAAGAACAGATTTGGGCTTATGGTGAGCAGGACTCATACCTGATGCATTTTGGGAAATGCAGGGTGTTAAATAAAAAACTTAAAAGTTGACCTGATTTGCCTTTTTATAGATGAAGGAGACTTTTTGTAAGGCATCTTTGACCCAGGGGAAAAAACTGTTTCTATATTTTATTCAGTGTGTGCCTGTTTCCGGAACGGAGCTTTAGTAAGTGATTAATGTAGAAAAGTTCTTTTAAAACTGGAAAAATCTGTATGTGCCAAAGAAGCCCCTTTCCAACCCTTTAGAAACACATATAATTTCTTCTAGATCAGTTTCCAAGTTAATATTTGTCTAATTTTTGTGTGTTGAGTAGTACTTTTCAAAAGATATTTCTAAGAGACCTAGACCAATCCTCCTCCTCCCAAACATTATAGATTTGGAACTCTGTGTAGGGAGATGTGATTCATAATTAATGGATTCATTACATTATATTTTAGATGCTGTCAGTTTTCAAACTTGTACATTGAACTTAAAAGTTGAAAAAATCCACTAAAAATTCCCATAAAGAGAAGTTAAAATCCGAGCTAATTGGCAGCTCTGCCTTCAGTGGAATTGGCAGTCTTGCTGTCTGAGAAAGCAGTGATGATGAATGAAGCTAAAAACCACCTGTCCAAAGGCCTGAGACAGGGAGGTCAGTAGCAGCTACCAGATCTGTGTGGCTATTCAAGTTTTCAAGCCTTAAGACCCAGTGTGGGCCATCAGTGTTCCTGTGCTGGCTAAACTCTCAAAGAAGCTTTGCCTCCATCCAGATGGTAACAATTGATTTTTATTTTCAAGTATTTATTCATTTTATTTGGGGAAGGGGGGAGGAGGGAGGCGTCTTATTTAGGTTTGAGATGATACAGACAAGGAGTATCTTTTTTTTGAGTCTCGCTGTGTTGCCCAGGCTGGAGTGCAATGATGTGATCTTGGCTCACTGCAACTTCCACCTCCTGGGTTCTGGCGATTCTTCTGCCTCAGCCTCCTGCGTAGCTGGGATTACAGGCACACACCACCATGCCCGGCTAATTTTTGTATTTAGTAGAGATGGGGTCTCACCATGTTGGTCAGGCTGGTCTCGAACTCCTGACTTCGTGATCCGCCCGCCTTGGCCTCCCAAAGTGTTGGGATTACAGGAGTGAGCCACCGCGCCCGGCCAGGAGTATCCTTATAGTGAACAAATATTGGGTATGAGGCAGTGCTCAGATGCAAATCCTGTTCACGTTGGCAGACTGGACGACAGCCTGCGTATTAGGCATATTGAGATGTTTCTTGACTTCTGTTGGTTATATAACAAGAGCAGGCGTTTTTCCTAGGACTGTGGTTTCGGCACTATGGATTCCATGTTTTTTCTTCCATCATTAACTCTAATTTTGAGTGTTGATAATGACCTTCGATCATTCAGTCCAAATATTTTATTCTTTTGTGTGAATAAATTATTTTGTCATTAATGACATTGTGGCCCAGAGATTGAAGTGGCAGGACCTAGACCAGAACCAAATTATCTAGACTCCCAGTTCAGAAGGTTTGTGATTATACTATTTTCCCACCTTGCCCTGGTTGGCCCCCTTTCCGCAAATCCCATAAAACCTATGGCTTTGTAGGTCCCATCCACCAGCAATAATGTGGCACATCCTAGCATTTTTCCTGTTCTGTAGTACAGTCCCAATCAAGAAGCCTTATTAACCTTCTGTGTGATGGACTAGACTCAGTGTTGGGTTTGGAGGATCCACTGGTGAGGAGCATTCAGTCTAGCAGGAGAAATGTCAGCACTATTTATTACACAACATGATCTGATGCATTCAGATGTACTTACAGGTCTAGAAGCTGTTCAGAGGAGCACAAATGAACTGAGAGAGAGAGAGAGAGGGAGTGAGTGAGTGAGTTAGAGAGTTGTTGGTGCTCGACAAGGAGCAGTAAAGTATTTTAAGAATAAAAGATAATAAGGCTGACTCTGTGTCCTGCCTAGGAGTTGGCCATGCTCCACAAAAAGCAGTAGAGTTCGTTTTGTTTTGTTTTTTTTTAAAGACAGTTGCTTGAGGATGGTTTTAGAGGATAAATGCCAGCCAGATGAAGGGTGAGGGTAGGGGACTTCTAGGTGAAGTGATTTAGAAAACTAAGGGGATTCTGCCCACTGGTAGTGCTGGGCAGTGAAGTTGGTTGTGCGTGGCATACTGTCAAGTTGTAGAAATCACTAGGTGTACTCGCACTGTTCCTCTTCTCCAGCCTGATTCAGAATGGAAAGAGGCTGCCGAGAGTGCATCAGTGATCTCCTGTTTTCTTACAGGTTAAAGAATGTTAAATGTCTGCATATGATGACTGGTGTGACGATGAACAGGCCGTGACTAGTGTGGATTATTGGATACCTAGAGGCTCAGTGGCCTAGGTGTGATCAGGAGGAAGGATTAGGGAGAATGTTTTGGTTAGACTCAGAAATAGAAAGACAGCAGGCTCTGTTTGGGGACTTCCTGTCCTTCGTCCAAGATGCCACTGGGGTAAAGGTGTGGATGCAGCTTCGCATGTTCAGCTTCTGGAACCAGACAGAGCTGCCTTTCAGTTTTCATGGCCTTGGAGGAAACAGATAATGAATGATAGGAAACAGCTGCTTCTAACATGGCAGGCAGAAATGCATCCTCATGGAGCAAATTGGTCATCACAGGAATATTAATGGAAAATCATCTCTAATTAAACATTCAGGAGCTATGGATGTGATTTACTTTCATATATTCACCCTTCCTCCCATTATCTTTCCATTGCCTGTAGATTTTATTTTTATTTGTCAAATAATACAGAAATACTTTCTTGTAAAAAAAAATTTAAACAACAGAACTCTAGATAGGTTGGAAAAGATAGTCCCCTTTCTGCTATACCCTTCTCCTTTCCCAGAGTTGGGGGTCAGCACCTTCTGGAACCCTTCCTAGATATTTGCATACATGTTTATTCTTATTTACACATAATCATTGTCTTTTTGTAAATGGATTTCTGCACAGTTTGAATCTGTTTCTTTTTACATTGAATACTGTCTTAACGATTTCTCTGCATCACTATATTTAGATAAACCTCAAATTTTTAGAAGTAGTGCTTATGCAATCAAACTTAATTAACTTTATTAATCTAAAAATTAATCTAAAAATCTAAGTGCCTCTTAGGAACAGAAGGGTGTCATGGCCCACCCACTTTGGGACTGGATGGTGGATTTAGGATGTTTTGTGGCAGGCTGGCTTGCACCTGGCAAATTATCTTGGGTCAGTCTAACAAGGGAGAACTGATCTTCTGCCCTGAAAGTTTATTACTGTGGCACCAGTTCTGCTTAAAACAAACATTTAGTCTTCTTTTAAGGCCAGGCTTATATTAAAGTGGGAGGTGGCCTGATAAACAATCTTTGAGATCTTTTAGGCATAGGGAGAATGTGGGACTTGTATTTTTCTGCAAAGCTTGTTTCATGATTTTACAAAGCCTATTTGAGAGAGGTTGGTAAGGTTGACCCAAAGGGCAAGGTAACTCCTTTGAATTTTAGTGCTGAGAAGTAGGACACAGAATTAATAAGGGGGAACCTTTTGGAAGGGATCTTGGGGCAGATAATTGTTTTGTTACATTCAGGGGCTGACGACGTCATCGGAAAGCACTTGATGACAGATTGGTAGAACTGTACTGTGCATTAGAGCTTGCCACCCCAGCAAACCCAGCAGTGGGACTTGGTGTTTTGGTTACTCCCTGAAGTGCAGTGGCAGTTGTCCCGGGAGTAGAAGATGTTCTTGGAATGCTGTCATTATTACCTTGGCTCATGTTATTTAGAAAAAGAGGAAAGATGCCTTCTTGGCCTGATAATGTGACAGTCACCTGCTGTCACTCATTTTCTTCAGTGCTCTGAAGGTGACCAGAACCTGGTCATCAGGTCTCCTTTAAAAAGAACAAAACACAGACATGCATAAAATCATACAGCATAAAAGGATGATGTCATTCTCAGGGAGACAGGGCAGCATGTGCCTGTTTTCCTCATCTACTCTTGAAGGCATCAGGTCTCTTATATTTCACACTGCCAGTTGCTGCCTAAGAGAGGGAACTTCTTGAGGAGAGATGGACTTTCATGCTCAGTGACTTAGAAACTGTATTAGAACTGACTGCTATCAAATAAGCATAAGACTGCTATAAATAAAAAAGATAGATATCAAACTGCTATCAAATAAGCATAAGACTGCTATAAATAAAATAGATAAATATCAAACAAGCATAAATAAGCAAATAAATACATAAGCAAAATAAATATCAAATAAACATAAGACTGCTATCAAATAAAATAAATATCAAATAAGCATAAATAAGCAAATAAATATCAAATAAGCATGACTGCTATCAAATAAAATAAATATAAGCATAAATAAATAAGCAAAATAAATATCAAATACGCATAAGACTGCTATCAAATAAATTAGAACTGACTGCTATCAAATAAGCATAAGACTGCTATCAAATAAATAAGCATAAGACTGCTATCAAATAAATTTCTTAAAGATATGGGATCACGCCTGGCTTTAAAAGAAATCGTAATTGCGAGATATGGTGGCACATGCTCAGTGAACTGTTTTAATCTGGCTTTCAAGGAAACTGGGCTTTATGCGATCATAAGGAGGTCAAGAACGTGGCATATCTTCTGTTGGATGTAAAATTGATGTTTATAGTTCAGTAGTGTCACTTCTTTGACAGTGGGTAACCAGGGACATGCTCACATGATGGTTAATAAAGGCTCTTCAGACACTAGATTTAAATTCTGCATTCATCCATGTAGTAAGCATTGACTAATTTAATCGCATGGAGAATGAGCCAGGGAGACAGCTTTGTTTTCCTGTATCTGTCCTGCTCATGAGACTCCGCCGCGCTCACAGGCTTTACCTGCCTGGGGAAGTCACGCCAGAACAGGTGCCCCACCTGCTGTAGGGAGAAAGCAGAGCCAGTCTGGGGCAAAGTAAAATAACCCGTGTTGAATCCTCACTCTAGCACTCAATGGTAGTATAACCTTGAGCATTTAGCCCTTCAGAGCTTGCTTTCACATCTGCAAAATGGGCATCATAATACATCACATGGCTGTTGTGAGCATTAATGAAACACCAGGGGAGAGTGCCCAGCTCGTGTTGTGGAATACGGAAAAGCTTAGGAAATGGTACTTGTTATTTAGACATTTAAAAAAAAAAACATTCCTTTTCATGAAATGAGACGGCCCCATCACCAGACATCTGGTGCCTGGTTCTCAACACTGTACACCATAGATAACTTTCCGTTCCTGACAGCCAACAACGAGAAAGTTTACTTCCCCCAAAATTGTTCTTCTGGAATTACAGCCATCCTGTGATTTATTTGCCTCTTTTCCTACCCCACAATGGCCACTGCAGTACAGTTAAACCCCCAGTCTGTTCAGGGGCAGAACTAATCTTAACCACCGTGTGAGGGAGTCTGGGGGCTGGGAGAAACTCACAGTGTACAGTTACAGTAAGTTGCAAGAATAAAATCTCACATGACTTTGGGACAAGTTTTAAATTTTAAAGTCTCTTCCAGGTGCTTTCTCTGGAACAACAACAACAAAAAAGTTAAAAGCTCACGTAAAAGGACACTTGATTTTTTTTTAAAAAGCCATCTTGAAATATGTAAGCACAAACGTTTCCCAATAGAGAGGTCCATAGTTTTTGTTCTGTGTTGCACGTTCTCGTCTTGAATTGTAGCAGGGGGCTCGATGTGTGCAGTAATTATTGTCAGTCCTTGGTTGACTCATGCATTCCTAGCTGTCGCAGTGAGATCTGTGTTTATGTGAAATATGGAAACGATTTTTCCCCCCTCTTTCTTTTGTGCTTGAGTTTGGATGGAGCAGCTGAATTCTCTTTCTTTGTTATTTTTAGGGGGTCTTCAGTTTTGGAGCTCTAGTTTAGGCTTGAGGAGGGCCAGCTGTCAGCGTGGCTTCGGCTGGTCTTTATGAGATCTGGCTGGTGTTTCTGCAGTTAGAACCTGATTCTGAATCCAACTCCCTTCCACCGACATGGGAAGCTCTCACTTCTACAATTTTATTTGCCCCACATTGAAAACAGAATGGAAATTCAAGTAACAGTAGTGGAATCTGCACTGAAAGAAGAATTTTTTTTTTTTTTTTTCTCTGAATCCATCTCCTTTATTGGGAGCCATTTGTCTTGCGTCCTGGCCACTTTTTTCCTTTTTTCCTCCAACTGACTTTGTGTTTGGGTGTCCTAAGGATGGGGAGGTATAGGCTGTGTTTTTAAAGATCAGTTTAACCACAGAAAAACAAAACCAGAAAAGCATATCTCCACCGCCCCCCCCCCCCCTTTTAAACAATTTGTCCTCCTTGGAAAGAAAGTTTTACTATGTAGAATTTAGGAAATGTTTGTGAAAATGATCACAGGCTATAAAGGAGTGTCCAAGCTGCTTTCATTGTGTCCAGCATGACATTCTCATGGTATCTGTAGCAAGCCTTTCGGTGTCTTGGCAGATAGAGTTTCTTCCTTCACAGCATAATGTTTTTCCAACTGCAGTGTTATAGCTGCTTCATGTGCCGTGATACATGGCTAGGTGTCAAGATAGTTTTACAGGGGGAAGGACCCAAAAGGACTTTTAAAACTTGCAGGTTTCAGGAAAAAAGGAGAGTGATTTTTACAAAGGGAGTTTTAAATAAAAAGGCATTTGTTTGTGCTTTCTTCATGGGCAGACCTTTTCAAAGATGGCATTGTAAAAAGAGGATGTGCATTTTATTCCTTTATTAATGGAGGCCCTCGAGGCGCAGCTGTCTTGAAGGACCTGGGGCCGCAGCTATGGAGATGAGTGTCACAGCTCCGGGACCTTAAGGAGCTCCACTTTGCTCAGGCGTCAGACACATGAATAAACACGGTGCGGTCCAGAGGTGCAGAAGGGAGAAGGGATGGATTTTGCTGGTGAGGAAGCTGGTGCGTGGTTGGTGTCCAGAGAAGGCCTCAAAAAGGAGGAGAAGCTTCTGGGGAGCCTTGGAGGATCAGGAGGAGTTGGCCAGACCAGATATGTGTGTGGGTGATGTCGTAGGCAGAAGAAGAGCAAATGCAAATGCATGGAGTGTGGAAGCAGCGAGGTGCGTTAGGAGAGGGAATCCCATCTCCCGAGGCTGGAATTCAGGTTGCAAGAGGACAGGCGGAGGCGGAGCTTGGCCAGCAGGCCTCGGGCCAGCTTTGGGAGGCTTTGCTTGTCATATGGTCATGTCATTCAGGCTATACTCACCTTTCTTGAGAGGGCTTCTTGGATGAGTGCCATTCTCCAGCCCCGGTGCCTGCCTTAGCCTTCTTCCAATCACTTACCGCCTGCCCTGTTCTGGGTTTGTGTGTTCGCTGCCTGTCTTCCGTCATAAGGACAGAAGCCTGAGCAGAGCGGGGACGTTCTTCTGTGATGGCTCCCGTGGTGCCTGGTGGTGAGTGATGTTAGGGTATTTGGACTCATCTTCGTAGTGAATGATGGCAGGATCACTGAAGGTCTAAATCACGGGAGTCACATGAGTGCATTTGGGTGTTTGAAGAGCAGTGTGGATGGCAGGAGAGCTGATGACAAGTATTTAGGGAGAGCCTCCATGCACATTGAGTGGAAGGGAGTCCATTAGCGGTCCCGCTTTTCAGGTTACCTTGGGTGGGCCCAAGCTTTGCTGGCCTAGTTAATTACCAATAGCTAGTATCAATGTCATTCCATCAGTGACATTTTGAAACTACTTAAAATTACAGAGAAGCAGCTGGGCGCCGTAGCTCACTTCTGTAATCCCAGCACTTTGGGAGGCTGAGGCAGGTGGATCACCTGAGGTCAGGAGTTCGAAACCAGCCTGACCAATATGGTGAAACCCCATCTCTACTAAAAATACAAAAAAAAAAAAAAAAAAAAAATAGCCGGGCGTGGTGGTGTGTGCCTATAGTCCTAGCTACTCAGGAGGCTGAGACAGGAGAATTGCTTGAACGCGGGAGGCAGAGGTTGCAGTGAGCCAAGATTGTGCCACTGCACTCCAGCCTGGGCAACTGTGTCTCAAAAATAAATAAATAAATAATAAAAATAAAAATTACAAAGAAGCTCAGAATTTTTTTTTTTCACTCTGCAAAGCTGATAGCTGCCCAGGTATTCCAATAAAAGTCATGATGTTATAATGTTACAATCATTTTTGGTAGTTCAGTGATTGAAAAATCTGAAGGAATTGTCTTTTTTTGAAATGCTTTGAAATAAAGTGGGTTCTTTATGTAAAAATAGGTTTTATTAGGTTCTTAAATTGGCTTCAGGACAGCCTGACCTCACAACCATGTGCATTTCATAGTTGGGCTATTTGCAAAGTTAAAAGAAGATAAGAAAGTAGACATTCTGCAGTTCTTCTGAGAGAACTGATATGATGTCTCATTCTGTTTGCTGGGCCCATAAGGGGATGAACTGTTTCATATAGAGGGATTTTCCTGATAACGAACCTTAAGACCTGGTTTAAGGTCTTTAAACCTGGATATTTTTAAGACCTGGATATTTTTAATTTTTCCTTGTAGTTTTGGATAGAAATCTTTCTAAAATAAATTTTTAATTTTTTGGGCTTACAGAGTGCATTCAACGTGAGTTAATGATTTCTTCATTCCTTGCTTATGAAAGAATGAATTATTCAGAATCACTGAAGTGTGTGGTTACTATAATAATAGGGCCTACCGATACTCGTATGACTTTTGCCGAGTGACCCTAGAATGCCATGTTTTCTAAGTTACTCTCCTTGGCTTTTAGGTAACCGATGCTCCAAGTAACATGCACACTGGCTCCTCTTTTGGATTTTCTAAACTTGTCTCTCTTGAAGGCTGGGAAACAAAAGAACTTTTCTGCTTTCTAAAATGAGAACAAACAGGCCTTGGGTGAAGGTCTGTCTTTTTTTTTTGAGACGTAGTTTCGCTCTTGTTGCCCAGGCTGGAGTGCAATGGCACGATCTCGGCTCACCTCAACCTCCGCCTCCCAGGTTCAAGTGATTGTCCTGCCTCAGCCTCCCAAGTAGCTGGGGTTACAGGCACCTGCCACCACGCCCAGCTAATTTTTGTGTTTTTAGTAAAGACAGGGTCTCGCCATGTTGGCCAGGCTGGTTTTGAACTCCTGACCTTGGGTGATCCACCCGCCTCGGCCTCCCAAAGTGCTGGGATTACAGGCGTGAGCCACCGCGCCCAGCCCGAAGGTCTGTCTTAGAAGGCCTTAAGTCAAGCGAATGTACTTGACTGCATAGGTTTTATCATATCTTTAACATTTCAAAGGAGGAGGACTTATTTTGTTTTTTCAAGTCTAACACTGAACCATTCATATCTGAAAAAAAAAATGATATTATTACTTCTACTGGCATCACTGCTGGGTTTGCAGGGTAAAAACAACACCCCCAAGCCTTCTTACACTGTTTGCCTAGAGGACCCCTGGCTTGCCTTTTGGTTCCAAGGTGTGTGAAGTGAGGTGTTACTGTACTAAAGGTTTTTTTCATCGTCTTTGACAATGGTGGTTATTTACTGGTCGTCTACCACGTGTAAGGCACTACAAACAGCACAGGGAAATGACTTCTTTCTAGAAACTTAAATTCTAGTTTGGAGGAGGACATAGCGGAGCAGAGCTAGCCACAGTACTTGGAATTTGTCAGAGGTGCAGCAGGGTAACTCAGCCCCAGGAAGGCCTAGGGCTGGGGAGTCCTCCTGTCCCCAGAAGACTGACATCTGACTGAGAGTGCAGCTTTCGGGGGGACTTGGATGGAGCTGAGAGGGAGCAAGAGGCCCTGGGAAATGCACAATAGCAGAATCAGCCCCATCTGTCTGCGGGTGGCATAAGGTGGCCAGAACACCACGCCTGAGTTGAAGCTTGTCTATACACGCCAGGTGGGTAGGGAGGACAGCAAGGGCTGCAGCAGATGGAGGAAGTGACCATTTCCACCGGGGAGGGGGTGTGAAAACTTCGTGGATGAGGGTGGATTATTGCTGGGTCCTGTCTAATGAGCACAGTGCTGGGTTGGAGAAGGGGAGGCAAGGGCGGCCAAGGGGAGAGATGGTGGCCAGGAGGGGCGAGGTGGAGAAGGGCCAGGTGTGTGTTGTAACTCTGAGGTGCTGGCTTTTTAACAGAGCTTGTTCTACCTCCCGGCTTCTCTGGCTGAGCCTCCCAGTGGAAAGACAATGGATTCTGGAGTCGGATGGGCCTGGACCTCAAGACCAGTTCTACCACTTTTTAGCGGTGTCATCTTCACCCATGTCCCCAGTCCCTCTCCATCAGCTTCCTCATGTGTACAAGGGAGATCAGGAGTGATCTTGTAGACTTTTCCGAAGGAAAAAGCAAGACTTAGATTTAACCATGAATAATGTAAACCTAGTATATGCTCAGTAAATGGTAGTTTCCTTGGGCCAGCCCTTCCACGGGGCCCTGGTCTGGAGCCTCCTGAGAAAGTTGGGCAGAAAGTCCCTGCCCAGCTTTCTGACTCACTGACAGCCACTGTCAGGTCAGCAGGCACAGGAGGAAAGGCATGACCTCATCTTCTTCCCACACGTCTCCTCTCTCTTTTGTGCCACATTTTCTGTCTGGTGTAGAGTTTGAACCTGGTCCAAACCCTTGGCACCCTCTGGCTAGTTTTTGCCTTTCATGTTATGTCGTAGTCCATCATCTCATCCTGTCCATTTCTTTCTCCCGTGACACTCTAGTCTACAGCTGTGCCAGGGGCACATCACCCCACATCCAGATGGCCCAGCCGCCTTCCCGAGGGCATTTCTTGACTTTAGCAAGCCCCCATCTATCTTGCACATTCTTCAGACCCTGCTGAACTCAATCCTTCCACGATCCTTTACTTTGGCCATATCTTTCCCATCTAACCTTGTTTTTGTTTTCCATTAGTTCCAAGAACGATAATAGCCAATATTGATGTGTGCTGGGTATGTTGAAGGACTTTATATTGACCCCCCCGCTTTTTTTTTTTTTTTTGAGACAGAGTCTTGCTTTGTCACCCGGCCTGGAGTGCAGTGGCGCGATCTCAGCTCACTGCAATCTCCGCCTCCTGGGTTCAAGTGATTCCCCTGCCTCAGCCTCCCGAGTAGCTGGGACTACAGGCCTGTGCCACCATGCCTAGTTAATTTTTTATGTATTTTAGTAGAGGCGGGGTTTCACCGTGTTAGCCAGGATGGTCTTGATCTCCTGACCTCATGATCTGCTCACCTCAGCCTCCCAAAGTGCTGGGATTGCAGGTGTGAGCCACTGCTCCCAGCTGGCCCATTTTTTTTTTTTTTTTTAATAACCCCATGAGGTAGGTATGATAACTATTGCCATTCACAGTGGCTCACGCCTGTAATCCCAGCACTTTGGGAGGCCGAGGTGAGTGGATCACAAGGTCAGGAGATCGAGACCATCCTGGCCAACATGGTGAAACCCCGTCTCTACTAAAAATACAAAAATTAGTTGGGTGTGGTGGCACATGCCTGTAATCCCAGCTACCTGGGAGGCTGAGGCAGGAGAATCACTTGAACCAGGGAGTCGGAGGTTGCAGGGAGTTGAGATCATGCCACTGCACTTCAGCCTGGCGACAGACCAAAACTCTGTCTCAAAAAGAAAAAAAAAATAGCGGAGAGAACTGAGCATAGGAAAATTAAGTGATTGTCTGAGTTGCACAGCTAGTCAGTGTTTGAATCCAGGCGACCTGACTCCAGACCCTATACGTCAGACCCACTCTGACTTCACTGTCTTCTAGACGTTCTAGAAGAGCTGGGCTCTGTTGTTCGCCTCTACTCGTTACCCTGCAGAGCAGACACTCCCGAAATGCATGTGCTGTACAACATGCTCATTTCCTCTTCTGTGCCTCGTTTATGCCATTGTGCCCCAGCATCGTGGCAGGAGGTGGAGGCAGGGGTCAGTGCTCTGAATGTGAACTCAGACAGCTTGGGTTTCAGATTTCAACCACTTTCCAGGTCACTCTTTTAAGCTACGATTTCACCCTAAAGAAATGGCGATAATCACTGTGCCTACCTCCTGGAGCTTGTATGATGAACACATCAAATTTTGCGAGTCAATGCTTTAGTCCTATGCCTAACGCATAGAAAATGGTAAGCTAACAATAGCTCCACTGGCTTTATCATCTAACTTTGTCCATTCTTTTCTGGCCCCTTTCAACGTGTGTGTGCTCTCTGACACTTGTCTAACGTCTTCAGCTCATCATGAACTAGATACTTGTTCCTGTTTGACCATATATTAGCTGCGTGACTTTGAGCAAGTTATTACATTCTACAAGCCTAAGATGTACCATGGTGATCACGGAGGGTTCTTTGGGGACTGAAGGAGGAATGTGTGTATCATGGTAAGCACTCAGTCCATTTTAGTTTCTTTGCCTTCTTCCTTCCCTCATCACCAACTTCCCTCCACTGACCAGCAGGCCCATAAAAGCTCATTGATAGACTCAATACCTCACTTAGTTTAGAAGAAAGGAGGTTCCTATTGTATGGGATAGCCTGGGTTGTTGGAGTCAGTTCACAGGGAACTCCAGAAAGTTGTAGAGTCCTGCCCTATACATTTTTTTGTTGTTGTTTTGCGTTTTTTTGTTTGTTTGTTTGTTTTTGCCTTTTAAAGATGTACTCTCAGTGGTAGTTCTAAGCATGGCCCGACTTTATAAAATAAAAAAAAATTTATACAATTTTGACATCCTCTGAACTCATCCAATCAGCAAATAATTCTTGAATATCTCCTCTGTCCCAAGAACTGTTGTAGCTGTTGGCAGCATGGTGTGGACCAAAACAGTCCTGGTTTTTGTTTTCATGGGGCTTTGTTGTTGGGAGACAGACACCAGCCATCCATAGAGTAAACTACATAGCGAGATGTGCTAGGAAGGGAAATGAAAGGTATCCTGAGATACGAAATAAGGGGCATTTAGAGTTGAGGGCCAGGGAAGTATTCCCAGTGAAAAGGACGTGTGAGCAGAGATCTGAGGGCCCAGGAGGAGTACCCAGGTACAGAGGCAGTGGAATACCTTCAGATTTAATCATCACTCCTTTTCTTTTAATGTAATGTACTATTTAGTATTTTATTAAGCTTGGATGATGACAGATGATAATTATTCTTAAAATCTGGAGGCATCCAAATGTGCTGTCACTGGCTGCTTTTATCTCACTATAAATAGTACGTGTGTTGGGCTGGGTGAGGGAGGCTGAATTATATTTAAGCACAACCGATGCATTGTGTTTTTTTTTTTAATTATACTTGGGGCCAGTTCTGTCAGTAAAGCCCATCCAGGCACTTTGTCACATTATGGATAGCGCTGTCTGGGCTTGCCTGCCCAGGGCAGGTGTTCTTTATTTTAATTTGTATTACGTATATTTGCTCTGAAAGTTGTTTTTGTTGAAACTTGAAAAGCCAGGTGCTTGCAGCTAGAGAATGGGCAGACTTATTGGAAATTTGCCCAACAAGGTTTGTTACCATGAAGTAGGGACACCTTCAGCCAAGTGTAATGGGCTCTGTAGAGAATTGTCCACCAAAACCCCCAGTATGACGGCCGCTATGGAACTGGCCTTCTCTTTCAGGACTGGCATTTCCTGAAGCGTTATGGCAGGGTCTCTCAAAGTGAGGTGCCTGGGATAGTAAAGAGATTACGTTATAAGAGACACAAACGTGATAGGGAACTACTGTGTCACCGATGGTTCCAGCACCTTGCTGTCCAGTCTGTTTGATGAGGTCAAGGGAAGATTCTCTCTGTAGCTGTCATTTCTCCAGCACCTTTTATTTGCAAATTTTTCTTTTAACATGAATAAGCAGGCCCTGGGAGACAGTTCCATCTAGCTAACTTTGCTTTGCTTTCATATTTATATTCATGTTATTTATTTATTTATTTATTGAGAGGGAGTCTTGCTTTGTTGCCCTGGCTGGAGTGCAATGATGCGATCTTGGCTCACTGCAACATCTGCCTCCTGGATTCAAGCAATTCTCCTGCCTCAGACTCCCGAGTAGCTGGGATTGCATGCCTCTGTGCCACCATGCCTGGCTACTTTTTATATTTTTAGTAGAGATGGGGTTTCACCATGTTGGCCAGGCTGGTCTCGAACTCTTGACCTCAAGTGGTCTGCCTGCCTCAGCCTCCCAAAGTGTGTATTCATGATATTTCTATTTATGGCAAGTGACACATATTTATAGCAGTGACTTAAAGATTCTTATAAAAATGAAATTAAAAATGAATTGAGGCCGGGCGCGGTGGCTCATGCTTGTAATCCCAGCACTTTGGGAGGCCGAGGCGGGCGGATCACGAGGTCAGGAAATCGAGACCATGGTGAAACCCCGTCTCTACTAAAAATACAAAAAAATTAGCCGGGCGTAGTGGCGGGCGCCTGTAGTCCCAGCTACTCGGAGAGGCTGAGGCAGGAGAATGGCGTGAACCCGGGAGGCGGAGCTTGCAGTGAGCCGAGAGCGCGCCACTGCACTCCAGCCTGGGCGACAGAGCGAGACTCCGTCTCAAAAAAAAAAAAAAAAAAAATGAATTGATTTGTTGAATAAGTAAATAATAGTAGAAATGACACTCAGATTTGGTAAAATCATGAGGGTAGTACTTGAATGACTGAATGACTGAAGTTTGGGAATACTGCCTTGGCGTAATGTGGATTTTTTTTCTTCCACTGTCTGGTATTTAGTTTCTGTTTCTGAGGACCTACTTAAAATTTGGATGTTAAAATCTGATAACACAATAATATACTACTTCTTACCCACTATTATAGCTGTACTAAAAACGATGGATGATAACTAGTGTTGGTGAAGATGTGAAGAAATTGGAATCTTCATAAATTGCTAGCAGGAATGTAACATGGTGCAGCTCCTCTGGGAAACAGTTTGGCAGTTCCTCAAAATGTTCAAGAGTTACCACATGACTCAACATTTCCACTCCTAGGTATATTCCCAAGAGAACTGAGAATGTACGTTCACCTAAAAACCTATACATGAATGTTCATAGCAACATTATTTATAATAGCCAAAAAGAGGAAACAAACCCAAGTGTTCATCAACTGATGAATGGATAAAAATGTGGTATATCTATACAATGGAATATTAGTCAGCCATGAAGAGGACTGAAGTACTAGTGTAGGCTGCAACATAGATAAACCTTGATCACCTGATGATATATGAAATAAGACAAAGATAAAATGTTGTATATTGTATGAAATGATTTATATGAAATGTTCAGAACAGGCAAATCATAGAGATAGAAAGTAGATTCATTCTCAGCACTTTGGTAGGCCAAGGCAGGTGGATTTCCTGAACTTAGGAATTTGAGACCAGCCTGGACAACATGGTGAAACCCTGTCTCTACAAATACAAAAACTAGCTGGGCATGGTGGCTTGCATCTAGTCTCAGCTACTTGGGAGGTTGAAGGTGGGAGGATTGCTTGAACCTGGGAGGCAGAGGTTGCAGTCAGCTGAGATTGCACCACTGCACTCCAGCCTGGGCGATGGAGTGAGACCCTGTCTCAAAAAAAAAAAAAAGAAAAAAAAAAGAAAAGAAAGTAGGTTCTTGATTACAGGGGTTGGGAGAACAGGAAATAAAGAACGATGGCCCATGGGTAGGGTGTTTCTTTTTGGGGTGATGGAAATGTTCTCAAATTACAGTTGACCCTTGAACAATGTAGGTTTGAACTTCACAGGTCCACTTATAAGTAGATTTTTTTTTTTTCAGTAAACGTATTGGAAAATTTTTTGGAGATTTGCAACAATTTGAAAAAACTCTGTAGTCTCAAAATATCAAAAAAAATTAAGAAAAAGATAGGTATGTTGTGAATGCATAAAATATATGTAGATATAAATCTGTGTGTTAATAGACTTTATGTTATCTGTAAAACTTCTGGTCAACAGTAGGCTATTATCAGTTAAGCTTTGGGAAAGTCAAATGTTACACATGGATTTTTTACTATGAGGGGGTTGGCATGCCTAACCCCAAGTTAGTTCAAGGGTCAGCTGTAGATAGTGGTGATTATTGCATAACCTTGTGAAAATACTAAAATCCACTGAATTGTACACTTTAAAAGAGCAAATTTTATGGTATGTGAATTACATCTTAATAAGAAAGATCTGGTAGCAAAAGAACACATGACTGATGATAGAAGGCTTTTTGTGGAGGTGTTGTCTAGCGTTGCCAGTGGAATGGGACTGGTGTCATTGTCCCATTGTTTAATAGGATGGTGCTTTTCCTAATGGTGCCCATGTAGCCAGCCGTTGGTGCCAAAATGCTATTGTAAGCTGACATTAGCAAGCTCCAACTGGCTGGACAAAGTGTAATATTAGGTTTTTGTCTTCACAGTAGCATTCTGAGATCTCTTGATTATTCAAACATTTATTATTCATATGTGATGATGATGGGGGAGGAGGGCTTAAAGTTGGGTGGTAGAGTAGGGACCTGAACCCTGGTCTTTATACTTTCTTTCTACTATTATTTGTAAACAAACTCACACACTTGAGAGGTAGCCAATCGTTGCAAAATGGGGTTGAAGATGAGAAAGTTCACTCTTGCCAGATTAACTCACTTATTTAAGGATTTATGCTAATGAATTTTTTCTTCGATGCCACTATAAATTTTGACTCAAGATGTCATGAACAGCAATAATAAAGTACTCTTTAAATTGCAAAGAACTGTCAAACATAGTACTTTGTATTTTCTTACTTTATTTATTTAGAGATGAGGCCTTGCTCTGTTGCCCAGGCCGGAGTGCAATGACACAATCTTAGCTCACTGCAGCCTCTAAGTCCTGGGCTCAAGCGATCCTCCCACTTTAGCCTCCCAAAGTGCTGGGATTATAGGCATGAGCCACCATGCCCATCCTATCTTAGTTTAAAGCTGAGGAAACTGAGGTCTAGGGATTAAGCAACTTCTCTACACATACAGGAAATTAAGAAGTCAAGCTGGCTCTTAAGCCCAGGTTGTCTGACTCTGTGTCCGCTCTATTTGAATTTTTCCGTAATGGCTTTCTGTTGCTTTGGTGTGCGGGGAGGCGTTCGTTCTTCATTCATTCAGTAGTTATTTACTAAGTGCCTCCTATCAGCAAGAATGCTGGAGATACTGCAGGTAATAAGACAGATGAGATCCCTAATTCTACGGTGCAGACGTTTTAGAGGAGATGACAGACAGGAAGCCATTATCCTAATAGAGTCGGTAATTTCAAAAAGTGTTGTCTTCAGAAGGAAAAAATTTAAGAGGCAGTATGATAGAAGTGACTGCGATACAAAGGTGGACTTTTTAGGTTAGATGGTCATGGTGTGTGTGTGTGTGTGTGTGTGTATAAAATATATATGGGCTGGGTGCAGTGGCTCATGCCTGTAATCTCAGCACTTTGGGAGATCAAGGAGGGTGGATTGCTTGAGGCCAAGAGTTCAGGACCAGCCTGGCCAACATGATGAAACCTCATTTCTACTAAAAATACAAAAATTAGCTTGGTGTGGTGGTGCCTGCCTGTAATCCTGGCTGCTTGGGAGGAGGCTGAGGCAGGAGAGTCACTTGAACCCGAGAGGTGGAGGCTGCAGTGAGCCAAGATCGAGCCATTGTACTCCAGCCTGGGCGACAAGAGCAAGACTCCATCTCAAAACAAACAAAAATGATATATATATATATTTATAATGGGTCTAACCACATACTTTACATACTTATATGGCATAGATATATAAGTAAAATATTATGAAAATAAACTTGAAATTAAATACTTATTTTTCAATAGAAGACCGTCATTCTCATGTGTGATTTTCCCATGAAGGCATAAGCCTTGTGCAAAATCACTTCAAGGAGTTACCTCTTAGGAATATGACCTATGCTTCTTGCTTAAGTCACTAAACAGCTGTGACGATCGTCAGCAGAAGATGGCGTCTCCAGTTGTTGGTGCTCTTCAGGACCACCTGTTGACAGTGTGTATCATGAGAACTCCTGAAGGCATCTGTAAGCCCTCCATGGGAGAGTGTTACATAGTAGTAGCATCTAGTTGATGTATGTCCTGGCTAAATAAATATAAGCTGGTTTAGATGGAATAAATTCTTTGTTTTGGGGAAGGTGTCATTCTTTTAGGACTCCCAAGCAGAAAGCTTTTATATTGTTGGCAGCGCCGTGCCTCTCCAAAACAAGAAACAGGCCATGAGGGATGGAGGTGATTAAAGTATCTCTGACTCCCGGCGGGTATCTGGGGAGGATGCGGTGGGTGGTTCCATGGGAAAGGTTTCAGTAGCTGTTGTTTTTACTTAAAGACTGCTCTTGGGAATGGCTGTGGAGGCCATTTGAGGTCTCTAACTAGAAACAGAATGGCCATCTAATCTGCTTTTCCTCTTCCCCAAAGTTTGGCCTCCCTCTTTGCTGCCTCCTGCCTGCCTGTCCTGTTTGTTTTCTCTTTGCTTAGCTCTTTTCCTTGAAGTGGTACTTCCACATTTTCTTCTCTTTCATAAAAAAATACAGGTGGGCCGGGCTCACTCCTGTAATCCCAGCACTTTGGGAGGTTGAGGTGGGTGGATCATTTGAGCCCAGGAGTTTGAGCAAGCCTGGACAACATATCGAGACCCTGTCTCTATAAAAAAAATATAAAAAAAATTAGCTGGGTATGATGGTGTGCACCTGTAGTCCCAGCTACTCGGGGGGATGAGGCAGGAGGATCATTTGAGCCTGGGAGGTGGAGGCTGCAGTGAGCCATGATTGCACCATTGTACTCTAGCCTGGGCGACAGAGCTAGACCCTGACTCAAAAACAAAACAAAAACCAAAAGAGCAATTGGAGGACAATAGCTCAAGAGGTCTTTTTTTCACTCATCCTTCCCCTCCCCACATCCCCCCATCCCCAACATGTTTTCTTTAAGGATCACCTAGTTGTTTCCATAAGGGCCAAGGCTGGGTCCTGTTCTCTGGGAGTGTGATCCCTCAGGGTTTACAGTATTTCCAAAATTTTGCCAGTGTTGCTGCTCATGCTTGTGCGTGTTTCTGTGGGGCAGGCACTTCCTTTGTTTTTGTTTGTGTGGTGAAACACAAGTCAGTACATGAGCCGAGGGAACTGGCCTTTCTCTACTTACGAGCCACTAGACAGGTATTTTGTTTCTGGAGCCCTTAGGATATACAGGTACATGGTGACCTGTGCTGACAACTACTTGACATTTTCTCTTTCTGTAGTACCGTTTCTCTCTCCCTGCTTTTGTCTATTTCTGAAATGTGAATGGCACACAGAAAACTTGAAGTACACAGCCTAAAGTACCATATTGTTATTTGGTCCCAGCAAGGGATAACTTGCCATTTTCTAAAGTTTTTTCAAAATAAATTTGGAACATATAGGTAGAGAGTTTGTGAATTCCACAAGTGTTTCATCCTTTGGAGGCAGTCAACTGCATATGGCTGCTTAGGTCACTACTGGCCTGGAGGGCCAGTTTCTAGAGATACCTTCAAACATGAAAGCGCTAGAAAAGAATTCCATCCAGATTTCCTGGAAAGAATATACAGAATCCCCCTCACTTCTGTTTTTGAGTGTTATTTAGAAACTTGGGCTACCCAACTCATCACATACTGGCTTTTGATAATGTCTTTAAGTTAAAAGTATTTCCTCGTCTGACCCGTCCAGGTGGGAGAGCCATTTACATCCACATGGCCGTGAACATTTCTGATGGCAGTCACAGACAGTAGGCTAAGTTAGCTTAAATCATGTGTATAATTTCCTGTTACATAAAACTGTACTTTCCAGAGATCAGCTAAAGAGACATCTGTGAATGTTTCTGTGTTGGAGGATGGGGGTAGCATCTGGCAGTGAGAACGTGAGTCCCCCGGTGTGAGCCAGGCTTGGCGAGGCTGTGAGCAAGTCACTTCCCTCTGGGTGCCTCGGTTCCTCAGCTCCGGGTGGGACAGTTATAGCACACATATGAGGGGATGCTAGGAGACTTCAGGGGTTATATATATATATTAAGTCTTAGAAAGTACCTGCCATGCAGAAAATGACATTTACCTGTTTTCTGTAATTATACGTGTAATTTTATATGTGCATTTTCCCAAATTTTAGTAGAGTCTTTTGAATATTAGAGGAAATTTGAGTTCTTCTTAATCATAATATTTGGTAAGATAGATTGACCCTATTGTATTTTTGCATTAAAGACTTTAGAATTTTACTTAAGTTGTCAATTTTGCATATCTGAAGATGGAAACTCTTGTATTTATTCACCAAACACAGATCACTTTTTTTTTTTTTTTCCCGAGACGGAGTCTTGCCCAGTTGCCCAGGCTGGAGTGCAATGGCACAATCTCGGCTCACTGCAACCTCCGCCTCCCAGGTTCAAGCCATTCTCCTGCCTCAGCCTCCTGAGTAGCTGGGATTACAGGTGCCTGCCACTATGCTCAGCTAATTTTTTGTATCTTTAGTAGAGACGGGGTTTCACCGTGTTGGCCAGGCTGGTCTCGAACTCCTGACCTCTTGATCCACCCGCCTTGGCTTCCCAAAGTGCTGGGATTACAGGTGTGAGCCACAGTGCCAAGCCCACAGACCACTTTGAAGTTTTCCTCCGCTCTCTCCCTCCCGTGCCATGACGTCCCTCTTGAAAGCGTACTGGTGGCCTGGGCTTTGACAGCAGAGGGGGCACTGCTGTCCCTGCTGTGACAATGTGCAGTGATCACAGGGAGGCTTTCACCCTCCACCCTAACAGTCAGTCCCAGCTGAGCCAACCCAGGATCTGGTTTTCTGTATATCAGATGCACGGTGCACACAACTATTTTATTAAGCATGAAACAAAACCAAGAAGTATAACAGTGCTTTACAGTTCTTCTCTAATTCTGGCCTTGTATGATCTTATCATGTATTAACCTCAGAAACACTACTTTTGCACATGTCAGTTAACTGTACACAAATAGTGCCAATTCCTGCCCTGTTGATGGGAGCTGGCTTTGCTATTAGAGGACTTTCTGCTATTGGGGGTTTGGCATGAAGGTGGTGCCTGATTAGTTTGAAGATGGGAAAAAACATAGCACCTTAAGATGTACGGAATCATAGCAACACAGCGCCAGTGGGAACCACAGGGTCACCTTCCCAGCCTTGCATTTTACACAGTGGTGAAGAAGCCAAGTGATCTGATTGAGGTCACTTAGCTCATGAGAGCCAGAGCCACAGGCCTAGATACTCTTCCCTCAGCACAGCAGAAAGGTGACTCTGTAAGATGAGAGGACCCTAGAGATTCATATCAAGCAGCATAGGATCTGGGGAATGTTGTCTTGGCCCCTAGAGTGTAGTGAAAACTGGGTTTTCTGGAGAACAAGAGAAAGCTTCAGTTAAGTCATTCTGGTAACCAGGGCTGGCATCCCGTGAAGCCGCGAGCATAGCAAACTTGTGGGAATTTTGTGTTGAAGAACTTGTAGGATTCTTCCCCTGCCGTACTGCAGGCTGCAGGATTGGGATCTTCTTTTTCTCAGTTTCCATGGTGAATACCCCCAGCCCATGTGCCAGTGGGTTGCATAATAAATATTTGGTGATTGTATATGAAAGAAAGGTGAAGCCAGGCACGGTGGCTCACGCCTGTAATCCCAGCACTTTGGGAGGCCGAGGTGGGCAGATCACAAGGTCAGGAGATAGCTCGAGACCATCCTGGCTAACACGGTGAAACCCCGTCTCTACTAAAAATACAAAAAATTAGCCGGGCGTGGTGGCGGGCGTCTGTAGTCCCAGCTACTCGGGAGGCTGAGGCAGGAGAATGGCGTGAACCCAGGAGGTGGAGCTTGCAGTGAGCTGAGATCGTGCCACTGCACTCCAGCCTCGGCCATACAGTGAGACTCCGTCTCGGAAAAAAAAAAAAAAAAGAAAAAAAGAAAAGAAGGGTGAGAAGATGAGGGTCAGACAGGTTCACCCGAAAGAATACTGACAGGGTGGGGGGAAATTATACAGCTTTATTGATTTATGTGCTCCAAACTGCAGTCTTCAACCTCAGCTGGACTTTTCCTTCCTTTTTTTCTCTTTCATTCAACCAATCCCGAAGTGCTTCCTTTGTGCTGGGCAATGCAGGCGGCGAAATGGTAAATAATGCGGCCGCGCATGGTCCCGGCCCTCTGTGGCGGGAGGCAGGGGGCTCACTGCAGCATAGCGAACACATAAACAGTCACAGGTTTGGAAAGGCTTGTGGAGGGCACAGCGAATAACGGAGTGCTGGGCTCCTTCATATACCGTGGTCAGCTGAAGCCTCCCTGCAGATGTGAAGGGAGCTGAGACTGAGCCATTCTAGGTAGATGGGACCTCACAGGGAAAGGCCTCGAGATAGGAACCCGAGGTGCTTGGCCAGCATCCAGCATAGTGGTTAGGGGAGAATGTGGCCGGAGATGCCTTCAGGAAGATCACACTGGACCTTTTTGGCTGTAGATTTTATCCCAAGTGCAGTGGGAAGCCAGCAGGGCTTGGAGCAAGGGAAGGGCATTGAAGTTGTGTGTTAAGAAGGCTTTAAGGAACCTCAAAAACATGATACTAAGTGAAAGAAGCCAATCACAGAAGATCACATACTGTAAGATTCTGTTTATGTGAAATGCACAGGATCCATTATGTGAAACATCCAGGCAAATCCATGGAGACAGAAAGTAGATTAGTAGTTGCTCAGGGTTGAGGGTCAGACAGGTTCACCTGAAAGAATACTGACAGGGTGGGGGAAAATTATACAACGTTATTGTATAATTTCGGGGGGAGGGACTTCTAATGGGTACAGAATTTTCTTTGGTGGGGGGTTGTTAAAAATTCTAAAATTGGTTGTGGTTAGGGTTGCACAGCTCTGTGGATATTCTAAAACCCACTGAATTGTTACTTTAAATAGGCGAATTGTATGGTATATGCATTATGTCTCAATAAAGCTGCTATTAAAACATTTTAGAAAGACTTTAATGCTGCCTGGCAAACCTGCTCCATTGTCCCAGGTGGCTGTCCCCAGCTGTTTCGGCCCTTTTCCAGCCTCCTTGTATTGGAGCACCCCCTCCTGCCTCCAATTCCTGCCACTTCAGGAAGTAAAAGGCATCGGTTTCGGATAATGTCAGATTCCTGCCATCAAACCTCCAAATCTCGCAAGCCCATGCTGGGTTCGTGCTCTTCTTTCACAATTCTGGGAAATGGCTTTAAATCCTGACTCTGCCTATTATTGGTTCTGTGACTTTAGGCCAGTTACTTATAAGTTGAGCCCCAGTTTCTTTTATTTTTTAAATAATAGCGCTTACTATATACCTGGCAATTTTTGTAAGTGCTTTAATAATATTATTATTAATTAACTCATTTACACATTTTAACACATTTAATCATCCAGTTAATCCCATGAGGTATAGAGACTGCTGTCCTCTCCATTTTGTAGATGAGGAAAGTGAGGCACAGAGAGATTAAGTAATTTGCACAAGGTCACACAGCTGGGAAGTGGTAGAGCTGAATCCAGGCCTTCTGGCTCCACAGGCCGTACTGTTTCTCCTGGCCTGTATAGTTGGTGTAGAGCTTCTTCTTTCTTGATTTACATTTGTTTAATCTTCAGCTACTTGAACAGCAACTGTAAATTATGCCATTTCCACAATGTATCCCGTGGTGCTAAAAACATAGTAAGTACTCAGTAATAGCGTCTGCACATTAACGTACTTAATTGTCTTCCCCTCCACTTATTTCTTCATTGACCACCTCAGACCCCACAAGGATCTAGGTGCCCAGTTGAGGTCTGGGTTCTGTCTTAGCTTTGCCTTTTTCCTGATAGTCTCTGGGATTTGCTTTCCTCACCAATAAACTGGAGATGATGATAACCTGGCCAGCACCCTCCGTGGGGTCACTGCAGGGATCCATGAGCCACTGTGTGGGTGAGAACTTTGTAAATCAAGCCGTCCCCTATTCATGCAGGGTTTTAATTTAATACAAGACCTGGCTGTTTGGACCGCGCACTTTGAAATGATGATGGCAATATTGGGAAAGGGTTGGCTGAATGGTTTTTCCGTGGAAATCCTGACGGCTCAGGTGGAGCAGAAGTGATGGATGTGCTCACCTCCATATGGTAGAACTTGCCCAACTTGACACTCAAGCAGTGGGTGCAGCTGTCGCGGCCACTGCATGTCTCTGTGTGGAGTTGGTTCTCCCCGGTGCTAAAAATGTAAACTTGCTGTGTGGCAGGGGAACTAGTTAATTCTACCCTTCATTCAATGTAAGCATGAACTGAGGATAGTTTTGCCGGTGTTTGGTTTTTAGACCAAATCGAATTTACAGTTTTGGCAAAGTAGGCTGCACTAGAGGAGGCAAAAAGTACAGCTTCCTGGGTAAAATGCATTCCTTTCTTCTGTTTCACATGTGGCTTCTCTCTTCCCCTCCCCTCCCCTTGTTTGGTCCAAGGTCTGTTACAAAATTGGATACAATGGTTAGGTTACTGAATTACAACAAACAACCTTGGAAAGTACATGTTTACCAGAGTATTGCGTAGGCTTTGTGTTCATCCCCACAGTTGTGTTTTTGTCTTTAGAATCTCTCATTTTGCATTTTTAATGTCTGCTGTGAGATATAGGTGTATGCTTATACACACACATGCACGCACACACACCTTCAAACATATAAGTCAGTGTTGTGTTTCTCCCCTGCCCTCAGTATTATCTTTCAAGCTCCTCATACATTGTTTTTTGAGGGAGGAGCAAGGAAGGAGGACTCAAAGGAGAATATTGAGGGCTGCCATTATATTCTGAATTCTGATGATCTCTTCAGTTGACTTAAGATTTGCATGTCGGTTCTTTTTTTGTGATTTAGATCAGCATAAACTTCTCCCTCCAAAAATGCTTTCAGATAATACCAACTTCTGTTCTTTCGCCTGTCCCTGCTCTGGGCACTTATCCCTCCATGGCTAGACTTTGTTCAGCAGCTCAGGGTCCCGGGAGGGGGTGGGGGCAGGCTGGGTCCCTTTCACAGTGGTCAGAAGTTGTACAGAATCTGTTGGGGTTGGGGCAGCGTAGGCTTGGGAGCCGTACAACTTGAGAGCCAGGGGTTCCTGGTTAAAGTTTTCAGCTGGGACACATTACTTACCCATTCGGAAACCTCAAATGAGGGCAGCCCGTCTGACTGTTGTTTTCTGGTTAACTTGGATCCTTGAGCTAAGGTATTCCTTCTATTTTTACTTTCTTAAATTATCCTGGCATGGATGTGTTTGCTACTTCCAAATTTTGTTTAAATAATATGTCTTCTACTTATGTCATGAAACTCAAAGTGTGGTTGTTCCTTGGTTACGTCTTCCGATGTCTTCAGGGTGACCTAAGTCTTAGAGGACATTGGTTACTGACAAGAAAGTTGCGTTTGCTTTGGGAATAAGAAAGCGCTTTAGGGTTGACTGTCCTTCCATTCCACCTGTTTTTGCCTTTTGTAAAAATATTGAAGCTGTGGGTTCATTACTACATGTTTGGTAGCTCTTCAGCAATGTGTAGATCAGCTTTTCCCAAATGGGTGAGAGTCTAAACTTTTATTTTCTCTTCTGCATTACTGTTCTTTCAGCTTGGTACCCCGAAAAATAAATGGCCAGTGGAGTGTCCCTTGTCCTCAAAATCAGTCATTCCATTTCAGAAACAAAGTAAAAGAACTTTGCTGGTTCTAAATTGGGCTTCCCAGGGTTCTTGGTGGCTGGATCTTTATTATGTGTTTGGATTTCACGTGGCCCCTGCTTCCAAGGGAGTAGCAATCCCAGCTCACAGCTCTGATCAGGGTCAAAACTCGACTTACGTGCATCGTTTTTATATGGTTTTTCTCAAGACCAAGTTCATTCATTTGCTAGTCTTTCTTTCTTTCTTTCTCTTTCTTTCTTTCCTCTCTTTCTCTTCTTTCTCTTTCTTCTTTTTCTCTCTCTTCTTTCTTTCTTTTTCTCTCTCTTTCTTCTTTCTTTCTTTTTCTTTCTTTCGTAGCTTTGAGGATATTTAGGACTTAAGTTTCCGGGCAGCTTACTTCCTTTTGCATACTCTGCTCTTGTAAGTGAAGGTAACTTCTGAGTAGCTCAGACATATGTTGGAACTATGGATCTTTAGACTTGAAAGAAACACTGCAGCTTTCCAATCCAGTTTTCAGACATTATGTTTCATCATGGTCCCCGTTTTTCAAATTAAATTTAACCACAAACCTCGAAGGATGACTGATAAAATCAGAGCTGCAATTAGTAGTGTGTGTGGGTGTCAGTTCTAATGGAAGCCTGCTAATCCACTGATGGGAAGCCTGAGAACCAGAACTAAGTGAGTTAGCCAGTGTTACTGGGGCAGGACAGGGAGTACAGCCAGGAGAAGAAATTGGGCTCATTTAGGTAGAAATCAGATTAGTGGCAGCTGGGGATGGGGCTGTGGGGAGGGAGTGGGCAGCAAAGGGGCCCGAGGGAACTTTTTTGGGGGGTGATAGGAATGTTTCTATCATGGTTGTAGTGTGGTTGCATGACTGCCTATTTGTCAAAGCTCACTGAGTTTTACCCTGGAAATTGGTGACTTTTAATGTCTATAAATTATGCCTCAAGAGAACTGACAAAAAGAAAATAATAAAGTGGCTCAAAAGTTGTAAGGAACCTCCTAAAACATTCAGGTCTTTCATTAGGGGAGGGGAGGTAGCATTTTCTATGCTTTTAAATTCAGTGTAACTGTATGAAATGATTCCTTAAAAAATACAACAAAAAAAGAAAAACTCATGTTCCCTTAATTCCAGACTGGACTGATGGAGTCTGTTTTTCTGGTCGGCAGAGGTCATCATCACTCTCTACTCATCACTGCTGTCAGTTATACCAAGGGCCTGTAAACCTGGGCCAGGTGGTAAATATTTTAGGCTCTGTGGGAGAGCCATACGGTCTCTATCACAGCTGTTCAACTCTGCCATTGTAGTACAAAAGCAGCCAGAGGCAATCTGTAAACCAAGGAGTCATGGCCGTGTTCCATTCAGACTTTGTTTGCAGAAACAGGCAGCCGGCAGGATTTGGCCTGGGTGCTGTTTTTGCCAACCTGTGAGTGTGACATTTTTGTTACTTTTGGAGAAACTCAGCAGAACAGGTGCTTACCGTGTCCTCACCAGTAGGGTGAGTTACAGGATGATGGGACTGCAGGAAGGTTTGGAAGAGGACGGGTCCCAAAGGGCTTGAGATGCTGTGTTGAGCTAATGGACTGGGATCTGTAAAGGACAGGATGGTTTTGCTCAGATGGAATGACAGAGGATGAATTAAGAGGAAGAAGGGAGTGAGCATGGCCGCCACTTTCTAGGTTATTGCAGAAATCTGGGCAAGACATAAGTTCAGCTGTGACAGTGACCACGAGCAGAAGGGGACATGGTGAAGGGATACTCTGCAGAGACAAATGACAGAACAGAATGTAGAGAACGCCTGTAGCTGGGATTACAGGCCACCATGCCTGGCTGTTTGTATTTTTAGTAGAGACAGGGTTTCACTATGTTGGCCAGGCTGTTCTTGAACTCCTGACCTCAGGTGATCCACCCACCTTGGCCTCCCAAAGTGCTGGAATTACAGGTGTGAGCCACTGCATCCGGCCCACTCCTGGGTTTCAAACATAGTATTATTGAACAACCTCAAATTGCTATATTTAAATCAACTCTTTATCAACTAGTCCTGAAAATTAAGGCCTACAGACATCAACAAAACGAGCGACAGAAGAAAGACATTTCCAAGTGATGTAACTGGGTGACTCATCTTACCAAAGGGCACTCAGAGGCCTACCAGTAGACCACCTTTCTGGCTTTTGGCGTGCCCTGACATCAGCCTTCCTCCCTCCATTAATCATACTATGCTCACATAGAAGCCAAAACATGTCACACTTCTGTTTGAAAACTGTCTTTTTGTTCTTAGCAACATGTCATGTTTGGGGGAAGTTATAATATACTGGAAAGTGGTGTCAGTAAGTCGGGAAGGCTAAGGAGCTTTGATGTCAGGTCTTTACCATTTAATGTTTTTCAAAGTATTGAGAATTCTGAGAATATTGTGGTCAGGTGTAAATGTACCACCCAAATCTTGTTTCTTTCCCTCTGGTTCAGATAATAATAAGCTGACCTACCCCTGAACCCCGTCTCCTTTGTAGTGGAGGTCAATTCCCAGTAGAGAGTATCTTACATGTAGTAGTTGCTTCCTAAAGTTTGTTGAATTAAATTGAATTTGTGTGAGTCTGTAATGATTCTCCTCATGGAAGAACATAGTCCAAAATCCTGTTGGAGCAAATTTTTGCATCACATGTCACTTTTTTTTTTTTTTTTTTTGAGAGAGTTTCATTCTTGTCACCTAGGCTGGAGTGCAATGGCATGATCTCGGCTCACTGCAACCTCCACCTCCCAGGTTCAACTGATTCTCCTGCCTCAGCATCCCGAGTAGCTGAGAATACAGGGGCCCACCACCAAGCCCAGCTATTTTTTTTTTTTTTTTGTATTTTTAGTAGAGATGGTGTTTCACCATGTTGGCCAGGCTCATCTTGAACTCCTGACCTCAAGTGATCCACCCTCCTCGACCTCCCAAAGTGCTGGGATCACAGACGTGAGCCACCGTGCCCGGCACATGTCACTTGTCATTCTTAAAAGTCTTGAGTGAGATGAGAGTTTACAAGCTTTAGCTAAACTGATTTCTGAATTTAATCATTAAAAAAACAAAACAAAACAAAACAAAAACCCAGAAAACAAAAAACAACCTAAAAGCACAAAACCCAACTCAGGTGAAAGTACTCAATGCAAAACGCTGGAAGAACCACTCTGGGCTCCCGTATTTGAAGAATTGTAGCTTCTGCCAACTTGAGCTTGCCAAGCTGGAAGGAAAGCCACAGAGGGTGTGGTCTGTGGGACACTTTCCGCTAAAGTCATGATAAGCATTTGCTTTCTGGAACCTAGTTCATCATCTGATTTTACTTTTTTACAGATAATGAGAATAGCCATAGTTTTTTGTTGTTGTTGTTTTTGTTTTTTGTTTGTATTGGGGCGTTTAACTTCTTAGTCTTCGTGTATATAATCCTTTCTACGCTTAGGGGAGATTAATTAATTAATAAAAATTCTTAGCACAAGGCAAGTATCTTGTCAAAGACTGATACTGAGAGGCTTGGAGTTTTATTTTGTTTATGATATTTCTCTTTGTGTGGAAATGACCTCCTTTAATCTTGAAATGTTGAAATGTGCGGCAAATATCTGTAACTGACATCATAATCAATAGTTTATCTTTAGTTGCTTATTTGTATAAGAAAATAAAAGCAGGCCAGGCATGGTGGCTCATGCCTATAATCCTGGCACTTTGGGAGATTGAGGCAGGTGGATTGCTTGAGGTTAGGAGTTCGAGACAGCTTGGCCAACATGGTGAAACCCCGTCTCTACTAAAAATACAAAAATTAGCTGGGCGTGTTGGCAGGTGCCTATAATCCCAGCTACTTGGGAGGCTGAGGCAGGAGAATTGACAAGAGTGAAACTCTGGAAAAAAAAAAAGGAAAGAAAGAAAATAAAAGCAGATGACTTCCATGCATTGGTGTGATATTAATATTTATGTGGAGCTCTTTGTCTTTCTTCATGCCTCATGTGTTTATTTTACAAATATTTATTGAATACCAGCAATGTTCTCCACGCCAGTGGAGGAAGTAGTGAACAAAACAAAGTCACTACTTCTTTTTTTGTTTGTTTTTTTTGAGATGGAGTCTTGCTCTGTTGCCCAGGCTGGAGTGCAATGGCATGATGTCTGCTCGCTGCAACCTCTGCCTCCCGGGTTAAAGTGATTCGCCTGCCTCAGCTTCCCGAGTAGCTGTGATTATAGTTGCCTGCCACCACGCCTGGCTAAATTTTTTTTTTATATTTTTAGTAGAGACGGGGTTTCACCATGCTGGCCAGGCTGGTCTTGAACTCCCGAACTCAGGCGATCTGCCTGCCTTGGCATCCCAAAGTGCTAGGATTACAGATGTGAGCCACTGTGCCCGGCCAAAGTCTCTACTTTCATGGTGCTTATGTTCTGATATAAATCATAAAATTTTTTTAGGTGAAACCAGTGATGATTGCAGCCTCTCTCATTTGGGAACACTTTCTGGGAAAGGTAATAACATGGCCACCTAAGCATTTGGGATTTTCTGTGTCTCTTTAGCAACTTTTATTCTCTTTCAAAAATTTGATTATTATTATTATTATTATTATTTTCTGCCAAGTATAGTGGCTCACACTTGTAATCCTAGCACTTTGGGAGGCTAAGGCAGGAGAATAGCTTGAGCCCAGGAGTTCGAGACCAGCCTGGGCAACTTAGGGAGACCCAGTTTCTACAAAAAAATAAAAAATTAGTTGGGTGTGGTGGCACACACCTGTAGTCCCAGCTACTTGGGAGGCTAAGGCAGGAGCATCACTTGAGCCCAGGTATTCAAGGCTTCAGTGAGCTATGATCGTGCTGCTGTGCTAAAAGTGAGACCCTGTCTCAAACAAACAAACAGCAAGTTTTTTCTGTTAATAGAGATGGGGTCTTGCTATGTTGTCCAGGCTGGTCTCAAACTTCTGGCCTCAAGCAGTCCTTTTGCCTTGGCCCCCCAAAGTGCTAGGATTATAGGAGTAAGCCAGCATGCCCAGCCAGCAACTGTTATTCTGAACATTTAGAAAATTGAAGACCTGAATAAATCACATTTTAAAATGTAACTAAATTTACAGAGTATTTACTGTGTGTTCCACGGTGTTTTAAGTTCTTTATAAACATTAACATTAAATTTTCATTACAGTTCTATGTAGTGGGTAGTATGAGTATTCTCATTTTACAAATGAGAAAGCTGAGTAACTTGCCCCAGGTTACCCAGTCAGTAAGAAGGGAGACTGGCATTGGATTGCGGGCTCTTATCTGTGTGTGTGTGTGTGTGTGTGTGTGTGTGTGTGTGTGTGTGTGTGTTTTCATCTTGCATTTGGGATTTCCTTGAAGGTTTAGGATTATATGCGGCCAGATTGCGTGACAACAGAGTAGGTCTGGGCCCTGTGGCTCCCTTTCTGTGAGAATTTCTTCTCTTTTTCCTTCACATTTAATTATGTGTTTAATTTGTATAAGTGGAATGTGTTTAATCTAATTTTACTGAATTATGTGTTTCTCTTGGTCCTGCTGGACTTTCTGTAAATTGCTTGAAGCAAGAAACTGGCAGATAGATCCATGTGACAAATAAGTAAAAGAATATGGTTTATTGCAAATTCTAAGACTATTAGATCAGTTTACTAGAAATTGAGGCTTTTCCCTCCTTTGTGGGACTGCGTAATAGTTTAATTTAGCTGTTTATAAATGTTTAATTGTATTCTAAACAATAGGACTGCCGAACAATAGGTCAGAATGTATTGGAATAATAAAACTCTGGGGGGTAACACTATTTAAAACCTAGCATATTCGATATATGTGTGCCTTGAGGACAAAGTCTTGAAGCTACAATAGATTCTATTCTTATATGGGTAGTAATGTGATGTTTCTGCTTGATAATTCTACATTTCAGGGAACTTGTGATTATTTGAGGTTACAATGCTTATATTCTCTCATAATCCTCAGGGAGATTCTGGTTAGTTTCTCAGAGAAATGCTCTGTATTCTTCAATTCTCAATCTCTAATAATTTGTCGCCTGCATGCTGTCTGGAACCCTCACCATTCCTCCCATCTCAACCTTTCCAGTGCTTCAAACATTTCCTTACTGTTCTAAAGCTACTTCTGAAATCCTACTCCTTCTGTGAATTTTTCAGTTCATTAACAGAGAAATGATCTGGCCTCATCTTTATTTCTCCTTAGCATTCAGGAATGAAGCTCAAGGAACATCCAATATACTTTTTCACTTTAGTTTTAATGGACTGATTTATTCTGTACATGAAAACGAATGTGAATCTCTCAGTGTTAATGCTCTGTATTATGAGCAGTGAGCTTGTTTAGCACAGTAAACATCACTTGTTCTATTGGTCACTGGGCCTTGTTTAAGAGAGTCCATCACATGTGGATTAATATGAAAGGAAATGTTATTATATTTGTATTATGTTGCTTGGGCTGCCATAACAAAGTTCCATAGACTGGGAGGCTGGAACAACAGAAATTTATCTCATCACCATTTTGGAGGCTAGAAGTCTGAGATCGAGGGGTCAGCAGGGTAGGTTTCTTCTGAGGCCTTCTCCTTGGTTTACAATGACCATCTTTTCCATGTCTTCACATATCTCTCTTCTGTGTGTGTCTGTGTCATAATTTCCTCTTCTAATAAGGACATGAGTGATACGGATTGAGCCCACCTTAACAATGTCATTTGAACTGAATTCCTTCTTTAAGGATTCTCTCTCCAAATACATTCCAGGGACTGTAACATATGAATTCTGTGGGGACACAGTTTAGCCATAACAGGCTTTAAATGTATAACATAGTTGTCCTAAACTTGTATGACGAATTAAAACAAAAAATTCTTTTTAAAGCTTAAAAGTAGGCTAGGGAAGACAGCGTCCCGAGAGAGGAGAAAATCATGATCAGGCTTAGAACTGGCTAAGTGATTCTGGGTAAACTTCACAGTAATTTCTGTTTTGTCGGTGCTGTCTCAATTTTTTGTACTCAGTGAGATCTGAAATGCTTTTTAAGAGCCTCTAAGATTGTGTAATTCTATTTTAATAACTGTCTTGTAGTTAGACCTTACTGCTGATTTAAGAAGTTGTTGGAGAAGAATTTTTATAATCCTGGGTTATAATCTCACGTTTGTGAGAAAATGCAGAAGAGCGAGGCTGTGTCCAACAGACCCTTGATGATGTGTGCATCAGCCCTTCTCCTGGCATCTGACCAGCTGTATGACTGTGGACAGGTTATGTATCCTCCGTGAGCCTTAATTCTTTCACCAACAAAATAGGAGGCTATCCTTCAATCTTGTCCCTTGTCATGGTTGCCCGCTACAGATAGATACTGCCTCCCCTGCAGACGATTGATTCTGAGTGTCCTGGTGCTGAGGTTGCATTTGCAGCCCAGGTAGGGTGTCGGTCTCAACACCTGCCGACTTGCCTGGCCTCCGCTGCCTGCCTGACTCACATGCCACGAAGGCCACCTGTAGCTCAAGGCTGTTGGAGCAGAGCTGGGTTTATATCAATATCCCCAGCCTCATTTGCTGCATAATGTCTAGCCCCTGGGCTAGACAGATGTCATTTCAGGGAGGATGAGTTGGGTTCCAAATGGTTACCATAGATTTTTTTTATTACTTCTTCTTCCTATATTTAATAGCCCCAAATGGTTATCAGAAAACTACTCTTCTTCCTGTATCTTATTAGGAGGCAAATGGTGAACATTTGTAGGGCAGAGATGTAGTTTAGCCTCACACATCAGATTTTAATATCCATAGACTTTAGTATTACAAAAAGTAAGTGCTGGGCCTTTTCTAGCTCAGAGAAATACCCACACGACACAGGTTTTGTGAGGGTTAAATGAAATATAATGTGTGCGTGTATCTGTGCGTGTGCATGTGTGCGTGTGTGTGCATGTGTGTACACACGCGTGTGCGTCTGTGCATGTGCGTACATGTGTGCGTGTGCACGTGTGCGTATGAGTGCGTGTGTGTGCGTCTGCGTGTGCGTACATGTGTACGCGAGTGCGCGCGCGTGTGTGTGTGCGTGTGTGTGCGCATGTGTGCGTGTGTGCGTGCATGTGTTTGGTGGGGAGGGGACAGCAGCATGCTTTCTACATACTTTTCCCATTAAATTGAGTGTTCACTCTTTGTGTTGGGATTGAGTTTATATAACTCGGGTCTTTTAAAACACTAAGGTGACTTTTATTATTAGGCTTGAATAGATCAATTGATTCAGGGTAAAATGTTATTCCAGTAAAACTATTAAAACAAGTTCTCTGTACAGGAATAAGAATTCTTAAGTTCTATTTGGCTTACTCGTTTTAGTCATTATATACAAGCATTAAAATATGGCACTTCTGGCCATAGTGTTTGACCTGGAAAAATTCCCGTAAGCGAACCCATTTACCATGCCTTTCTATATGGTACCACTGCTGGTACCTGTCTCCTTTAGAGTCTGTATTTATCAGGACTTTTTCAGTTGCAAGGGACAGAGATTCGACACAAACAAGCTTAATCTAAAAAGAAAACTCATTTAAACTTAAGTGAAATATTCTAGGGCTAGAAGTATCTTTATTAAGCAAGGTTAGATCCAGGGGCATATAGGATATTATTGGGGCATTTTCTCTCTGTCTTTCTCAAATGGATTTATTCTCAGAAAACTGATGAGAAAAATGACTGCCAGCATTGCCAAGGTTTATCTTTTGACATCTGATTGGAAAGTAAGAAAGAGCTTCTCAGTTCTTGTGTCCATATATCAAATATCAAGGAAGATTTTGATTGGTTCTGCTTGAGTCACATGTCCATCCCTAAACCTATGACTGGCTGGTGTATAGAGCACTACGGGAGACCTGGCCATGTGCCACCCACTGTGGCAAGGCGTTTTGACTGGCAAGCTCCCTGGGATTACGTGGGATGGGAGGGATGATGTCCCAAAAGACGGGTTGCTTAGCAAACAGACAACATGTCTGGTCTAGATAATTAGCGTTTTAAGTCAACAGGAGTTTGGCGTTTATTCCTTTAGTTTACAGGGAATGAGAAGGTAACTATCATGAAATTCTGCTGGATCACTTGAGAATGTTAAGCTGCCCTTGAAAACCTGTTTGACACGTCATGCAAAAATGCCCATCAGGTGCAATAGGCCTCACATAGATAACCAGATAGTGGCATCATAATTGGTGATTGCTGAGATTGATGTGACATGTGGGCAGTTTGCGGGGGGGCGGGGGTAAAGGAACAAAATGACAATAATGGGACTTCTGATTGTTTTTTGGCAGGGTTGGATGACTGCCTGCAACAATATGTCCACAAGTTTGAACGAGAGAAGATCAATGGTGAGCAGCTGCTGCAGATTTCCCATCAGGATCTGGAGGAGCTGGGGGTCACGCGGATCGGACACCAGGAGCTTGTGTTGGAGGCTGTGGACCTTCTCTGTGCACTGGTTAGTTCAGGAAAAGACGGTCTGTACCGTGATGACGTTCTTTAGAGCCTTGTTCTCTTAAGCCCTCATTGTTTGTGATTTAGCATATCACTATTTCCTTAATGCTCCATTGAAATAAAACATGAGCTGAAGACACTATAGGAAGGCGAAAAAATGTTATTTTCTACATTAAGGATTGGGAAACTATGGCCTGCGAGTTAACTCTGGCCCACTATCTATTTTTGTAAATAAGGTTTTAGAGGAACACAACCATGTCCATTCACTTACGTGTTTGTGACTGCTTTCTTGCTACAGTGACAGAATTGAGTGGTTGTAATGGGACCACATGGTTCCCCCAAATCCTAAAATATTTATTAACTTGCCCTTTACAGAAAGAGTTTGTCTTTTTTTCAGAAAATCTCTGTATTAGTCTAATTTTCTTTTATAAGGAAAAAAATGATGGAAATAGTCCTGAATGAAAATGCCAGGCGCAGTGGCTCATGCCTATAATCCCAGCACTCTGGGAGGCTGAGGCGGGTGGATTGCTTGAGTCCAGGAGTTTGAGACCAGCCTGGGCAACGTAGCAAAATCCTGTCTCTATTAGAAATACAAAAAGTTAGCCAGGTGTGGCTGGCACGCACCTATAGTTGCAGATATTCAGGAGGCTGAGATCAGAGAATCACCTGAGCCTGGGAGGTGGAGGCTGCAGTGAGCAGAGATCACACCACTGCACTCCAGCCTGGGTGACAGAGTGAGACCCTGTCTCCAAAAAGAAAAGAAAATGTCATCTTCTAAATTGAAGTGAGAAATAGGTTCTGATTTTCATGTCTGGTTTTGTTACTATAAAAAGCGGTTGAGTGTCACAGATATTTGTGATATTTAAATAACTGATATTTGCACTTGACATGACCTATAAAATGGGAAAAAAACGTGGCCTTCATTACATTTTGTAGATGATAGGTTTTGGCTTTAACATGAATGAGTAAAATCCCGCTGGGTCCTGACACTAGAATCACATGGGTAGCTTCGTTAGGTGTGGGCCAAAAACACCTGTAAGGACATTTTGTTTATAAATTGGTTAGTGTGGGTGGGATTCAAGTCTGCCTGTCCCGGTGCCAGGCTAAAGATGCAGTTTACTTAACTGTCAGGATTTGGACAAACTCAACAGCATTCAGGCTGGGTTAGTAATGCCCTGAACCCCAGCCAGGGGTATATACAATTACATCACTGAGAATGGTGGGAAAGAATGTGCTGCTGATGATTTTGCCATCGCTGGTCTGCGTACTGTTGATTATATAACACTTGCTGCATTGTGTGTATTCTTCTTCTTAAAATGGACAGAGCCTTGTCTTCTGCTCTGAGATGTGCTGCTCTTGTTTAGGAAAGTAATGGGGAAATTATTTGTAGTTGATAAATGAGCTGCCGCCTGGGAGACGCTACGGCCAAGTAGTCTGAGCACAGGTCTGGGAAGCAGGAATTTGCATTCTAATCCTGGCTCTGCTACATGCTACTCCCTCTGTGACCTCCGGGGAAATGGTGTCTGTTTTTCCCATCTGTACAGTAACGCTCACCTTAGATGTGGCTGTGTACTATTGTGTAAGTGTTTTGCACTGCCCAGACATCTAAGCATCCTGTTTATTACCGAAACTGTATTTTCTTTTTTTTTTTTGTACCAACGTGTTTGAGTTTACTTTTGTTATACTTTCTGGGAACATGGCTTTTCCGTCTTTTCTGCTTGATGTTTTGCGAATTGTCTCTTTCACTTTGCAGTAATACTTTGAGGACAGGTAAAGTTACTTGCAAATCCAAAGTAAGAGAGGCAGGAAGGGTCAGCTAGAGACGCGTCACGTGCGTCAAGTGGGATGATAACCATAACAGCCGCCTCTGGGCATTCTGTTTGCTTTTTCCTCTTCTCTACCTCTTAGAGCATTAGGCTAAAATGAACAAAGCTGGACAAATGCCAGAACCTAAAGCTATGTTTTATCTCCTACAATTTCCTTCTAATTTCCTTTGCAGACCAAGCTTTGACCTCAGACTCATTCTGGACCTGCTCTGTGCCAGTGACCGCATTGGACAGGGGGATCACTTAGGGGTTCACAAAAGAGTGTGGATTATTTTAATGAGTTTTACTAAAATGTCTTTAGTCTTGATATAATCTCCTTTTTGAATATTCTTATTATAATTCATATACTAATTATACTATCTTTTTAATCCATTTATAGCATATAGATCTTTGGATGTATAAATTGGTGATGCTTTGAACAGACCATCTCCAGAGCAGTTAATGTGTAAATACAGTTGGCCTTTGTGTTATAAGAGAGGTTTCTATGTAAACTTAGTTTAGTGGATGTTGATTTTATGATAGACAGGAAATGAATAGAATTAAAAGTAAGGAAGGGGGAGGGGAGAAACAAAACCACTGGAAAGTATCAATGCAAAGAGAGGGGCAGATAGATGGACAGGAACCTAAAATAGGAAACAGCTATTAATGAAGATTCTAAAACTGGTGAGCAGTGGCTCACAAATTAGCTGGTCGTGGTTAGAGAGCAATGAGAGAAACCGTCCTTTGTGAACATTGACTTTGGCTGGCAGTCGTGGCTTAGGAGAGTGATTTGTATTATACGATGAGACCGAGACCACTTTCCAAGATTGAATTAGAATCTGTGCCCAATTTTTCTTCCTCTCTCTGGGTAGAGGGTACCTGAGATCGATTATAGAGCTGCTCTTTTCAGTAAGATAGCTGTTGCCCAATGTGACTGTCTAAATGAAAATCAACTAAAATAAAATAAAATTCAGTTCCTTGGTTGTACTAGCAACACTTCAAGTACTCAGAAGCTCCATGTGGCTAGTGGCTACGATATTGGACAGCACAGATAAAGAACATTTTCATCTTTGCATAGAGTTCTGTTGGCCAGTACTGGTAGAGAGGGTGTGATTGAGAATAACCAGTAAGAATAACCAATAAGGTTAAGTATGACTGTGGCTGGGCACGGTGGCTCACGCCTGTAATCCCAGCACTTTGGGAGGCCGAGACAGGTGGGTCACGAGGTCAGGATATTGAGACCATCCTGGCTAACATGGTGAAACCCCGTCTTTACTAAAAATACAAAAAATTAGCTGGGCGTGGTGGTGGGTGCCTGTAGTCCCAGCTACTTGGGAGGCTGAGGCAGGAGAATGGCGTGAACCCAGGAGGTGGAGCTTGCAGTGAGCCGAGATCATGCCACTGCGCTCCAGCCTGGGCGACAGAGCAAGACACTGTCTCAAAAACAAAACAAAACAAAAAAAGGATAAGTATGACTGTAACCTCTGTTCTTTGCCAAGTCAGTGAGGCCCTAGTTTACTGAACACCAAGGCATGGGCAGCTGTGTTTTGAAGGTTGAAGGAGGTTGAGAAGTGAACAGAGTTGGAATTGATACATGTGTTAAATGATGCTACCTAGACTTGGGGTTAAATGAAGTACCTGTCATGAATCTATGGGCCTAGAGTGCTTATGTGCACTGGTATACCTCTGAGATTATTTGTTGTTTATTATTTACCCACAGCAAATCATTTAAACATGTTATCTTTTTTATGAGAAGAAATGGAGGAACAGGAATTTTTGCTGGCAAATTGTATTTAACTTGATCTTGCTTATGAGCTTATTTAAAAATGCCTTAGGAAAACTGTGAACTATATTTCTTAGGTTGTCTCTTAATTGACCCAAGTCAATAAGATGGCTTTGATTTTGTGTCTCTGGCACACCTTAAGCACACGTTAGATCACGAACAGAGCTAGTAGGAATGGAGAAGATGGTAGCGAAGAAGTTGTGTAAGGTTTGTCCTTAGCTAAATGTGTATAATTTTAAGACTTTTTGCTTTCCTTTTCTCCCATTTAGTGTATGGTTTCTCTAGCCAGATCAGGAAAGGATCCCGGATGGTGAAACTTAGGAAATGAGATCTCAGTGGAAGGGTTTTAGTAGGTGAACAGATTTTCAGAAACTCATTATGTTACTTAATTTGTATCTTTTTGATGCCTTATCTCAAAGCAGTTTCTGAAGGAGACAGGTTTTGGGGAAAAGACTGGTGAAAATAATTAATCTGGTCTGAGAAATTATTTATTTTCGATCTGTCTTTTTGGGGCACTTAAGTCAATAATCCTTTCCTGATTATGCTTCTACAGTAGAGGTTCTTTTGAGCTACTATAATCAGTTTCTTGTTCTTTCTTTAATGTGGAATGAGGTCGAAGGGAAGGAACTTTCCTTTCTTCTTTTCCTCCTTCCTTCTTTTAAAAATTCTATTCTAGCTATATTTATTCATCTTTCTAGGTCCATTATTTGTTTTGGGGAAAAAAAAAGAGCTAACTGAGTGGAAAATGAAGAGAACCAGTTATAAGAAGCCACTCTACCCCTTTATTTCCATATTAAAAGTGATACGTTTTTAGAAGATTGAGGTTTAAAGTTTCTTGCAACAATAAAATGCACTTAATCCTCTTTGAGTTCAATAAGTAAACATTATGTATATGGTAATAAAAGTTCCAAGTAATTTATGGTGACATTGATTATTGAAAGCTGACTTTCCTGCTTTTAGTTCAAAACTCTTCATGTAAGTTGGCAGGCTGAGTAACTGACTGAATGAGGGGACCTTTCCCTTTAATCATAGTTACAAGTCCTTCAAAACAAGCTCTGTCTTGTGGCCTCTTTATCCATTCAATTGGGAGTCTTTGATTCTTTGAATTTAAAAAGCTATGATGCAAATCCATCTTATTTTTGTCTCTCTATTGAAGGACAATATTATATTTTAGTCTCTAGAAAATAACATAAAAAATGAATATCACATTTAGATAGAAAAATACTGCTAATATAGAATGTTCATTTATATTTTGAAATTCAGTTTTTTTCAAAAGCTTAGAAGAGAAAATTTTCAGCTAATTTTTGCTTCTTTCAAAATTTCTAATTTTTTATTTTATTTTAATTTTTTAAATATTTTTTGTTTTACTAGGAGGTAACAAATTTAAACTTCAAGTAAAATCTATTTAAAATTACAATTGTTTTGTTAAAGTCAAAGCATTTTGTTGTTGTTTTTAACTTACCATTGTTCATCTTGCAAAAAAAAAAAGTTTCTTACCTACTTCCAAGTATATTTATGCTTTATGTATCTTGATTTTGACATGTGACTTGCCTCTCTCTGGCCCACATGGCCAAAGCCAGCTGAAAGAAGTTTCTCCACAGCCAGGTGCAGTGGTTCATGCCTGTAATCCCAGCACTTTGGGAGGCCGAGGTGGGCGGATCATGAGGTCAGGAGATCGAAACCACCCTGGCCAACATGGTGAAACCCCGTCTCTACTAAAAAAATTCAAAAATTAACTGAGCATGGTGGCACTTGCCTGTAATCCCAGCTACTTGGGAGGCTGAGGCAGGAGAATCGCTTGAACCAGGGAGTCAGAGGTTGCAGTGAGCCGAGATCACGCCACTGCACTCCAGCCTGGCGACAGAGTGAAACTCTGTCTCAAAAAAAAAAAAAGAAAAAGTTTCTCCACTTCAGAGGGGATGTGTAGAATTTTGAGAAGCTGAATAGCGATTCAGTTTGCGCTGGATCCAGGATCACTGGACAGTTTTCCTTATCCTTGTCTAATGTCCATCTTGTCATCTGTCTTATCACATGGCCCTTTTTTGGGCAGACTGTGTGGAAGGGGACGTACACAGGAGAGTAATCAAAAGCTTGTGCCTTAGATGCAGATTGCCTTGGTCAGAAGCCCAGCACTACCGCTGATGAGCTTTGTAACTTTGGAGAATTTATTTACTGTTTTCATGACTCAGTTTCCTTACCGGTAAATTAGAGATAAAAACATTTCCACCTTCACGGGCTGTTTTCCTGAGATAATACATGTCAAACACTGAGTCCAGTTCCTGGCATAAAGTGTTCAATAATGTTAAGTATTCTGTTAGTTTCAGTTTTTAAATGGTACCAGATTCTTGCCTTGGGATGCTATTGAGATGGCATAATGTATCTCAAGAAATATCATCATGTTTTTAAAAAAATGATAAAACAATTTAGGACATACAGAGGCAACTGAATACAGAAATTTATACCCCCACCTCTAATGTTGCAGATTTATGTGTTGTTTCCCGGGATTGGCTCTTTTCTCTGAAAGGGAGTCTAGGACAGTATTATCTCATGAAATTGATTTTTTTGAAGCACCCACGTAAGCTGAACATTGTTCAAAAAGAACACAAGTTAGAAGCACAAGAGCAAGAAATTAATTTTATTGATTGATTGAGACAGGGTCTCTCTCTGTCACCCAGGCTGGAGTACAGTGGCATGATGACAGCTCACTGCAGCCTCAACCTCCTGGGCTCAAGCGATCCTCCCACCTCAGCCTCTGAGTAGCTGGGAGTGCAGACAGGAGCCACATGTTCAAGCTCAGGAGATCACGCTTAGTGAATTGGTGTTTAGTTAGTGCTGCTGTGTTTTTGTGTGTGTGTGTGAGTGTCTCGCCTGGTGGAAATCCATGCATTCCATGACTATATGATTGTCCGCTGTGCTGGAAATACCGTAGTGGGCATACTCACAGAGCCCTGCTTCTGCAGCCCTCACATCCCAGTGGAGGAAGAAGGCCGTGAACACGGTGCTTCAGATGGGGCAGAAGTGGGTGATGGGCTAGAGAGTCAATCGAAGGGGCAGTTCTGCCACCAGGGGACACAGGGCGATGTTGGGAGACATTTTTGATTGCCACACCAGGGGAGGAGGTGCTACTGCCATCTGATGGGTAGAGAGCAGGGATGCTGATAAACATCCTATAAGACACGGGGACCCCCACCCCACAAGCGTTATCTGTCCCCAAATGTCAGTAGGGCTGAGGCTGAAAAACCTTGTTCTAGATTAAGTGGTCAGGGAAGCCTTGCAGGGGAGGGGACATTTGGGCCAGCACCTGAGTGATAGGAATGAGCTGTCGTCTGGGCACAGTGGCTCATGCCTGTAATCCCAGTACTTTGGGAGGCCGAGGGGGGCAGATTGCCTGAGCTCACAAGTTTGAGACCAGCCTGAGCAACACGGTGAAATCCCGTCTCTACTAAAAATACAAAAATTAGCTCGGCGTGGTGGTGTGCGCCTGTAATCCCAGCTATTCAGGAGGCTGAGGCAGGAGAATCGCTTGAACCCGTGAACCTAAGAAGAAGAGGTTGCAGTGAGCCGAGATGGCGCCACTGTACTCCAGCCTGGGTGACACAGACTCCGTCTCAAAAAATAAAAAAAAATGAGCTGTCCATGACAATATCTGTAGGAGGCGCATTTGGGGAAGAGGAACTATCAAGAACAAAGTCCCTGAGGCCCGGGTGGCTGTGGAAGGAGCAGAGAGAAGGCTAGTATGGCTGGGATGAGTGAAGTGGGCTGGGGATAGATCACATAGGGTTTTGTGGTTGTTGTAAGAGTTTTTCAAGTGACTAACTGGGCTTTTGAGTTATCAGAGAGTTTGAATACTGGTGTTTGTTTGTTTATTGTTTTGTTTCTATTTTGAGACGGAGTCTCCCTCTGTTGCCCAGGCTGGAGTGCAGTGGCGCCATCTCGGCTTACTGCAAGCTCCGCCTCCCGGGTTCACGCCATTCTCCTGCCTCAGCCTCCCGAGTAGCTGGGACTACAGGCGCCCGCCACCACGCCCGGCTAATTTTTTGTGTTTTTAGTAGAGACGGGTTTTCACCGTGTTAGCCAGGATGACCTCGATCTCTTGACCTCGTGATCCGCCCACCTCGGCCTCCCAAAGTGCTGGGATTACAGGCGTGAGCCACCGCTCCCAGCCAAATATTGTTCATTGTTTTGAATTTTTCTCTTTGATTTTATTTTCCACAGAATTATGGCCTCGAAACTGATAATATGAAGAACTTGGTTCTGAAACTGAGAGCATCTTCCCACAATTTACAGAATTACATAAGTAGCCGGCGGAAAAGTCCCGCTTACGATGGCAACACCTCCCGCAAGGCCCCCAATGAGTTCCTGACCTCCGTGGTGGAGCTCATCGGCGCCGCCAAGGCCCTGCTGGCGTGGCTGGACCGGTAAGTTGGAGATGTGCCTTTCACTGCCCTGCAAGAGTAGATGGAGTCCCGGCTGCATGGAAGCTGTACTTTGTCTTAGGAAAAGGAACCATTGTTCTTTTCATATCGTTTTTACCGGCTCTTGAGGAGTCCTCGATCAGTGGTAGATTTTAGGATTCCTTTGCCAGTTACTTAAAAGGTTAATAGCAGGAACAAATTAACCTCAGCTTATAAAGAAGAGTGAAACTGTGCTAAAGGTTGTGTTTTACTGAGATTAAACATTAATGGTTGAGGATTTGATTGGTATGAAAGCTGTTAGTTGACTTCAGAAGGCAAGTTAACTGTCATTTTTGATTTTTTTTTTATCTAATCCTTCTCTCTTTCTATTCAGATTCCTATTTTATGTGTCACTTGAGAGAAAACAGTTAAATAAAAACTAATTTAATACAAAATTTAGCCGGGCTTGGTGGCACATGCCTGTAATCCCAGCTACTCGGGAGGCTGAGGCAGGAGAGTTGCTTGAACCTGGGAGGCGTAGATTGCAGTGAGCCAAGATCATTCCACTGCACTCTAGCCTGGGCGACAGAGCGAGACACAGTCTCAAACAAAACAAAACAAAAAGGAATTTAGAGTAGCCCATGGGGGTAGTAGCTATGCTCATCAACATACAGTGGGATCCCAGTGGATTCTCCCTACCCCTGTTTAAGAGGATTCTTGTTACCTTCTAGGGCTCCATTTACAGGGATCACTGATTTCTCAGTCACGAAGAACAAAATTATCCAGCTTTGCTTGGACCTGACCACTACAGTCCAGAAGGTCAGTAGTATGTCATTTTCACTTTCTAATTTTTATTTTTTTTTGCTTTTCCTCTTCTTGAAAGGATTTTCATGCAGGTATGAAGTACCACTCTCCTCTCCCCACCTCAGTTTTTTTCCCATCAGAACTGGGGAGAGATGAAAGGCTTTAAATTAGATCCACTGTAAAGATGTTTTCTGTGAAAACTGACCAGTGGCCTTTGAATTAAAGATTACCTTTTTTGTGTGGTTTAAAATAGTCGAATTAATGGTTCCTGTACTTCCCCTAAAATGTTAGAGCACTTAATTTTTTTTTAACGAAAATTCTGGAGTAACTAAGTTGCATGATAGTCTTTGTTCTGAGTACTTTACTATATCTGCTTCTTAATTTTCTTTTCATTTTGGCCTCTTGTTGTTGGATTTACCAGTCAGGATGGGCTAGGTTGTGGTACAGTAACAAACAACCCCCAAACCTCAAACCTTAGCAGTTTATTCCTTGATTATTTACATCCAAATGGGTCAGGGGTAGGGGGCAATCACCTCTGACTTTCCTCATTTCAAGATGTATATAGGACATAGGTTGACAGAATCACCAGTATGTCATGTTGCTTGTCCCCAAGGCAGAGAGGTAAAAACCATGAAGGTCCTCATACTGACTGATGTTCTGGACTGCAAGTGACACATGTCAATTTCACTCATGGCTCATTTTCCAGACCTAGGTATCTTAGTAAAGGCTCAGGAAGTTTTATATTAGCCAGTCTGTAACTGATTGAGCTTCTGTGATCTTAACTTTAAAAAAAATTTCTTCTTGGACCATCAGCTCTTAGGACTACCTTCTGTCCTGTTACTTGGCATGCAGCAGATGCTTGTAAAATATTTTTGAATTGAATTGAGGCTATGAAATGTAAGGAAGAGCTTGTTGTTTTTTCACGTCCCACTTGGTTCTAAAATTCTGTTTCCACATTTGTTTCTACTGCTGATTTGGCAAAACATAAAGAACATCCTCCCTTCTGTCTGACCATGCCATAACAGAGATGCAATTCTGAAAAGCCATGCGTTTTCTGGTTGTTTCTGGAATGTGAATTGTGAACTTCGTCTCTGCACGTGGCAGTTGTTTGCTCTAGTCCTGAGCAGCCATTGTTCTCAAGGCATATGGATTTTCGAGGTCATGATCTTAGAAAGGTGCTCAGAGCAACTAAAGTAGCTTCTGAGTTTTTGCTCTTTTTTATGATGCATAAAGTAATTTTGACAAAAAAGAGTCTGATACCAGTTGCAATGCATTAGTCATACAGCCATGAAGGCATGGCATCTGTGGTTAAAGGCGTTTCCCTGATACCTACCTTGAGTGTCCTTTTTCTCCCTTGCTTCCCTCTTCCCATAATATTTTCCTCATATTTTGATTTTGTTTTATTTTTAAGAGACAGGGTCTCACTGTTGCTTACGTTGAAGTGCAGGGGTGTAATCGTGACTCCCCGCAGCCTCGACCTCCTTGCTCAAGCAATCCTTCCACTTTAGCCTCCTGGATAGCTGGGACTACAGGTGCATGCTACCATGCCCAGCTAATTTTTAATTTTTTTGTAGAGACAGGGTCTTGCTATGTTGCCCAGGCTGGTCTCAAACTCCTGGCCCCAAGTAATTCTCCTACCTCTACCTCCCAAAGCACTGAGATTACAGGCGTAAGCCACTGCACCTGGCCCTGTTTTGATTTTTAACAGAGTTTACTAGCAGTCAATTAAATGAAAGAGTTAAATATTGTGATTAGCAAATGGGAAAGTTTTGCTTGTTGGTACATTTGTGTTTTATTGTGAAGGGTCCTCAACTGTGTGGCTGATTCAGGCTGTCCCCACTGCAATGTAGGGAAAGGAGAGAAAGGGATGAAAGCGAAGGCAGAGGGGGTCATGTTTGTTTCACGGGGTGAACTTCTGCCTAAGCAAGTTGATGTTGGCTTCCGAGGTATTTGGACACTTCTTTCAATACATTTTTATTTAGCACGTACTCTGTGTCTGCTGCCCTGGGATACCAGCGTGAATAAACAGATAAAAAGTCCCTGACCTTCTGGAGCATACAGCCTCTGGGAGAGAGAAAATGGATAGATAAGCAAACTTTTATATATGAATATATGTGGTTATATAAAGGCAGAGCAATGCTAGGGAGGGAAGGCGTACAGGAAGGAGTGAGGGGAGTACAGTTTGAGATACGTGTCTAGAGTCGCCTCCTTGAGAAGGTGACACCTGAGTAATTCAGCCAGGAGAAGTCTGTGCTTGTCTGATGGGATGGGCTTAATGCACCATCTCAAGTGCTACTTTTCCTGGTAATTGTAGAGAGGGGTTGATCATTATGAACTGATGATTAAAAAAAAAAAAAATCTTCCCATAGGAAGTACACATCCTGATCTGGTCACATCAGAAAGGTACCTGTGAGCATCTTCATTGCGCCTGCCCGGCTTATCGGGGCCTAAGAATGCCTGGGCCATGATGAATGGTGATTTTTTAAATGTGTGTTATATGAATGAAATAATGCTTTGGACAGATAGGCTGCTGAGAATTTGACTTTTATCAGAACTCAAGGGACACAAGAGGTATTAGTTTTGTTTGTTTCCGCGTTCATTTTCTGTTTCTCTTTTTCCTGTGGTGCTCACTGAGGGAGGTTAGTCTAGTGGTTAAGAGCATATTCTTCACAGAGAGACAGCTATAGGTTCAAATCCTACCTCTACCATTAATTAGCCCTGGGGCCTTGGACAAGTCACTTACAATTTTTGAACCTCAATTTTCTCATTTGCAAAATAGGAATACAAATATTTACCTTACCAGATAATTTGGTGGGATTTCTACAAGTTAATGTTGAGTTAAAAAAGAAAAAAGGCAAAAAAAAAAGTGTGGTATGAAGATAAATGGTTACCATACATACCTAAAATACGTGTGTGTGTGTGTGTGTGTGTGTGTGTATAAAACATACATCCTATACAAACTTGTATACAAAGTAATATGTAAATACAGTGGATAATTTGGAAAAAAAGTTGTGTTTACTCTGGCAGAGGGAGAGATAGGGAGGGAATGTAGGAGCCAAGCCAAAAAAAGAGAACAAAAATTTTTTATTTACAAAAATCATGTGTATGACCACATTTGTGTAAAATTAGATACAGATAAATAATATAAAATACTTAAAAAATAATACCTACTCCAAAAGATTGTTATGAAGATTAAATGAGATATAACATGTGGGCCGGGTGTGGTGGCTCATGCCTGTAATCCCAGAACTTTGAGAGGCCGAGGCGGGCGGATCACGAGGTCAGGAGATGGAGATAGAACATGTGAAAAGCACAGTGCCTGCTTCAGAAGGAGTAGACTGTGGTAGGAAATACAAAAATCTTGCCTTGTACTTGTTTTCTGGAATCAAATTTGATAGTTTAAAGAGAAGAACTGGACAAATATACTGCCCTTATTCTCTGATTTTTTTTTATTTTAAATTTGAACAGTTTTGAAAGAGTAAGACTGATATGTAAATATATATCAGGATATCATTTTCTGAACTTAGATGGAAAAATATGTTTCTTGACAAGTGCTCTTGACAAGCACATGTTCTGTAGTAATTGAAGAACATAGCTGGGCGTGGTGGCTCACACCTATAATCCCTGAACTTTGGGAGGCCAGGGCAGGTAGATCACCTGAGGTCAGGAGTTCGAGACTAGTCTGGCAAACATGGCGAAACCCCATCTGTACTAAAAATACAAAAATTACCCAGGGCATGGTGGCGGGCACCTATCTATCCCAGCTACTTGGGAGGCTGAGGCAGGAGAATCACTTGAACCTGGGAGGCGGAGGTTGCAGTCAGCCAAGATCGTGCCACTTCACTCCAGCCTGGGTGAAAGAGCGAAACTCCATCTCAAAACAACAACAACAACAACAACACCAACAACAACACCACAAACATAGGTGCTTTGGCAAATGGTGATGTTTGCGCACCTGTGCGCTCAGATACACACAAATTAGAAATTGCAAACTTGATGAATGAGTTGAGTGTGGCTTACCCCACGTGTGTTGTGATGGTAGCAACAAGATTGAACGTGCCAGGGGACTTCCCATTCTCTTGCAGCTGCTTGACAGAAGATCTGTTGACTCTTTGGGAAGACATCTGTCTTTGCCATTTATTCCTTTTAACTGGGGAACTGGAGGAATAAAAGTTGTATCTCTTCCCAGTGACAAAGAACATGTTCTGCCTTTATTCTTGGTGTCCCTGTCTGTGAAGAGACATTTGCTTGTCCCGTCTCTCTTCTACATCTTGCCGTCCCGCCTTCTTCTTGTGGTGACATCCTTCCTTCCATCCATCTCTGCATCCTTCCTTCCAATAATAATTTATAAGTCCTCTAATTTGAAGGATACATATTGCTGCTGCTTTTCTCCTGCAAGGAAACCGCACATTTCTTTTAAGAAATTTCTTCATTTCTTAACATTTCTTCAGCTGTAGTCCTACACCAAGTACAAGGATAGATCTTCCCATTCAGTGTTGAGGCTGTAATTTGAGATGAAGGACCCCAACGTGGGAAGGGATTGAGATCTGTAGTCTCCTCATGTCGTAATGCCGTGAAAACTGAAATAGAGACGGCAAGAGAGACACAATGGCACTGGCAGGTGCTGGGTTTCAGTCTGGAAAGAAATAGGAAAATGATGCCAGGTGTGATGGTGCACACCTGGAGGCCCAGCTACTAGAGGCTGAGATGGGAAGATCTCTTGAGCCCAGGAGTTTGAGACCAGCCTGGGCAACATAACAAGATACTATCTTAATGACAACAACAAAAAGAATTAGGAAAATGAGCAATATTTGTCCCTGAGAAAACTGAATGGAAAGAAAACAAGCCTGCCAGACTCAATGGCTCAGGCCTTTAATACCAGCACTTTGGGAGGCCAAGTCGGGAGGATTGCTTGAGACCTGCCTGGGCAATATAGTGAGACCTCTATATTAAAAAAAAAAATTAAAAAGTTAGCCAAGCATGGTGGCGTGTGCATGTAGTCCCAGCTACTTGGGAGGCTGAGGTGGGAGGATTGCTTGAGCTTGGGAAGCGGAGGCTGCAGTGAGCCATGTTCGTGCCACTGCACTGCAGCCTGGGTGACAGAGCGAGACCCTGTGTCACATACACGAAAAGAAAGCAAGCCATGGAAGCAGAAGAGGAAAAGACTGCTGCTGAGTGCTGTGTCTCAGGTGTATATCAACGCTTGACACATGTCATCACACCAAATTCTCAGCAGGTGTGCATCCACGCTTGACGCATGCCATCAACCGAATTCTCAGCAGGTGTGCATCCACACTTGATGCATGCCATCACACTGAATTCTCAGCAGGTGTGCATCCACGCTTGCCGTGTGTCATCACACCGAATTCTCAGCAGATCTCAGAGGTAGGCTTTGTTATCACCCCATTTTAGAAAGAAGGAAACTAAGGCTCAGAGAAGTTAAACCTACTGCACAAGGCTGCTCAGTTCCTGAGAAGGCAGAATAGGAGGAGAGGCAGGGTGGTGCTGAGAGCCACCCAGGCTGGGCCTCTGCTGCCAGGTGACCCAGGGCTGTGAGCAGCTCAGCTCACTGTCCAGCCTGTGAGGGTCAGTGACTTGGTTTCAGCACTCATTTTTCCATTCCATTGCCTTCATGCCAAAAAACAATGTGAAGTCATGCCTGCAGCTGCTTCCTCTCGGCAGGAATGGGTGTGGGAACCACGTTCACAGTGGCGGGAGGTGAGAGGGAGTCCTTTCACACGCCAACTGGAACAATCTGGGAGGTGGGAAGCTCCTTGTGCTGCTGGCTCCCTCACCACCGCAGTCACCACCGCAGGGAACTGATATTCTTGGTGGCCTCTTGGATCCCTCAAGGAATCAAGTTGTAGGAACCATGCGGTCACAAGTCTACCTTGTTCTTGGGCTCTGGTGTATTGAGAGTTGCTCTCTGCCTCTAGATGATGGTCTCCCTGAAGTGACAGTGCTTGTATTAATTTAGAGATTTGTGGGCCGGCTGTGGTTACCAATGCCTGTAATCCTAGCATTTTGGGAGGCTGAGGCGGGTGGATGGCTTGAGTCTAGGAATTCAAGATCAGCCTGGGCAACATGGTGAAACCCCGTCTCTACAAAGAATACAAAAATTAGCCAGGCGTGGTGGCGTGCACCTGTGGTCCCAGTTTCTTGGGAGGCTGAGGCGGGAGGATCACTTGAGCCCGGGAGGTCAAGGCTGCCAGTGAGCTGAGGTTGCACCATTGCATTCCCACTTGGGCGACAGAGACCTTGTCTAAAAAAAAAAGAGAAGTTTGTCAAAGTATTAGTTTTATTTCTAGCACACGATCACATATGTATATACTGTGTTTCTAAGGTTGAAATGTGTTTAACAAGTCTGCCAGACAGTATTAAAAGGGGATGAGCCATAACGGTAGTTGACAATTTAGTTTTATCTACAAGATAGAATTGGAAAAGCACATTTGGAGCTATAATTATTCCTATTTACAGAAGTCGCTCCTGTAATTTAAGATAATATCAAATTCACACATGTAAAAATACATTTCTAAATTTATTTTTTTTAAGTCTTTTCTCCCTAGGCTGCTCTTTTCCTGAGAGTCAGTATAAATTTTAGGAGCAGTCATTATTATTGGTTCCTACATTTTTATCTAGTAGAAAAAATTTTAAACAAATGTAAGAAGACAATAAAAGTCTGATTATTAAATCATATAGAGTAGAAACTGGTAGGCATCTTCCTCCTTCAGAAGTAGTAAAAAATGACCTAAAAATGACTTTTTGATTGAAGTGAAAAATCTTCACCTGACAATTCCAGCACAGTTGATTAACATTTTTTCATGTACATAAAAGAATTAGCATTATCTTTAAGATTATCCTAACTTGGGATTATAGTTAATAGTGCTGAATAAACTCTATAGAATCTAGTTGTATTGATTTTTTTTTCTGTATGCATTCTGCAGTATAGGTTGAAATCCTTTGCTACAGATGAGTTCTAGAAGGTTAGCTGTGAAAGTTTCACGTTGGCAATTTCACTTTGGCAGCTTTTAGACAGGACAATGGTGATTCCTATAATCAGCTAACCCAGTTCATACAGTGTTCCAAGCCTTTTGTTCTTAAGCTGAATAAATAATGCTTTGCATTCCAGCCCTTTATTTCATGTCATCAATAGCATACCTCAAGACCACTTTTTTGGCAGTGTGTTAATGAATGTTTTGTTGAACCCTTTTCATCTATCAAGGACTGAAATACCTGATTTAATCTCAGTGGTGCTTAAAATAAACTTTTGTGGCTGAGTTTACTCACGCCCTTATTTGAAAGCTATTCTTATAGGCAGGCCCAGAGCTAAAGACTGCCAGCTTGTTGGCCCACTGCTATCTGTTCCTGGGGGCACATTGGGAGCCATCGTCAGGTTTCTTAACTTGGACTTCTGACTTACTACTCTCTGGACAGTCTGGAGAGTAGGTGGATTTCAGGTCAATTATTTTTGTAAGTTTTCAAATTAAGTAATTGGCCAAATGGGTTCCTTGGATGAGAACTCCTTAGGTCAGGGAGAGCGGGACCTCCAGAAGGTGCAAACGTCAGCTCTGTTCCCACTCTGCCCTCTCATTCCCATCCCAGTCCCGCAGGACTGTGCAGGCTGAGGGGTGTGTCAGGGACTGTCTTGAGCTGCAGAAAATATCTAGAAAGCTAAGCCAACAATTCTGAACGTTTTTAACTCTTGTACTTAGTGTTCATTTTCTCCATCCCTTTCTTTAGGATTGCTGTGTAGCGGAAATGGAGGATAAAGTTTTAACTGTGGTAAGTATACATTCTAAAAGTTATTGTAAAATTCCTTTTCCAAAGGCAGTGGGAATCATATTAAATAAATGCACTGTGGCTAATTACTTCAGGCGATACTTTGAAATATTGGCCTTTGGGACATGAGTTTTTAAATTTAGGTGGGAAAGCATAAAAGTTATTTAACAAGACCAACTACTGTGAAAATTCCTGTGCTTAAATTAACTACATTGAGTCTCTGTTTTATTATTATTTTTTTCTAACATTTTATCAGGATACAGTTATATATACATTGCTAGCTAGCCTGCTAGTCAGGATTGAACTGATGTGCAAATTTCACTTTAGGACCATTTTGATATAAGAAAAAAATTCTTGGCAAAAACCTTATGATGGAGGGGGGATGTGCTGTAACTGTTTAAGGAGCATTTTGTAACTATTCATCATCACTTCCTCCTTTTGACATAAGCCAGCCTGTGCTCTTTTGATAAGACCTTCCTCCTACTGATGTTGAGGAATTTAGCAGTGAAACTGCTATAAATATATTTTCCATAAATAGGGAGGCCAAACAAATTGGAAGAATGTAAAAAGTATCACTTCTTGGATTCTCCCCCTTGGAAAGAAAAATCACTCTTTGGAATATCCTGATTTCTTTGGTTGTTTAATTTTGAAAGGTTAGATGAGTCTGATTGGGGAAATACCACACGTAGCCACTGTGACTTCTACAAGGAGACCACTTAATAGGGATCCTCTCATTGTCTCTTTAGTTTTACCTTGTCAGTGTTTGGCATTCGAAGAATGTGAGCGATCACTAAAAAGATGATAGACTTAAATGTAAAATGCAAAACTATAAACTGTCTAAAAGATAACATAGGAGAAAATTTGGGTGACTGTCACTTTTGCAATGAGTTTTCAGATAGAACACCAAAAGCGTAATTCATGAAAGAAAAATTGATAATGTAGACTTCATTAAAATTAAAAACTGCTATGTGAAATGCACTGTTAAGAGAATGAAAAGACAAGCCACAGACTGGGAGAATATATTTTCAAAACACCTGTCAGATAAAGGACTTGTATCCAAAATATACAAAGAACAAGAACAAAGTATACAAAAAGCAAGAATAAGACAAACAACCCAATTAAAAAGGAGGCAAAAGATCTGAACAGGTGCTTCACCAAAGAATACATACAAATGGCAAATAAGCCTGTGAAAAGATGTTCAATGTCATTTGTATTAGGGAATTGTAAATTAAAACAACAATGAGATACCACTATATGCCTATTATATAGGCTAAAATATGAAACACTGACAATACCAAATGCTGCTGAGGATGTGGAGCAACAGGAACGCTCGTTAATTGCTGGTAGAAATGCAAAATGGTGCAGGCAGTTTGGAGGACAATTTGGAAGTTTCTTACAAAACTAAATACATTCTTACCATATGATCCAACAGTTGTGCTCCTAGATATTTACCCAAAGGAGTTGAAAATTTACATCAAAAAATGTGCACAGGTTGTTTATAGCAGCTTTACTCAAAATTGCCAAAAAAGTTGGAAGCAACCTTAATGTCTCTCAATAGATGAATGGATAAACAAACTGTTGTACATCTATAAAATAGAATATTATTCAGCAATAAAAAAGAAATAAGCTATCAAGTCATGAAAAGATATGGAGGAAACTTACAAGCATGTTGTTAATTGAAATAAGGCAGTCTGAAAAGGCTACATGCTGCATAATTCTGACTGTTTGACTTTTCTAGAAAATCAAAACCACAGAGACAATAAAAAGATCTATGTTTGCCAGGGGTTCATGGTGAGGGATGGGGTGGTGGATAATTAGGTTGCATACAGGGGATATTTAGGACATTGAAACTATCCTATATGATACTGTAATGATGGATACGTGACATTAGGCATTTGTCAGAACTCATAGAATGTACACCACAAAAAGTGAACCCTAATGTAAATTATAGATGTTAGTTGGTAATAATGTCTCAATATTAGTTCATAATTTGTTTTTGGTGGGTTTTTTTTTTTTTTTTTTTTTTTTTTTTTTTACCAAGTCTCACTCGATTACCCAGGCTAGAGTGCAGTGGTGCAACTCGGCTCACTGCAACCTCTGCCTCCGAGGTTCAAGCAATTCTGCAGCCTCAGCCTCCCAAGTAGCTGGGGTTACAGGCACCCACCACCATGCCTATCTAATTTTTGTATTTTTAGTAGAGATGGGGTTTTGCCATATTGGTCAGGCTGGTCTTGAACTCCTGACTTTAGGTGATCCACCCACCTCAGCCTCCCAAAGTGCTAGGATTACAGGCATGAGCCACTGTGCCCGGCCTAGTTCATCATTTGTAACAAATGCACCACACTAGTACAAGATGTTAATAATAGAGGAAGCTGGGAATGGAGGGTGGTGGTGGAGGGGATATATGGGAACTCAGTGGACTTTTTGCTCAATTTTTTTTTATAAACCTGAAACAGCTCAAAACAGTAAAGTCCATTAAAAAAATGGTTTAGGCTCAAAACAATTTTATTTATTTATTTTATTTTTTTTTTTTTACCTTGTCAATATTTGGTGTTCAGAGACTGTGAGCAATCATTGAAAAGTCAGGTAGGTGGCCGGGGAGAGATGATTCCACTTCATTGCTGAAAGCGGATTTCTGCCTGGCCTGTGCTCTTCAGTGGTCATAAAGGAGCTAATATAAAAGCTGCCTTTTCTGAACAAAGCTGAAATAGTGGCACTGTTCCCACAGATGGTAAACATGGAGTGTAAATGCCATGCATTCATTGAGCAGAATTATCAAAATGATTGCCAACCAGAACTAAAGATGATAGGTGAAATGCATTTCTCTAAAAATCAGCTTGAGATAAACTTGGTTAATGATTGAACTTTCCTATTTGCTTCTCCAATTCTAGGTCAAGGTTTTAAATGGCATCTGTGACAAAACAATCCGATCTACCACAGATCCTGTGATGAGCCAGTGTGCATGTCTGGAGGAAGTTCACTTACCAAACATTAAACCTGGAGAAGGCTTGGTAAGTTCTAATAACACTTGTTTTATTTTCAGATAACGTACATCATCATTTACTAGATTTAAAAAAAATTCCTTATTGCTTTCACTATAATTCTGAAAAGTAGAATTAAGTTAGACCGCCTTCCATTATGTAGTTAGGAATGTGCTATCTTGAATCCTGTTGATATGTTTTCTATCTTCAAAGTATAAAAATAAATACAATTTAAAAACTGTATACTCATATTTTGAAGATAACGCTTTATTTTTAGGACTTAGCAATGCAAGGAAATATAAAACATTTACACAAAGGAAAGATAGTCTCTGGGTACAAAAACAACATCTGCTCTGAAAGTATTAGCACTTAAGATGAATGTGAGAAGAGACTGGCTGAAGGCAGTGATTCTTAAGAAGGGTTTAGAAATATTTCATAAGTAATATATAAGCTATATCATAACAGGCTGTGGGAATACATACAAGTGATCTCCTAGTACCTAGCTTGCATCTTATGGGATTAATTTGCTGAAATCTTCGTGAAGAAGCTGTGAAGCCCATTAGTTAGCTTAGAGGCTTTGAGTCAGAGAGAGCTTGGTTTAAATCACGGCTCTTGAGGGACTTAACCTCTTTACATGTCAGTTTCCTCAGAGGGTTGTTGAAAGTATTGTATTAGATTATGAATGCCAAGTGCCAGGCACCAACCACATAGTTCGTGTGCATTAATGTGGCTGCAGCTACTGTTGCTGGTATTGATGATGTTGAGGAGAAGGAGGGGAAGGAGAAGGGGGAGGGGGAGAAGTATCTAATGTATAGGTAGCTGTCGGGAGCTATTAAGGCAGTCTCTGCTCTTACATAGAAAAAACAAAAATCAACCAATTGTTGACAGGCCCACATTCTTAGCAGAAATTGCATATTGGTACTGCTTGGCTTCAAAGCAAATGATGGGTTATATCAGATTAAGTTTAAACAGGGAGGACTTCCTGTGGAGGTAGGTTTATAGTCAAATATTTAAGCAGATAAATGCCCTGAGTAGGTAGAAATGAAGCTGTCATTTCAGATGGTAAAGTTATACAAGCAGTGCCCTGGGAGGGGGAGTACCATGTGTAGAGGAGAAGCTGATATAATCTGCGAGTGAAAGTAACAGGATAGGAGAGGAATCAGGAGAACCTGAAGGTGCTGGTGTTTGATGGGACTCTGATCATATATTAGCGTAGGTTGATGAGCAGGCTGGGTGCAGCATAATTTCTGAGGAGGGTCCACATTATTACAGCATAGATACCAGGGTGAGCAACTACTTTTTGCCTGGTCTACTTTTTGCTCTCTTTCCCCATCTTGTAACAGTTTAATTAAAAAAAATTTACACGTGGTGAGTCCAACTGCAGAAATAATTCCTCAATGATACATTCGGTGTATTACTCAGTGAGGTATTTGCCTCTGAGTTTGCCTCTCAGGCCTCTTAGGAGAGAGAATATTCATTCATCTTTACATTTCCCTTAAAAGGAGGGGTGTCTGTTACTAATTTGCTACCTATGCTTTGTTATTTAACAATCTTTGTTCATATATCTTTGTCTGGATTATTAGTAGCTTTAATAGTCACTCTGAGGTTATTTCTGTTACCAAATTTAAATGAATATATTGTGTCCCTAGACAAAGAAATGGTCAAGAAAGAACTGTTCTTTGGCTGGGTGTGGTGGCTTACACCTATAATCTCAGCACTTTGGGAGGCCGAGGTGGGAGGATCACTTGAGCCCAGGAGTTTGAAACCAGCCCGGGTAACATAGCGAGATCTTTTCTCTATTAAAAAAATAAAATAATTAGCTGGGTGTGGTGGCACATGCCTGTAGTCCCGGCTACGTGGGGAGGCTGAGATGAGAGGATCACTTGAGCCCAGGAGTTCAAGGTTACAGTGAGCTGTGTTTGCATCACTACACTCCAGTCTAGGCAACTTAGCAAGATCGTGTCTCATCATCAACATAATAGAACAGTTGTTTGAAGTGCCTCACTCATTCACTCATTCTGTAGGTCTAAGAAAACGCCCACATCCTCGGAGTTGTGGCATAATTCTGTGTGCCTGGTACACAGATTATAGTATCAAAGAGATCACATGTTTTATTTCTTTCACCAGTATTTCAATTTGCTTAGCTCCCCTTCACCACCCTTTGGATCTTGTTTCTCGATGTTTCAGGAGGCTGAAAAATGAGTATTGTTCTGAAGGGACTGTTGTTAATGTTTTATAAGTTTAAGTCTCACTTGGGGCTATGTCTCTAAACATTGGAGTAATGAGTTAATCTATTTGTGATTCACTCCAGGGCATGTACATCAAATCAACCTATGATGGTTTACATGTGATTACTGGAACCACAGAAAATGTAAGTGTATATTCATTAAGTGTAAAAGCTGTTGTGTGTTTAAACAAATTTGCTCCACAGTCTCTATACTTTGAATTTAAATGTGTGCATGCTGTTTGATTGTTGTGAGAGCACGGGTACCTGCTTTGTTTATTTCTGTTGATAGAGTACTGCTTGTCACCAGCTGTTGTCAATTTATTATTTAAATTATCCTTTATTGCTCTTGTTCATATGCCTTGCCCAGTTTTTACCCCAACCGTTGTGTTAATTATTCCTTTTGCACCCTGGAAGTGTTAAGCCATAAATACAAAAGCAATGATCTTTTTGTTTTTGAGAATCACTCTTATAAGAACTGGGATTGGTGGCCATGTGTATAAAATACAATTTTTTTGATTTAATGGAATTTTTATGTCTCCAAAGCAGCGATTTCAGGATTTTTTACAACATATTTTTATAGCTGCGTTTCATCATATTTGGCATGAGATTGACGTTTAGTCCTCTGTCCCCACCCCTTGAATAGGAAAAGCAGGTCTCTTTCTACTGTGAGAGACTTGTGTACACCGTGTACTTCCTTCTGGAAGTTCTGCTATGTGGAGGGTTGTCTTTAGCCCCTCAAACATTTTGAGTTTGTGAGAAGTAGAGCCAGTTGAATACTTTCTTCTTGCAGCCTACAGTATGGCTTGCTTTTGAAAGACATCGATATGAAACTAAAAATGTTTGAATAGCTTCCCTGGGTCTGTGCAAAAGAAGCATGTATTTGGGGGAATTAACCTATTTAATCAGCTAAGACAGGAGGAGATAATTCCTAAAATTAGGGGAAATTTTAGGAGCTGCTTTTCTAATCTGTTTGGTAGAAATATGTGTCTAATTTTGAGCTTCAGCTGCTAGATCTTTTGATAAAGGAAAATGGCATGATCTTTGAGTGTCTGTGATAAACACTTGATGTTTGTAGTGAGAAAATGATACTGCTTAAGGCAGTCAATGAATTATAAATACATTGCATGGTTCTGGCAGATGAATGGGTAGGAAATGGTAGTGTCTTTCAGGATTCCCTGTTGAGCTACAGTGAGGAGGCCCTGAGAGTCACTAGGAGTTTTTATACCATGTCACCTCCTGGACAGTAACAGCACAGGAAGCTCTGCTTTTAGGCTTGGGATGGTGCAGAAGAAAAGACACAAGATGTAACACATGATTCTTCCTTCATCCTTGATCGAGACTCAGTACATTGCAGTTCAGCTGTGATAACAACACAGTCATGTCTGTTTGTATAGATGAGAAACATGGTGAATGTCATTTCAGTTTTTAGAGTTGAAGTTTCACAGTCTAGCAATTTGATGATTACATTGTCTGTCTTAACCAGACCAGTGTGTTTTCCAACTCTATTGGGTCTTCTTGAAGCAATTTCCATCTTGGATCTGGAGCACTACAGAATTACTACCGGAAGGCATAGTACTTCCTTCCTCTTGCACCACCCCCCTTTTTAAAGAAAAGAATTTGGGCTGGGCGCGGTGGCTCACGCCTGTAATCCCAGCACTTTGGGAGGCTGAGGTGGGCGGATCACGAGGTCAGGAGATCGAGACCATCCTGGCTAACACGGTGAAACCCCGTCTCTACTAAAAATACAAAAAATTAGCTGGGCGTGGCGGCGCACATCTGTAATCCCAGCTACTCGCGAGGCTGAGGCAGGAGAATTGCTTGAACCCGGGAGGTTGCAGATCGAGCCACTGCACAGTCCAGCCTGGGCAACAGAGCAAGACTTCATCTCAAAAAAATAAAAATAAAAAATAAAAAAAAGAGAAGAGTTCAATGACAGACTAAACAAAGCTGCTTTTGAATGAAACGAAATGTCATATGCCATTAATGATACATTCCCTGAATTCCTACCAGAATTGTAATACTGGCTGACAGACTCAGGGTCTGTCCTGGTGTTCCCATGTAGGACTGTATGGAAGTCATCTCAGGGAGTGGTGGCTACCATCTTGTTAGAGATCAAAAAAGAAAACTTGTCTTCCATCTGGTAATCCACTTGAAAATGTCACTCATTCCTTTAGTCATTCAATTCACATTTATTGAGGACCTGGAATGTGCTAGACACTAGGCTAAGTAAGTCTAAGTCTTCTAGACAAGCGTGGGAAGTTAGGTGAGAGCCCACTTCTCCCGGGCTCAATCTGGCTATTTTATTCTTAATATTGGGTATTATATACTTGAATGGCAGTAGAAAGTGCCAGCTCCAGGTCAGCTTTTGGCTATGACTTAAGGTTGCTATGACTTCACTGTCAGAATGTTTTAATGGAAGCCTAGTATGGGGGGTAGCAGTGGATGAAAATCACCCATTGTTTTCCCAAGTGAATTATGTCCGTATTCTTCAATCTTGGACTTGAGGCTGAAGCAATGCTCACTTGAGGCTGAAGCAAGCAAGGCCTTCAGTCCATTTCTTTGAAGGTTACCTGAGAGGCCAGGATCATTCCAAAGTCAGACCAACAGTGTCTGATGTTTCTCTTATCTTATTTCTTTTTTTGATGTTATTTTAGACCTTGACAAGAGTCTTGACACAACCTCATTCATACTTCTGTCCTCCACCCCTGAGATCCGGTGGGAGTTAGGTTAGCCTCTGAAGAATGGGTGCATTATTCTTTAGGTCATGACCCTTCTGCAGCAAACCAACACAAGCATCATTTTTCAGTAGTCCTCCTCATGGTGAAGATAGGCAAGAGCTACTGCCCTGGGCAGAATTTTGGTACCAAGCTCTCTCTTTACCAGTGTTCTGCCAAACACAACTCTTAATCACTTGATTGGACATTTGAGAAATGAATGCAAAAGGATCCTTAGGAAGGGAAGTCAATTCAGGACATCAGAGCATGTTTTTTAAGATTACACATGTAGAGACAGGGACTTCCTGGCCTTGGGGCTATCTTTTGTAAAGTGAAGCTTATCTTAAATGAATCCCTTGCCCAGGAAGATTAACTGGACCGGACCGATTAGGATCAGAATTACTAGAGTAAGCCTTTAACTGTGGGTTAAGCGTCTGGCACAAAAAGGAGCGTAGATAAATTCATTTTTTTAAGTGATATAAGAAATCTGAGATGGGCTGGGTGCGGTGGCTCACGCCTGTAATCTCAGCACTTTGGGAGGCCAAGGCGGGCGGATCACCTGAGGTCAGGAGTTCAAGATCAGCCTGGCCAACATGGTGAAACCACGTCTCTGCTAAAAATACAAAAATTAGCTGGGCGTGGTGGTGGGTGCCTGTAATCCCAACTACCCGGGAGGTTGAGGCAGGAGAATGGCTTGAGCCTGGGAGGCAGAGGTTACAGTGGGCCGAGATCACACCATTGTACTCCAGCCTGGGTGACTGAGTGTGAGTGAGACTGAAAAGTCAAGTCTGAAAAAAAGAAAAAGAAAAGAAACTTGAGATGAACATGGGCTGGTCTCTCAGGTGAGCACTGTCGGGTACGGTAGCAGGTTAAATGTTTTCACAAATAACTGTCACAGTTACCAGGGCCTTGTATGAGACCTAGATAAAATCAAAGGGAATATTTCTACAGTTTAGGGCTGCTTGTTAATTTCCCGTTGAGCCTGTCACAACAATTTAGAGAAACTTCAGCCAGTGTGTCTTGGGTCTCATTGCTGTCCCTCTCCCCATGTTCAAAGGTGCTATTTTTTGGATATTTGGAAATTGTTTGAAGATTCAGTCAGTAATGTAAGTTAGAAAATTAAATCTTCTATTCTAGATAATGTTTGATTAGAATTTGAAATCCAAGGTTTATATTTTCTTCTTCTGTTAGTCATATATGAGATACCTTCAACATAAAGAGTTCTAGGTGGCTTATATGAACAAGAACACCGTGAGCAAAATATTTGACAAATGGATTATATCCCTTTATATATATTTTTTTCTTTTTGAGACGGAGTCTCCCTCTGTCGCCCAGGCCGGAGTGCAGTGGCACAATCTCGGCTCACTGCAAGCTCTGCCTCCCAGGTTCACGCCGTTCTCCTGCCTCAGCCTCCCGAGTAGCTGGGACTACAGGCGCCTGCCACCACGCCTGGCTAATTTTTTGTATTTTTAGTAGAAACGGGGTTTCACCATGTTAGCCAGGATGGTCTCGATCTGCTGACCTCGTGATCCACCCACCTCAGCCTCCCAAAGTGCTGGGATTACAGGCATGAGCCACCATGCCCGGCCTATCTCTTTATATATATTTTTGTTGCAGTGATGGTAAATTAATAACCAGGCATTATTTGAAGGAAAAAAAAGTCTGGATTTTGTTTTGACACTGAAGACTCGTTTTCGAATGTAATCTGAAAATGAAAAGAAAACTAAATTCATTTTCTTTAAAGCAATTTCTGTTGCCACCAACTTTCTATTTTAACAGCATTGCAATAATATGTAAAAGAAGATGGAATGAGAACAACATTTAGTTTTAATAAGGAAACGAGATGACAGAGTTACAAAGATGATTTTCCATGTTGAACAGTTGGTCAGCTTTTATGAGATTAATTTTGATAAGGATATGTGTAAAAATTTTTTAGATGAACCAGTAGCTTTTATCAGGCAATCATTTTGACAGTTATGTCCAGGCCGGGCGCAGTGGTTCATGCCTGTAATCCCAGCACTTTGGGAGGCCGAGGTGGGCAGATCACCTGAGGTTAGGGAGTTTGAGACCAGCCTGGCCAACATGGTAAAACCTCATCTCTACTAAAAAAAATTAGCTGGGCGTGGTGGCAGCCACCTGTAATCCCAGCTACTCGGGAGGCTGAGCGGGGAGATCTGCTTGAACCCAGGAAGTGGAGGTTGCAGTGAGCTGAGATCCACCATTGCCCTCCAGCCTGGCTGACAGAGTGAGACTCCGTCTTAAAAGCAAAACAAAACAAAAGACAGTATGTCCAGTCTCTTCCCGATAGATTAGATGAACCTGGCTATTCTAACAGACAAATTATCAGTTATAACAGACACTAATAAAATGGATAACACAGGATTCATGTGTAGGGTCCTATAGACTGTGTAGTCTCAGGGGAATAAAGTGCATTGTTTTATTTTTCCTGAGAAAATGTTATTTCAGTTGCTAATTGTCTACAGAAGAAAGAAGAAATAAAAGCAGAAAGAAATAGAAGGTTTAAAATACTTAAGGCAGGTTATTTGGTTTCTGTACAGTCTCCTGCAGACAGATCTCAGAAGATTCATGCTGGTGATGAAGTTATTCAAGTTAATCAGCAAACTGTGGTGAGTTTGTTTATTGAGACGCGATTTTCCTCCTTAGAACTTCTAATTAAATCTAAAACCACTTTGTTTAAATTTTTAAAATTTGCCGCTTCTATCTTATTTTTCATTATGTTAGGTTGTGCTAACATGAACATACTTATGCCTGCCTATTTTGTTTCTGTGTATCTGCTCACAACCCTGACTGCCTTGAGATAAGTTCTCAGGTTTGATTTTTTCGTTACTCATGAGCAAGTCCTCCCTCCCGATTTGCTTTCTTTGAAGGTGGGATGGCAGCTGAAAAATCTGGTGAAGAAATTGAGAGAGAATCCCACAGGAGTTGTGTTACTGCTTAAGAAGCGCCCCACCGGGTCTTTCAACTTTACTCCTGCTCCCCTGAAAAACCTACGGTGGAAGCCACCTCTTGTACAGGTATCTGGGATTAACTGGAAACCTCCATCCAACAATGTCAAGTATCTCATTAGTCTCCAAACAAAAAGAGATTAAAATTTGAAGGTGATTGATTGGTTTCAGGAGTTTGTATGTAATTATCCTATAATCCCGCCTATGTGAAAATATAAATTCTAGATCTACATGGAACAGTTAGTAGCCAGTAACCATATATGACTATTTAAAGAATGAGGCTAGGTGCGGTGGCTCACGCCTGTAATGCCAGCACTTTGGGAAGCCGAGGCAGGGGGATCACGAGGTCAGGAGATCGAGACCATCCTGGCTAACATGGTGAAACCCTGTCTCTACTAAAAGTACAAAAAGTTAGCCGGGCGTGGGGGCAAGCGCCTGTCGTCCCAGCTGCTGGGGAGGCTGAGGCAGGAGAATGGTGTGAACCCGGGAGGTGGAGCTTGCAGTGAGCCAAGATCGCGCCATTGCACTCCAGCCTGGGCGACAGAGTGAGACTCCATTCTCCAAAAAAAAGAATGAAATGACGTTAAAAGTTAATCTCTGCAGGATCACTGGCTACATTTCAACTGTAGAATATTCACATATGGCTAGTGACTCCCATATCAGACGGTTGGATATGGACATTTCCATCATTGCAGAAAGTTCCTTCTAGTCCTTCTCCTCTCTCATTTCAAACATATACCTAGATAACTATACAGTTTGAACACTAATCCTGGAGGGACCACATGGGGTTGAGTCTTCAGCAGCGCTTTACCAAGGCAGGGTTGGGGGCGGTGAGTGCAGCCCGCCCCATGGGGACAGTATCACACCATTATTTAGACATTATGTAGTATTGCCAATCTGCGCTGATAACAGAAGACAAACTGACTGACTTTTATTTAAATTCTTTTCAAACTATATACCCTCTTATTGCTGACACCTGGGTGGATCACACTCACTGGTCACACTCCTTGTTATGCCATTGGTCCTTGGTGTTGATTTCATAAACCAAGAATGAAAAGCAATAACCTTATAAAGCCCTTTTATAAGATTGAGATTATGGTTTATTTGTAACTATTTTTGATGTTATTGTATGTCTTCCCATGGAAGAACAGTAGTCTTGAACCATCAATTTTGAAACTTTGTGAGGCAAGGTACTGGAAACATTATAGGTGTCACAGAGGAGAGGTTAAAAATAAATAACTCAGAGGCCGAGTGTGGTGGCTTACGCCTGTAATCCCTGCATCTTGGGAAGCTGAGGTGGGTGGATCACTTGAGGTTAGGAGTTCGAGACCAGCCTGGCCAACATGGCAAAACCCCTACTAAAAATACAAAAAGTAGTTGAGCGTGGTGGCCTGCGCCTATAATCCCAGCTACTCGGGAGGCTGAGGCAGAAGAGTTGCTTGAACCAACCAGGAGGTAGAGGTTTCAGTGAGCCAAGATCGCGCCACTGCACTTCAGCCTGGGTGACAGAGTGAGACCCTGTCTCAAAGCAAAAACAAAAACCAACCAACAAACAAAAACTCACAGTGATAAAGGCAGGGCAAGAAGGGAACATAATTACAATCAGTTTGTAAATAATAACAGAACATATTTTAAAATTCACTTTTTAATTGACAGATACAAATTGGATATATTTGTATTGTACAACACAGTGTTTCAAAATATGTTTACATTTTGGAATGGCTAAATCAAGCTCGTTAATACGTTTATTACCTCACACACTTATTTATTTGTGGCAAGAACACTTAAAATCTACAAGTGTTATAGCAACTTAGCAGTTTTCTAGCATGCAATGCATTTTTATTAACTGTAGTCACCATGCTAGACGATAGATCTCTTGAGCTTATTCTTCCTGGCTAACTGAAATTTTGTACCCCTCCTTCTAACCTCTGGCAGCCACCGTTCTACTCTCTGCTTCTGCTTCTAAGAGTTCGATTTTTTTTTTTTTTTTTAGATTCCACATAAAAGTGAGATCATGTGGTATTTGTCTATATGTGCCTGGCTTATTTCACTTAACACAGTGTCCTCCAGGTTCATCCCTCTTGTCACACATGATAGGATTTCCTTCTTTTCTTCTTCTTTTTTGTTTTGTTTTGTTTTGAGACGGAGTTTCACTCTTGTTGCCCAGGCTGGAGTGCAGTGCTGCGATCTCAGCTCACTGCAACCTCCACCTCCTGGGTTCAAGCGATTCTCCTATCTCAGCCTCCTCTGATAGCTGAAATTACAAGTGCCTGCCGCTACGCCCGGCTAATTTTTGTATTTTTAGTAGAGACGGAGTTTCACGGAGTTGGCCAGGCTGGTCTCAAACTCCTGACCTCAGGTGTTCCGCCTGCCTCAGCCTCCCAAAGTGCTAGGATTACAGGCGTGAACCACCACGCCCAGCCAGGATTTCCTTCTTTTTTAAGGGTGAGTAGCATTCCCTTGTGTATATACACCACATTTTCCTTATCCATTTGTCTGTTGATGGCTGGGCTGTTTTGAAAAATGCTGCAGTGAACATGAGGGTGCAGATACCTCCTCAGTATACTGATCTCATTTCCTTTAGATGTGTATCCAGTAGTGAGGCTGCTTTTTAATTTTTCAGGGAACCTCCAAAGTGTTTTCCATAATGGCTCCGCTAATTTACATTCCCACCAGCTGTGCACTAGGATTTCTACATCTCCATATCCTTATCACCACCTACCTCTTGTGTTTTGATAGTAGCCATTCCAACAGGTGCCAGCTGTCATCTCACTGTGGCTTTGATTTGCATTTCCCTGATGACTAGTGACGTTGAACATTTTTTCATATCTCTGTTGGCCATTTGTATATCTCCTTTTGAGAAATGTCTATTTGGGGCTGCCTGCAGGGCCTCATGCCTGTAATCGTAGTGCTTTGAGAGTCCAAGGCAGGAGGATCGTTTGAGCCCAGGAGTTCAAGACCAGCCTGGGCAACAAAGCAAGATCCTGTCTCTACAACAATTTTTTTTTTTTTTTAAACCAACTGGCTGGGTGTGGTGGCACAGACCTGTAGTCCCAGCTACTTGAGAGGCTGAGATAGGAGGATTGCTTGAGACTGGGAGGCTGCTGTGAGCCTTGATTGTACCACTGCATCCACCCTGAGTGACAGAGTGAGACCCTGTCTCCAAAAAAAAAAAAAAAAAAAAAAAAAAAGCAAGAGAGTAATGTCAATTCAGGTCCTTTACCCATTTTTAAATCAGGTTCTTTGTGGTTTTTTTGCGGTTGAGTTCTTTGAGTTCCTTGTATACTTTGGATATTAACCCCTTATCTGATGTGTGGTTTGCAGATACTTTCTAGTTGACTCTTTGCCTTGTTGATTATTTCCTTTGCTATGCAGAAGCTTTTTAATTTGATGTAATCCCACTTGTCTGTTTTTGCTTTTGTTGCCTGTGCTTTTGCAGTCAGAGCCAAAAAATCATTGCCCATAACTGAGCCTATTGATTATACTCCAGCTGTTTCTGTTTGCATTGGTCAGTGTAAAATTTAAACTTGCTTAGATTTTTTTGGATTTCTCAGAATATGATGCTTAACATTACAGAGGTGCTAATTCCTCATAGGTAATTGATGGAGTGCCTGTCAAATGCTTGCTCTGCCCGCTAATTGTTGCATAAGATAAATGTTGGATTCTGAAGGAGAGAGGTGTGGACTGTGAGGTGGGAGCCTGGGAGGGTAGGTGGGATTTGCATTGGCGGATGGGAGCGTGTATCATACAGGAGATGAATGCTACTCTTTAAAAACACTCGCCCACAAAACATAGATAGACCACCATCAGGGAAGGGCAGTGTCTTAGGTAAGGTTTCCTAGAGCGGAGTCTTAGGTGCACATCCTTGTGAGAGCAATTTTTGAGGGTATGTGCTGCAAGTAAAACTGGTAAGGGAGAGAGGAAGGCAGAATGATGACGGGGAAGCAGCAAGGATGCCTCTCAGGTGCAGTGTAGCCTTGACCTCCTATGCAGGATGAAGCAGCCTGGTGGAGCCACACAGCTCCGGGCTCTGGTGGCCCTGCTCTGGCGAAGCAGCTCTGTCAGCTGAGGGCCATTCTTCTGAGAAGGGGCAGCTGTGCGCTTTAGCAGCTGACATTCCCAGCAGCAGGGGGTGGTAGTGGCGATAGTGAGACTCTAGGTGGGCTCCAGAGCTTCTGCCAGAAGAAATGAGTAGCTCTGACTCTGTGGAGCTGAGGGTAGGAGATAAAGTTGGACTGGTTGCATGAGACTATAGTGGCAAGTATGGAGTGCCAGGCTGGGGAGTATGGGCTTTCTCCCACAGGTGACAGGTTGACAGCTGCTTTTACGTTAATACCTCTATTACTCTGCTAGGGCTGCTGTACGGGGTGGTAGAAGTTCAAAGTCAAGGTGTCAGTGGAGTTGGCTTCATTCTGAGGACCCTCTCAGAAGATTAAAAAAAAACAAAGAAAACCAGCTAGTAAGTCTAGCCAGGATCACATCTAGAGTTCCAAGCAATACTCCTAGTCAATAGTAGCACTGCTACTGATTTCTTTTTCTTTTCTTTTCTTTTCTTTCTTGTTTTTTTTTTTTTTTTTTTGAGACAGAGTCTCACTCTATTACCCAGGCTGGAGTGCGGCGGTACACTCTTGGCTCACTGCAACTTCTGCCTCCTGGGCTCAAGCAATCCTCCCATCTCATCATCCCAAGTAGCTGGGACTACAGGCGTGTGCCACCACGCCCGGCTAATTTTTATATATTTTTTGTAGGGACTGGGTTTTGCCGTGTTGCCCAGGCTGGTCTCGAAGTCCTGACCTCAAGCAATCCGTCCACCTTGGCCTCCCAAAGTGCTGGGATAACAGGTGTGAACCACCGTGCCCAGCCTTGCTCCTAATTTTCATGAACTAACTCATTTAATTCTCACTGCAGCTCTATGCAAGAGATATTATCATTATCACTCCTTTACAGAGGAGGAAAGGGAGGCCACAGATGTTTAAGTGATTTGCTCAGAGCTAGAATCATAACCCTGGCACCTGGCTCCTAAGCCTCTGCTTCTTGCCACTATACATGGTCTTTCAAATCCCTCAGCTCATTCTAAGGTTTCAAAGAAGAATGTAAGTTAAATATTGCGAATATCTGTGAACACATGAATGACCTTAGTCCCTGTTCAGACACGGGGTTGGTGTTGGTTTGGGGGAGGGGAAATGAACACCAAGAATCATCTCTGAATTGATCTCCACTCTGCATTGCTGTGTTACTCCTGTTTCAGACCTCACCTCCACCCACGACAACCCAGTCCCCTGAAAGCACTATGGATACCTCACTGAAGAAGGAGAAGTCGGCCATCCTGGATCTTTATATTCCTCCTCCGCCAGCTGTTCCCTACTCTCCCCGGTATGTTGCTGTCCATTGTCATGGTATGCTTGTCTCCCGTTGGTGTCATTTGTAAATGGTGGTGTGAAAAGAGGATCTTGTGAGAGGAAGTTGCTGAGCCACAGTGTGACAGGGCTGAATCTTGAACTGCCGTTAAAAGTATGATCAGCCTTACTTTGTAGGAGTGTAGGGACAGATCTAGGTTCTGTGGGGCTTGAAGCTATACAGTTTGGTGGGGAGGGCCCTTTGGAGAAAAGAATATGGCAGTATTGGCCAGGTGTGGTGCTCACACCTGTAATCCCAGCACTTTAGGTGGCTGAGGCGGGCAGATCACTTGAGCTCAGGAGTTCAATACTAGCCTGGGCAACATGGTAAAACCTCATCTCTACAGAAAAATACAAAAATTAGCCGAGTGTGGTGGCAGATGCCTGTAGTCCCAGCTACTCAGGAGGCTGAGGCAGGAAAATCGCTTGAGCCTAGGAGGTGGAGGTTGCAGTGAGCAGAGTTTGTGCCATTGCACTCCAGCCTGGGTGACAGAGCGAGACCCTGTCTCAAAAAAGAAACAAAGAAAAGGATATAGCAATACCTTACTTTTGAAAAATAAATGAAAACGTGCTCTCCTGGGGCCTTGGAAGGGTCTGTTGGGGGCCCTGCAGGTTAAGTTTCATTAACTCCATGGTAAATTCATCTTGAGGGGGTAGATAATAAGTATTTCTGTGAGATTAATGAGAGTTGCAGCTTGATTTTGCTGAGAAAGATGTGTTCTTCGTAGAACTTGAAAAAAAACCTATGTGGCCAGGTGTGGTGTCTCACACCAATATTTCCAGCACTTTGGAAGGCCAGTTCGGAGGATTGCTTGAGCCCAGAGGTTCAAGACCAGCCTGGGGAATATAGTGAGGCCCCATCTCTACAAAAAAATTTAAAAAATTAGCTGGGTGTGGTTGTGTGCACCCGTGGTCCTAGCTACTCAGGAGGCTGAGGTGGTAGGATCACTGGAGCCCAGGAGGTCGAGGCTGCAGTACAATACACCATGATCATACCACTGCACTCCAGCCTGGACAACAGAGTGAGACCTAGTCTCAAAAACAAAAAAACAAAAAACAAACCCAAACCCACGTGAGTGTAGGTATGAACATTTCATATTTGTGTGTGTGTGTGTGTGTGTGTGTACCATAATTTTTTTTTTTTTTTTTTGAGATGGAGTCTCGCTCTGTCGTCCAGGCTGGAGTGTAGTGGCGCAATCTCGGCTCACTGCAAGCTCCGCCTCCCGGGTTCACGCCATTCTCCTGCCTCAGCTCTCTGAGTAGCTGGGACTACAGGCGCCCGCCACCACGCCCGGCTAATTTTTTGTATTTTTAGTAGAGACGGAGTTTCACCGTGGTCTCGATCTCCTGACCTCGTGATCAGCCCACCTCGGCCTCACAGAAAGTGCTGGGATTACAAGCGTGAGCCACCGCGCCCGGCCTGTGTGTGTAGCATAAATTCTTAAAAAGATAGTTGCTTTCTTCATGGCTAACTTAAATACTGTATGGTATAATAAGGGTGGTATATAGAGTGTACAGGATGATTTAGGTGTGATCTAGGCTTATTTATCAACTCACATATTTATATATGTTGATAAAACTAGACAATCTGGCTCATTTATTCAGCATATCTTTCCCCAGTATTAGGTCTGGGTTACCATCTGACAGAAAACAGACTCGGTCCTTGACCCTATAGAACTGCCAGGGTCTTATTCAGCAATTCAAGCCTATATTGAGAAATATATGATTGGGCTACAATATTTCATAAAGTTCAGGCTGGATTTTATTACAGTGACATTTTACTTTGTATCAGAAGTTTTTGTTTGTTGGTTTTCATTTGAAGCTGAGGTATTTGCTTCATTGTGTTTCTTCTGTATTGGGTGCAGAGATTCAACGTTGTTTTCCATTTCCTTGAGTCTTGGCTTACTCAGAACTTACTACAGCATGTAGCAAATGTACTTCAGGTGATCGGGACATTCTGGTTCGCGGGATCTTAGGTGTGTTTAAAGTTACAGATAGTCTTTGCCTCTGCATATAGAGAGCATGACATTCCACAACCAGTGTGTGGGTTGTTCTATCAGAAACTGGAGGAAGGCGCCCTCCCTTGATCCAGAATATTCTTGTCTGGGTTCCTGGCGTAGTGGCAAGAAAAGGGGTGGTGTGTACACAGTGAGAGATAAAGGAACCTGGGGCTAGAAGGAGAACTGGATTAAACTGCTTGGGAAGACGCTGTTGAGAGTGCACACACACACCACTCCTGAAGGATTTTCTGAGGAATGAAAAATGCGAATGGATTACCGAGAAACAAGTCATGAGTCATGAAAGCTTTGTGAATGGGGAGTTATATGCCTGGTTTAAAGGTATGGAAGGAGATATATTTGTGGGTGGGAGGGGTAGGTGGGTGCCATCCCACCTGGGAATATACCACACACAGACATGGCTGATCAGTAGATTGCTTTGGGACTCAGCTGATTCTGTAGTTTGTCTAGCAGTTTTTGTCCTGATTTGCCTAATGGAATTTACCAAGTGCAAAAAAACTAAGCAGCTGGTAACTTGGACTCAAATTAATCCTACACTTTAAACTGACATGTAGATAGAATTAGAATGGAATAGGTGATCCAACTTTTGCTGGTTTTTGTAGTATTTGGTTCAGAAAAGAATCACCCTCCATTGGTTACTATAAAGGTTCCTTTGTATCTTTTGACATGGTTTTCAAATCTAACAACTTCATTATACATCAAGTCTTTTTTGCTGGATTTTGGCAAAGATCCGACTCTTGGCACGAGCAACGTGGTTCCCTAGAGCATACCTTAACGTATGATTGCTGTAGTAAATAGGATATTCAGCTATACACAGAAGCATCGGAAAACTAGAGCTGTTTTTTCAAAGGTATATTTGTTTGGATATTTAAAAAAAAAACCCTGCATTTACTCTTCTTTTTTTTTTTTTGAGATGGAGTCTCGCTCCAATGCCCAGGCTGGAGTGCAGTGGCATGATCTCAGCTCACTGTAACCCCCGCCTCCTGGGTTCAAGCAGTTCTCCTGTCTTGGCCTCCCAAGTAGCTCCTGCCACCACACCTGGCTAATTTTTGTATTTTTAGTAGAGATGGGGTTTCACCTTGTTTGTCAGGCTGGTCTTGAACTCCTGACCTCAGGTGATCCACCTGCCTTGGCCTCCCAAAGTGCTGGGATTATAGGCGGGAGCCGCGGTGTCCGGCCTGCATTTATTCTTATTTCATTACATCATGGTATTTTGCTTATTTAATAGGATCTATATATATTTGAGCGGCCACTGGGGTTGACAAAAGGAACGCTTTTCCTCCAGTGGAAAAGGAGAATTTAAATTATCTTCTGTGTGCCGGAGGTAGCAGCACTGCTGGAATTCTTCAGTATGAGAACATCTTTGTAAACAATTTAGTTATTGTCCATATTATCTTCCAGGGATGAGAATGGCAGTTTTGTTTATGGAGGGTCCAGTAAGTACAAACAACCATTGCCTGGTCCTAAGGGTTCAGAGTCCCCGAATTCCTTCTTGGACCAGGAAAGCCGGAGACGAAGATTTACCATTGCCGACTCGGATCAGTTGCCTGGGTACTCGGCGGAAACCAACATTCTGCCCACAAAAATGAGAGAGAAAACACCATCTTATGGTAAGTTGCGAGTGTTTGTTTTGTTCTGCCGTCGGCCTTGACTTCTCCTCCCCGCCCCCTGCCTTAGTTGGAACTGTTGGATGAATTTGGCAGACTTTAAGAGTAATCTGAGGAAAACATAAACCTCAATGAAATTCTAAGTATGAGACCTTTATTCATCTCTCTCAAGTGGATCCTTGTTGAGTCATTACTCTGCCTGGCATCAAAGCCCAACGGGGTGAGATCATGTTACAGTTTTAACTTTCAGTGCCTGGGTTTTAGCTTTGGAGTTGCTTTGCTCTGTAGACTCATAGGCACAAGTTTAATGTGCCTCTATCTTAGTTGCCTGCTGTGGAAATACAGTGCTTTAAAATACTTTTATTTTAAAATTTGTTATTGCTTCTGTCTAAGTGGGTGCGATATTGTGAGGTCGAAGTTATAAATAAAGGGAAGGATTCACTAAAGTTCCAGAACTCATCAAACTTGTCACCTTCTTTCTCATCCCTCTGAAGGCAAGCCACGGCCTTTGTCCATGCCTGCTGATGGGAACTGGATGGGGATTGTGGACCCTTTTGCCAGACCTCGAGGTCATGGCAGGAAAGGTACGTTTAATCCAAGCAAACCAAGGAACAGCAAATGGGGAGTGAACAGACCCAGGCCCTGGTTTCACCTCTATTTCTAAATGTGTTATAGTAAGTAGACTGAGTACTTGGCCTTTCTGAGTCCCGTTTTCTCATCTATAAAATTAGGACTGCTGAAGATCTGTAAGATCCTACTTATTTCTAGAATGGCAAAATTATGTAATCCTGGTTAGTGATTGTAGATATCCTAATTAGCATTGAGTGCTGTAAAAAGGCTATAGACTTTAATGGTCTGATTTTTATTCATTTATTTTTTAGAGACAGGGTCTTGCTCTGTTACACAGGCTGGAGTGCAGTGGCATGATCATACCTCACTACAGCCTTGAGCTCCTGGACTCAAGCGATCCTCCCGTCTCAGCCTCCTGAGTAGCAGGGACTACATGTGCGTGCCACCACGGCTGGCTAATTTATTTTTTATTTTTTATTTATTTATTTATTTTTTTGGTAGAGACAGAGTCTCAATATGTTGTCCGGGCTGGTCTCAAACTCCTAGCTGTAAGTGGTCTTCCTGCCTCAGCCTCCCAAAGTGCTGGAATTACAGGGATGTGCCACCATACCCAGCCAATAGTCTAATTTTTTAATAAATAGAAATAAATTATTCACTAAACAATCTTTTTCAAAATTTATTTTTAAAAATTGAGATGGGGTCTTACTGTGTTGCCCAGGCTAGCCTTGAACTCCTGGGTTCAAGTGATCCTCCCACTTCAGCTTCCTGAACAGCTGGTGTTACAGACGTGCACCACCATGCCCAGCTTTCATTAAACAATCTTATTCTAAATTTTGTTACTTTTATTTTTGGAATCTGTTTGATTTCTGATGAACAAACATGGATTTTTTTCTTCCAAGTCCTTCTTATGTTAGAAGGCAATTACTGTTTGAAAAGAAATTTGTGTTTAATTCACCCTGTAATCAAAGTCACTGGTTATTATACTGGTCTTGAGTGAAATGTTTTAAAACATTCTCATTTTATTGCCAGATTGCATTTGATTGTCATCATTGGCAGAACATTATAACATTGTTTTTGCAGTTGTTGAAACAAAGGGCAGTTGAAAAGTTAAAGTACAATAGGCTTTAGATAGTAAAAGGAAGAAGAAAAAATTCTGGAGGCCTAACCTTCCAAAGGGATTGATTGGCCCCTGACCCTTTCTAGGGACTTGGTAAAGTTTGTCACCTAAGTACCCATATCACCTGTATTATGCTAAAGTGAAAAAGGGAAAGATGCCTGGGTACCATTCAGGATCCCCTTAGTTAACGTGTGAGTATCCGTGGAGCAGTCAGCAGGTGGCAGGGCTGTCCTTTGTTTAGATTTAGACACGTTAACATCTTCTTGCCATTCTTCTGAGCCCGGGTTGAACCTTTTATTTACTTTATACACGGAGAGATGAAGTGTCAGGGTTATGGGGTGTGAAATTGGGGAATGGAAAAATGCTTGTTCCCTCCACTCCTCCTTCCATATTTTTCTTGCATGACTGTTTTGGAATAAAGGTATCTATCTACACACAGCCACTTAAAAAAAATAACAGTTTTATTGAGATATAACTCATTGCATGAAATTCAGCTTTTTAAAATATACAATCAGGTGGGTTTTAGTATATTCACAGAGTTGTGTACCAGTTGCCACTATTCCAGAACATTTTTGTCACTCCAAAAATAAACCTTGTGCCTTTTAGCAGTCACTCCCAATTCTGTCCTTCTTCAGCCCCTGACAGGCACTCATCTACTTTGTGGATTTGCCTGTTCTGGACATTTCATATAAATAGACTTATACAACATATGGCTTTTTGACAATGGGCACTTTTTCGATGTGACTGTTCCCCTTTCATTACAAAAGCAAAGCAAGTATATTGAAAAACGTGGAAGGCATGAGAAAATAAAACTCGGCTGGAATCTGTTTCTCCGACCTAAGAAATAATCACTGTGAATGTTTCGTGTGATTTCCAGTTGTTCCTGTATTTACATTTATATACTTAGAAAAATGTACAAAATGGGAGAAGTTGGCCGGGCGCGGTGGCTCACACCTGTAATCCCAGCACTTTGGGAGGCCAAGGCAGGCGGATCACGAGGTCAGCAGTTCGAGCCCAGCCTGGCCAACGTGGTGAAACCCCATCTCTACTAAAAATACAAAAATTGGCCAGGTGTGGTGGTGGGTGCCTGTAATCTCAGCTATTCGGGAGGCTGAGGCAGGAGAATCGCTTGAACCGGGGAGGCGGAGGTTTCAGTGAGCCCAGACCGCACCATTGCACTCCAGCCTGGGCAACAGAGTGAGACTCCGTCTCAAAAAAAGGGGAGAAGTAAATATTCAATAATACTATGTAAAAATGAATATTATCTACACCACATTTGAAAAGAATATAGCCGTATTAGTGTGCCATCTTATGGCTCTAGCGCCTATTTATTCAATGTGCCACTGTTGGAAATTTAGGTTCTGTTTTTTTTTTCAAATTCTAAATATTTCAGTAGGCTAGGTGTGGTGGCTCATGCCTATAATCCCAACACTTTGGGACGCTGAGGCAGGTGGATTGCTTGATCTCAGGATTTCGAGACCGGCTGGGTGTGGTTGTGCACACCTGTAGTCCCAGCTACTTGGGAGGCTGAGGTGGGAGGATCGCTTGAACCTGGGAGATGGAGGCTGCAACTAGCTGAGATGGCACCACTGCACTCCAGCCTGAATGACAGTGAGACCCTGTCTCAAAAAATAAAAATAAGCATAAAAGTAAATGTTTCAGTAAGCATCCATGTCCATAGATCTTTGCACATTTTGGGGTGTAGAATTTCTGCTTCACGAGGATGCTACATGTTACCAAAGTGTCCTGTATTTTAAGTTTCTATTCTGTTTCTTAACATTCCACCCCCCATCCCAGGGGGTCTGCTGGCAGTTAGGGCAGGATCACTCTTTTCCTTGTTCAGGAATGTCCGTGAATGCCTGACTTTAATGCCCTGCATTAAACAATGCATAAACAGTTCTTGTTCAGCCATTGCAGGGCACTACAGTCTCTGATCCCCACCCATTAAAGGAGACCCGTGTGTTACCTCTCAGGCGCTAAAGCAGCCGAAAGTATGAGGGACCTTTCCCATTTCTGCTTCCAGAGCACCCATTGGGGGGCCCAGCCACAGGTGGGACTTTGTGGCCAATCCAGGGAGGAGAGCAGTAAAGGTATGGTGCCCACATTCTGCCCAGGTGGCAGAAGTCTGGGCAGGCCGAGGGCCCTCCAAAGAGCACTGTGCAGGGGATTGTGATTTTTTTTTTTTTTTTGGAGGGGACAGAGTCTCGCTCTGTCGCCAGGCTGGAGTGCAGTGGCGTGATCTTGGCTCACTGCAACCTCCGCCTCTTGGGTTCAAACGATTCTCTGAGTAGCTGGGACTACAGGCGCCCGCCACCACACCAGCTAATTTTTGTATTTTCAGTAGAGACAGGGTTTCACCATGTTGGCCAGGATGGTCTAGATCTCTTGACCTCACGATCCACCCACCTCGACCTCCCAAAGTGTGGAGATTACAGGTGTGAGCCACCACGCCCGGCTGGGATCGTGACTTAATGGAGTTTGTCTGGAAACAGGGGAGGATGCCCTTTGCCGGTATTTCAGTAACGAGCGGATTCCTCCGATCATCGAAGAGAGCTCCTCTCCCCCATACCGGTTCTCCAGACCCACGACCGAGCGGCATCTGGTCCGGGGTGCGGACTACATCCGAGGAAGCAGGTGCTACATCAACTCAGATCTCCACAGCAGCGCCACGATTCCATTCCAGGAGGAAGGGACCAAAAAGAAATCTGGCTCGTCAGCTACGAAGTCCTCGTCCACAGAACCGTCCCTCCTGGTCAGCTGGTTTACGCGCCTCAAACTGTTGACTCACTGAGAGGGACCCTGCTCAGGCCACCTGCCTGGCTCCTGCCCCAAGTGCCTTGCTTTTACAGTGGACAGCCTCTTCTCGTTTCAGCCTCAGTATTATGTAGGGACCTTACGCAATTTCTTTTTTTTTTTTTGAAAAGTTACCTACTGCCCTTCTTGGAAGTTTGCAGGATTGGATGGGAACAAATTCAGAGGATCTTAGGTGCTGGCTTGTGGAGACAAAAGGAGGGAAATGGGTAGAGCCTGTTTGTCTTGCTTCCCCAGAGACAGAATGTGAAGACATGCACTAGAATTCGCAGTCCTGGCCAGAGACGTTATGGTCATTGTGAGGGACTGGTGGCATTGTTCCTCTTTGAGGGGCTGAGGGGACTAAAATTGGTGGCTATTTTCACACAGATGTGTTGGTTTGTGGTCCAACTTCTTTTTCTGAAAAAGCCAGTGAGAAAACATTTTTGATTTGATTTTTCTAAACTATATACCATATTTTAAGTGTAGCAGCTTTGACTTCGCAATAACGTGGCAAGTATCTGATTTCTCCTTTGAGGCAGAGGTTTAAGTGTAGGCCTGTTACACTTGTTTGATACCTTCTTCATGACAGTCTCAGTATAGCTCGTTGGTACAGAAACATGAACACATTTTGATAGGGCTTATTTCACACAAAGAAGTTTATGGTTATTTGTGTGGGGTGTTGTTGTTATATGTTATTGTCTTTAAGGGAAAAGAAGCTATAAGATTCGCTGACAGCCAAAGTATCATTTAGAAGAGTGAAGCAACAAGATTTAGGTTGATGAAAGATACATCAGTTTGCATTTTGACCTGTTCAGTGTCTGTCTTCCAGCACGGTGTGTACAGTTCTTCAAAACTGTACGCAGTTTGCTAATTAGAAATATCTTGGAAAGCCTCATGGTCACTAATTTTCAACTAGCATCAGGTATTTTGAAAACGTGTGTCTGGATATTAACTCTTGTTTAAACTGAATGTATGATATTTTGTTAGAATGGAAAAGTGCTATCTTGTTAATTTAAGTATTTTAAATATAGTTGTATATTTTTCTTACTCTTAGTCACCTGTAATTGAAATATTTTTGTTTTGCGTCATACACGAAGCTAGTGAAAAAGAAAGTGCAAGGCATTTTCAGATGAGCAAGTGACTATCGTGGCTGTTGCCAGCAGGGCAGTATTGTTAAAAAAAAGAATCAAAATAAACCCTTCCAAGCATTTTGGGATTTTATGGATTAGAAATGGAGGAACAGCAGAAGCATATGCAGAGTGAAATTGCACGAGGGGAATTTTCTGGGATGTCTTCCTAGGCAGAGCTGAAATCCCCTACTCCAAAATGCCCTTTCTCACACCACCGGAACTGTTGAGTTTGCCGAACTGCCTGGAATTCAGCCCATGAAAATCAGTGGAGTTAGGAAATGTCTTCCCTTTAAAATGCCTCTGGTGTGGTTAAAGGAACTAGCAACCACTCACGTATTATTACTGTGACTGAATTCAATCAGGCTGGTTTTTTGTTTGTTTTTGAGATGGAGTCTCAATCTGTCACCCAGGCTGGAGTGCAGTGGCGCAATCTCAGCTCACTGCAACCTCCACCTTCCAGGTTCAAGCGATTCTCCTGCCTCAGCCTCCCACGTAGCTGGGATTATAGGCACCCGCCACCATGCCTGGCTAATTTTTGTATTTTTAGTGGAGATGAGGTTTCACCATGTTGGCCAGGCTGGTCTCAAACTCCTAACCTCAACTGATCTGCCGGCCTCAGCCTCCCAAAGTGCTGGGATTACAGGTGTGAACCACCACACCTGGCTCAGTCTAGCTGTTTACCTCTCCACCTCTAAGACAACTGCCATGAAGATCTGGTATTTCGGCCTGGCGCAGTGGCTCATGCCTGTAATTCCAGCACTTTGGGAGGCCAAGGTGGGTGGATCACCTGGGGTCAGGAGTTCAAGACCAGCCTGGCCATGGGTTTCAACCATGGTGAAACACTGTCTTTACTAAAAATCAGCTTGGCATGGTGGTGGGCACCTGTAGTCCCAGCTACTCGGGAGGCTGAGGCAGGAGAATCACTTGAACCCTGGAGGCACACGTTGTAGTGAGCCAAGATCAGGCCACCGCACTCCAGCCTGGGTGACAGAAGGAGATTCCATCTCAAAAAAAAAAAAAAAAGATCTGGTATTTCATGGAGACCCAAGGGTGTTTGGCAGATGGAGAGAAGAGACTTGCAGTGTGTGAGCACAGGGTGTTCAGCACACTAGGAGGGTGGGGTGTGGGCTGGGGAGGTCTCGTGTAGGGCACTGGTGATGAGGAGGGAGCTGTGTACGAGGGGCAAGCCAGCCCTGCCTGATTACTCTTGTCTTGAGCTGGCTTTATGCCTAGGAAGTGGGTGGCAACATCTCCTCTTACTCCCCAGATTGTGGGGAGAACTCTAAGAGCTGTAGTTCTGCTGCATAATGAGTTAAATCACTCTGGAGGCCTTAGCTGGTTGGTAAGCTCTTTTTCTGTGGGGAAAATGCCACTTGTGAATTGAATAGCCATCCTTTAAATGAATATTCGGCAGTCAGTCTTCATTATAGGCAGTGGCCAACCAGATTGGTGCTTTTCAGCCTTTGTTCCCTGGAGTCCCAGGACCCGCGAGAGAAGCTCCTGGCTCCTCTATCTTCAGTCACCCTCCACAGCTTCATCTTTCTTTTTATTTGAGGTTTTCTCCTGAATTGTGTCTGAAAAATATATTGCTGCTAAAAAAAAACAAAACCCTTTGTAAACCTCTACTATGGACATATATAAATAATAGTTTAATATGGATTTCTTAGAAATTAATGGAAACTGCTTGCCTCAGTAGTAATCCAGGTTTAATTGTGGATGTGTGTTCACATATGAAGTTGCTTGATGATGCTTTTTGACAGGATTCTTTATTTCTTTAAATTTTTTTTTTTTTTTTTCTGAGATGGAGTCTCACTCTGTCGCCCAGGCTGGAGTGCAGTGGTACAATCTCGACTCACTGCAGCCTCTGCCTCCCAGGTTCAGGCAATTCTCCTGCCTCAGCCTCCCAAGTTGCTGGGATTACAGGTGCCTGCCACCACACCTGGCTAATTTTTATATTTTTAGTAGAGATGGAGTTTCACCATGTTGGCCAGGCTGATCTTGAACTCCTTGACAGGATACTTTAAAAGAGTGATTTTTAAAACTCTACCAGACACAACTCAACACCTACCCCTATTATAATATTTTATAGCATCACTTTTCAATCTTCAAATGAAAATCGTGGATGATAAAGCTTACCTTCACTCATAAAAACATCACTCCATTTACTATTCTGAAATGAAACTAGCAGGTAATATAACCAGCCTCTAAAACATACCCATCCGTGATGTTCTAACTGAAACAGATAAAATATTTTATAATGAAATAATTATTTTCATATGTACATACTCTAGCATGGTTATATTACAAGATGTAATTAAATTACTAAGCAGGGCACATACTTTGTATGTGTGTATATAAATATAAATATATGAAAAATCACCATGAATGTGGTAGTTATCAATTCAGACCCGCTGCATTGGCAGTTCAATACCAGGAACGGGGTTGATGTCAGCAGTATGATTTTCTAAAATGTGGCCAATTCTTGATAAAGTTCTAGGCATACCAAGTCTGTAATGGCTTCACTCTTATAGTGCTTGCTGTGTGCCTGGCATTGTTCTAATACCTTTCTAATAAATTTATGAGGTGAGTACTGCTGTTAGTCCCTTTTTACATATGAGGGAATTACCCAGGTTATGTGCTAGTTATCCTTGTTATGTGCTAGTTATCCTGGTTATGTGCTAATAATGGCAGAGCTGGGATTAAAATGAAAGAAGCCTGGCTTTGGCTTCCTTGCTTGTAATCACTTGGTATATATAGGCTTCCTTCCATTTATAGAATTCTTTCATTGCATTCTTGAAAAATCCAAAGCATATTAAAACTGGGCTGAAAATTCTCTGTGTGTTTATATATAAAATGAAATTAGATCATAGATTTGTTATTGTAAACTGAGTTTCCATCTATATGAATATTTGGTGGGGCAATTGAAAGTTGTGTTGATGGGTCAGCTCTTTGTTGTGAGGGCTGTAGGCTGCAGGGCTTGTGTATCACGCATGCTCCAACAGGTTAAATCTCAGTAGTGGCCGCCCATCAGTGGCACCCCTAACGTGCTCACATTTCCAAAACTGCCTCTTGGGCGGAGGTCGGGGAGGGTGCCATCTCTTTCAGAACAAGTATTTTAAAAGAAATCCTGTATCCTCCTTAAGTAGTGTTTCAGTCTATATATTTGTCCATTTCCTATCTCTGCTTCTCTCTCAGTTCTTTCCCCACCAAACCTGAAATTTCAGAATCTATTTTGTGGGCTTTCTTTTTTTTATTTTTTCCCTGGAAGACCATGAACATTCCTCTTTAGGTTGTTAGTATTGCGGCAAACCCTGAGGTATTGACACAAAACTTTTCATCCCCCAAAGAGCTCGAGTAAGCAAATCTGTCTGACATTTGAATGTCACCAGCAAAGCATGAGACTCATGCTGCCTTTGCCACCATAGGCACGAATGGTATGGAGAAGTAGGCCTGACTTGTTTTCTCCTATTGTAGATGAGATTAGTTTTGTAGACCATTAGTTCACATTTTGCTTCTACCCTTGTGCATAAAATCACTGCATCATTTCCGTGGGGATGAGACTACTGCAAGCTACTTCTTGGAGATTCTGTGGAAGATGGACATCTTAAAAGTAGACTACTTCTGGTATGGCTGCTCATTGGCTTGGCCAATGATACTTGATGTTATTTATTTTGTGAGTTACTCTGTGTCTTAATCAGCTCAGGCTGCAATAACAAAATACCATACCTTGGGTAGCTTAAATGACAGAAATTTCTCACCATTCTGGAGGCTGGGAAGTCCAAGATCAAGGTGAGTTCCTGGTGAGCACCCTTACCCTGGTTTGCGGATAGCCGTCATCTTCCCATTGCATCCTCACATGGCAGAGAGAGAGAGAAAGGAAGCAAGCAAGCTCTCCTTTCCCTTCTTGTAAGGGCGCTAATATTCATGAGGGCTCCACCCTCAGGAACTACTCACTTCCCAAAGGCCCGCTTATGGTATTAGCTTCGCCTCCTAATACCATTGCTTTGGAGATTAGGGTTTCAACAGATGAATTTTGGGAGGACGTAAACATGAAATCCATAGCACTCTGCTTTTGTATATTTTTCAAACCTTTCATGCTAATCAGCTGGAAGGTGAATATTTTAAAATCTATTTTAAAACTGGCTTAAGGAGCACACAAAAGCTGATTTCTGATGTTTCTTCCAATACGTGGAAAATTTTGCATGATGTATTAACCCTAGTTAGCGTCCCTCAACCCCAGTTGAGGACCTCAACACACATTTGGTAATACCTAAGGGAATTTAAATATATATTTTATAGCCTATAGCATATGGAATTAGAAAAAAATCTCTTTACTGTAAAATTTACCTTTTAATTATTTGGAAATTTCACAATTGCCAAGTTTCACCTTAACGTTTCTATTTATTTGGGGCCAGAATTATTGCCAGAAGTGTGCTAATTTGACAAAGGGTACCTTTTACATAAGTAAAGGAAAAAGTGATTACATCATGTTCAGACCTGCTAGAGGGCCTTGTTTTTCCTCTAGTTTTAGGCATGTGGAGTCTGTCCCAAACCCTATATATGTGTGCATGTGTGTATATAAAAGACAAATTTTTTGTACTCAAAAATTTGTCTTAAATAATGGCCTATGGCCTACTGATTTGGATAGAGGAGAGAAATTTTGTCTATAAGCAACAAAATAATGCTACACAGCCAGGAGACTGCCACAAACAGTTTTTCAGAACCTTTGGGGCACATACTGCACTCCCCTTCCATAGAAATACACATGGGGTCAGTGATTAAGGACTCAATTCTGGTTGTAACTTGGCCGTCTGTAGGCGTATTCTAAAGTTCCATGGCAACCTTTATGAAGCTCGTCTTCTGAGTTGATCACCTGTTCATGTGCTGCCCATTTACAACATCCCTCAGGGATTAAAACGTGAGGCTACACCTAAGGAAAGTCGGTCCTAATCCTGCGTTTCCTCCTGCATGTCACTGACCATTGGAGTCACTGCTCTCTGAGGAAGACAGTTTACAGCCTGAGCATTCATGTCACGCTCACAGCCAACCTGTTACTCGCTGGCTGCCTTTACCAAGCTCTTTGTTTCATGGAGAAGTTGTGAAACTGAAGTTGGAGGAAAAAATTAAGAAATAAACCTCAAAGGTACTTAAAAGGGCAATGGAGTAATTACTCCTCACACCCAGGGATAAGGATATTCTCATCATTTCCTCTCCTCTTGCCTGGAGCATTGTAAACATTCAGATGTTTGTGAAGAAATGATTAAAAGGAGAGAAAATATCAGGAGAAAAATGATTAAAATGAGAGAAATGTTCTTCCACTGACTAGACCCATTAAAAGGGAGGATTTAACTTTATTGTTAGAGGGATGAAAACTAGATTTTAAGATATTTCTCCACCATTTTGACATATCTTGGGCTGAACATTTTGATTATTTTAGAGAATCAGGGAGCTTCAGAAATGCAGTTTAATATAAAGTAAGATTGTCTCTGAAGGAAGAAATTGTCTTTTTAACCCAGTGTCAGGTTCTGTTTTCTTACTCATATCTAAACTTCCTGTCACTCCAACTGAGGCTGCACCAGGATAAGAGGAGGGATTTGAGGCATTAGCGTGAATTTAGAAGCCTTTGACTTTTGGGAATTTGCATCAAGCAGATAGAAGCAGGCGGGGGCTCAGCTTTTGAAGTCGGATCATCCAGCTGTCTCACTTTGCCACTTAGAAGATCTGTGACTTGAAGCAGGTGACTGGCCTCTCCACTCCTCAGTTATCTATGAAATGGGGATAATAATAGCGTCTACTTCGAAGGCTTATGGTGATTAAATTAGATAATGTTTTTAAGGCCCTTTCTTCACATAGTCAGGCACACAGCATTTAAGAGATGTTGACTCGTGTTCATGTAGTAGCAGTACTGACTCCATCTCAGCCTCTGGTGAATAAGGTATTCAGAGCTGGCCAACAGGAAATTGCTCATTCTTTTGTCCATAAGCAGCAAAATAATGCCAGCGTGACACTGTCAGAGGGCTGCAATGTGGTCAGTGGCCTGGAGATGCAGTTTTTACTGTTAGAAATCTCATTCGGATGTTTTGGCCGAGTCAGAACTCAAGAAATGACAAAAGTCTATGATTGGACACACATTCTTTTTTTTTTTTTTGAGATGGCATTTCTCTCTTGTTGCCCAGGCTGGATTGCAATGTTGCGATCTTGGCTCACTGCAACTTCCGCCTACTGGGTTCGAGTGATTCTCCTGCCTCAGACTCCCAAGTAGCTGGGATTACAGGCATGTGGCCACCATGCCCGGCTAATTTTGTATTTTTAGTAGAGACGAGGTTTCTTCATGTTGGTCAGGCTGGTCTCGAACTCCCGACCTCAGATGATCCGCTCACCTCAGCCTCCCAAAGTGCTGGGATTACAGGCATGAGCCACTATGCCTGGCCTAAAGGATTCTTTTAATATTGACTTGATTTGTCATCATCATATCTTTTCTATTAAATCCCTTCCACTTCCTTCAATGAAATCATATATGAAAACAAAGGGAATCGGAGCGTTTTGCCCACCTCCTAGTTGGCTGAAGCATTTTTGCCTCCCATTCCCATCTTGAAGTGGTATTCCTCAAACTCGTTTCTATGTTTCCTGTGGTTTTAAATAAAGGAATAATGTAGAATGGTATCTATTTTGGAAATTCTCATCGTGAAAAGGAACTCTTACACAAATACAAAGCCAAGAGATTGTGTTGCCATTGTTGAAGCTGAAAAGGACAGTCACTGGATGCCTCCCCACCCAAGGCTTTGGTAGTTCCAGGAAGTGAAAGGGAAAGAGAAGCTATGGGAGAGACAAAGGGAAGTAAAAAATGGTTGTTCAGCTCAGCATAACAACCACTTTTGTGGGGCTTATTGGTTGTGCATGAACTTCATCCATTTGGGGGCACACACATGTGTGACACCCAGACCACTCAGACACTTGGCTAACACTGATGCCGTCATCCTGAATGTTGTTTCTGGAAGGACTTTCATGAATAGAATCTATTTCAGGTTGGCCGTAAGTCTCAGTTTATTGATCGGCACCGCTGGACTGGGGTGGGGTTGTGTCCACTTTTTCCTGGCCCCTTCCCTGCTTTGGCTCTTGTGATTGTGTCCTCTATGTGTCAGGCAGAACCCTATGAAGGTGTGGATATGTGGCCATATTTTACCTGCATAATCTGCAGTTCATATGATTCAGCCTAATGGGTTGCAAGTGCCCTGAGGACGGAGACCATACTTTTTCTTCCTTTGTCTTTTTGGCGAAATTCAATCCTGTTCTGTGCCTGCGCCACAGTTGCAGGCTGTACTGTCTGCCCTGTGCATCTCACACACCCCCACTGGGCTGTGCACCTAGTGATGGCCGCAGATTTGCTCTCACTCATCTGTTTCCAGGGCCTACGCTGTTAATTTCATCACAGTTGCAGGCTGTACTGTCTGCCCTGTGCATCTCACACACCCCCACTGCACTGTGACCCTAGTGATGACTGCAGACTTGCTTTTACTCATCTGTTTCCAAGGCCTACCCTGTTAATTCCATCACAGTTGCAGACTGTACTGTCTGCCCTGTGCATGCATCTTACACACCCACTGGACTGTGCACCTAGTTGATGACCACAGATTTGCTCTTACCCATCTATTTCCAGGGCCTGCCACTGTTAATTCCTAGGAAAAAAGAAAAAACAAGCATGATGGATTGGTTAAATTGGCATTTTATATTATTTGTGTTCATGGCCATGCCAATGATAAACAAGGGTTGGTCATGGGCATTTAGATCAGATGAGCAATTAAATCCCCTCCAAAAAACAGAAACCTACTTTTAGAGAAGAAAAGAATTAAACCAAGATCTTTCAAGGTTTTGCTTCTCCTTTTGTTTTTAAGGCACTTAAATAAATGGAAGAACATGTAAGCTAACCGTGTTTAGAGTACTATGTTTTACTAGAAAGTGCTACCCTTCTGCAGATTTCTTAATGAAAGAATGCCACTGAAGCACCTTTAATGGTGCATTTATCCAATGGTCTTATTGAATTATATTCTTTAGCCAACATAAAATACAAATGCCAGGGTTTAAGACTTCATGTATATGGTAATTTAAACTAACAGTGAATTTTAGCCAATGCTTTCCTTAAACCCCTTACTTAGCACTTAGCTCTGAATTCTTAAATCCTGATAATGGACTCATCCTTCTCGGTCTAGTTACCCCAATAAGTCCCAAGATCATCCATACGAGATCCTCCCTGATCTTACTCTGAACAGAATTAACTGGTCTCTTCTGTTTTTCCATAGCATTGACTCATCGTATTAGTTAGACCAGGTTGGACTGTGAGCCTTTCTAAAGCAGGGTCTGTGTAATTTACCCTTATATTTGCTCTGTAGGCAGAGAAAATATTTTGGAAGTAACTAGATGGTAAAATTAACTGTGCAATCAGAAAAGAAGTTAGAAAAAATTATTAAAATTTTCCGCGAAAATTGTTTTAATTTTATTAATGTAGTAAAGCATTTTGCAGACTATTCCATATAGAATTTTATTACATTGGCTCTCATTTTAAAGAAAACATTATACCAGGTGTCAGAACTCAATCATATTTATAGGAAGAATAAACCTTGGCCATCAACAACACTTCTTTGGTTACAGGATTACAGGAACTGCTGAGAATGTAAGCACTTTCTGAAGTCCACAAAGAACTCATTTAAAGCTCGTACAGGCAGTTTCAAATTAGCCAGGGAAAAGTTAATGGTGGGGAGGTAAGGTAATAGAATGCTCTATAAATGGAGGCGACGTGGAGGACAGTTGCAGTTGTATAACATTTGATTGAAGGAGAGGGATTTGGACCTGAGGAAACCAGGTCTATAAATACTAAGGCTGGCTGGGCACAGTTGGCTCATGCCTGTAATCTCAGCACTTTGGGAGGCTGAGGCCAGTGGATTGCTTGAGCCCAGGAGTTCGAGACCAGCCTGGACAACATGGTGAAACCCTGCCTCCAAACATACAAAATTAACCGAGTGTGGTGGTGTGCACCTGTAGTCTCAGCTACTCAGGAGGCTGAGATGGGAGGATTGCTTGAGCCTGAGAGGTAGAGGCTGCAGTAGGCCCAGATTGCACCACTGCACTCCAGCCTGGTGACAGAGTGAGACTCCGTCTCAAACAAACAAAACGTACATACATACATAGTGAGGCTGTAGACTAAATAGTGAAATATTACTAAGAACCTTCATCCCAAGGGGTTGAGTGGTAGAACCACTGAGAATATTGTTGCTGCTCTATTGGAGACAACAAACTACACTAATAAAAGTCTGAGAACAAGAAAGTTGAGTTTTCAAGTAAAGTCCTTTGCATATTGCTACACAGGGCTCATCTGAATCTGTGATGTTCTACTTTGTTGATGAAAGAAAACAAGTGGAAATTCTGCTCCCCCACACATCCTGCACTGCAGAAAGATAATAGGTAGCAGGAGATACTCAATTATGATGCAGTTCAACAAAGAAAACAAAATAAAGAGATCCTGGATGGTTAAATACAGAGACTCCTTTGTAAACAGCAATGGATGATGATGATGATGACTGTTACCAGGGCTGTATATGATCGTTTTCCCAATTAATTCTTTGGAGTACTTTTTTCGAAAGCACTCTCTTGTAGAATTAACTGGAAACATAGACTACCCTTCACTCATTACATGGGAAATGGGATTGAATTCTCTTCTTGGCAATGGAAAATACTTGATGCATGCAAATAAGAAAACTCTACTTTTTCCTTCTCTCCTTGCAGGGGGAGCACACGTCCTAAGCTTGCCAGCAAGGCCTGCTCTCCTGCCCTGGGCGCCTCTGTTCCACTTGCCCTTTTCCACCTGTACTCCCTGCATTTTGGTCTCTTGCTCTGGTCTTTAGCCTTCGCGTTTTCCTGATGCAGCCCAAACCAGTCACCTCTTTCCTAGATTCATTCTCTGTGCTCAGACCCTCTTTCCTTTAGTTCCTGTGATGAAAGAAAATGTATTTGGTCATTGGAGGTATAAGCAACAAAGAATCCAACCCACACAGCTTTATTTATGCAGGTTCTCGATATGCTCTTCTTGTGAACAGCATGGGGAGAGGAAAATAGACTTGGCAAGAGGACTAAGAACAGAATCGGACAGTTATCTGATGGCTTTTAAGGTTCAGGAAAGAACAGTGGTCCCTTTGTTGGGCCTTTCTGTTGTTTCTTTGTTTTCAATTTCACTGATTTCTGCTTTTTATTTTCTCTTTTCTTCTGTTTCCTTTGGAATTCTTCTTTTTTTTACTTCTTATATTAGGCTCATGCTGTAACAAACAATCCCCAAATCTCAGTGACTTCACACACCAAGAGTTTACATTTTCCTCGTCAAAGTCCACTTTGGATGTTCCAGGTTGGGTAATGCTCTGTGGCTGTCCTCTAGCTAGTGACTCAGGGACTTGGGTTGCTCCTGGTGTCTCCAATTTGGTTATGGTGTCTCCAGTTTTGGACTTCAAGGTGACCCAGGCATTATCCACCTGGTAAATTGGGGGATGGGCCCCAGGAAAGTGAATACTCAACCGACATGGCCTAGAAATGACAATAATAAGGCCGCATGTGGTGGCTAACAGTCAGAAACCCAACACTTGGGAGGTTGAGCTGGGAGGATTGCTTGAGACCAGAAGTTCAAGACCAGCCCGGGCACCATAGTGAGACCCTATCTCTCAAAAAAATATAACAACCAGGCTTAGTGATGTACACCTGTGGTCCCCGCTATTTGGGAGGCTGAGGTGGGAGAATCGCTGGAGCCCAGGAGTTTGAGGTTACAGTAAACCAGGTTTACACCACTGCACTCCAGTCTGGATGACAAAGCAAAACCCTCATCTCAAAAAAGAAAAGAAATGACAGTCACAGCCACTGCAACTTCAGGGAAGGTTGGGAGAGTCATATTGGTCAGGATGAGTGGTCTCTGACATGTTTCTTAAGTTGGATATTTAGCTTATTAATCTACAACTCTTCTTTTCTAATATTAATACTCAAGACTACATTTTCCCCAAAACATTTATTTTGCCATGTTTTGCAACGCTTGGTATATGGCATTTTCATTACCCTTCAATTCTAACTAATTTTTAATTTCTATTGTGATTTATTCTTTGATCTATGAATCATTTTGAAGTTTGTTTTTATAAACTTGGATAGGGAAAGATTTCTTACAGAAGACAATAAAAGGGCTGAGTACAAAAGAAAAGACTAATTCAATTAAGCTAAAGCTTAGAACTTTTCCTCATCATAGGACACCTTAAAGAAAATTTTAAAAAAGTTACAAATTGGGAGAAGATTAAAAAATCCTAAGGGTTAGCAGTAAGAATATATACATATAATTATTACAAACTGGCAAGAGAATGACAAATCAACACAAAAACGAGCGAAAAGGCATTTTGCAAAAGAGAATCAGATGGTCCATATGCACATACGATTTTCACTAGCGAGCAGGGAAAGTGAAGTAAAAATCACAGGGAGATGCTGCTCTCTACCTGACTGGCAAAAGTGAAATGATTAGAAAATACTTGGAGGATATGCTAGAACTATCAGTGGGATCTGGTATATTATGAGTATGAGGTTAAATTAGCAGTGAGTATTCACATGCCCTATGACTCAGCAGTTTCACTCCTAGATATATATCCTGGGGATTAGAAACACTAACTAGGCTGGGCGCAGTGGCTCACACCTGCAATCCCAGTACTTTGGGAGGCCAAGGCGGTCAGGGGTCACTTGAGGTCAGGGGTTCGAGACCAGACTGGCCAACATGGTGAAACCCCGTCTCTACTAAAAATAGAAAAATTAGCCAGGCGTGGTGGCGGGCACCGGTAATCCCAGCTACTTGGGAGGCTGAGGTGGGAGAATCGCTTGAATCTAGGAGGTGGAGGTTGCAGTGAGCTGAGATTGTGCCACTGTACTCCAGCCTGGGCGACAGAATGAGACTCCATCTCCAAATAAACAAACAAACAAACCACTAACTACCTCAGAGGACAAAGCTAACATGTCAAAGTGTTCTATAAGTTGGTTTCCCAGAAAAGAAGTCAGGCTCTTGCGGAGCTCCATGGAAACTGGCAATGACCCATGACTTAGGGCAGTGAAGTCTCATCAAATGCAAGGCTTAGACCCCATTCTGCTGCTGCTGTCAGGGGAGGGAAGGGCTCCTTGTTCCCCAAACATCGATGCTAATGAAGCAAATCCTGCTGCTAGTTTGCAGTGTTGCCTAGCTGCAAACACAACCTCTGATGATGCCAGTAGAGAGGCTGGTGCCTCCTTCATCACAGAGCTTACAATCCCTACAAGGTTTAGGGACCCTGTTTTGGATTGAGGGTGGGCTCCTTTAGCCGTCTGTTTAGTGCCCCAGATGAAATTGACAGCAGGGGACCTGCACTCCTTCTGCTTTTTCTCAAGGCATCCCCAGCAGAGGGTCTCTAGGGCGCCTGTTATGTGTGCTGCTTGGCCATCTGCCTTTGTAGAACACAGCCCAATGTCTGTTGACAAAAAAAGGTTTACATGTGTTATATTCTTACCATGGAATATTCTGCAGCAAGTAAAAATGAATACATTACAGCTATTCATATCAAAGAGATGAACTTTATTAATATAGTGCTGAGTGGGAAAAAGCATCAGAAGACAACATATAATGGTACACTGTTTTTTTTTTGTTTGTTTGTTTTGAGATGGAGTCTCTCTCTGTTGCCCAGGCTGGAGTGCAGTGGCTCCATCTCGGCTCACTGCAACCTCCACCTCCCAGGTTCAAGCGATTCTCCTGCTTCAGCTGCCCGAGTAGCTGGGACTACAGGTGTGCACCACCACACCAAGCTAATTTTTGTATTTTTAGTAGTGACGGGGTTTCACCATGTTGGCCAGGATGGTCTCTGTCTCTTGACCTCATGATCCGCCTGCCTCAGACTCCCAAAGTGCTGGGATTACAGGCATGAGCCACCACACCCAGCTACATTCTTTTTAAACATTCAGAAACAGGTAAAACTGAAAAATATATAATTTAGACACAATATTTATGTGAAAAGACCAAGTTTAGGGTGTTGGTTACCCTTGACGAGGCAGCAAGATTGTGGGAAAGGAAGGAAGCCACAGGTATGTGACAGAGAGTTGCATTAGCCCAAATCTCTACAAACAGAGCTGGTGCCAAGGATGAAACTACTGGTGCTTTATTTGGAAGATACAAGCCCAAGGCGAGGTGAGAAAAAAGAGAAGGGAATCAAAAGAAGACACAAGGTGACACAAAATGGCATGGACTAAATTACGTTCTCTCCAAATTCACATATTGAAGTCCTAACCCCAGTACCTCAGAATATAACTATTTGGAAATTCAGTCTTTAAAGAAGTGACTCAGGCTGGGCCTGGTGGCTCATGCCTGTAATCCCAGCACTTTGGGAGGCCGAGGCAGGCGGATCATGTGGTCAGGAGATCGAAACTATCCTGGCTAACACGATGAAAACCCGTCTCTACTAAAAATACAAAAAATTACCCAGGCGTGATGGCAGGCGCCTGTAGTCTCAGCTACTTGGGAGGTTGAGGCAGGAGAATGGTGTGAACCCAGGAGGCGGAGCTTGCAGTGAGCCGAGATCGCACCACTGCACTCCAGCCTGGGTGACAGAGTGAGACCCCGTCTCAAAAAAAAGAAAAAAAGAAAGAAAAAAAAAGTGATTCAGTTAAAATGCAGTCATTATGGTGGGCTCAATCAAGGACATGTGGACACAGATATGTATGCACACGGAGGAAAGACCATGTGAAGTCAGGGAGAAGAAGGCCAGCTACACACTAAAGAAAGAGCCCTCAGGCCGGGCGCGATGGCTTCCGCTTGAAATCCTAGCACTTTGGGAGGCCAAGGCGGGCAAATCATTTGAGGTCAGGAGTTCGAGACCAGCCTGGCCTGGCCAGAATGGTGAAACCCTGTCTCTACTAAAAATATAAAAAGCCGGGTGTGGTGGCATGTGCCTGTAATCCCAGCTACTTGGGAGGCTGAGGCAGGAGAATCGCTTGAACCTGGGAGGTGGAGGTTGCAGTGAGCCAAGATGGAGCCACTGCACTCCAGCCTGGGCAACAAGAATGAGACTCCATCTCAAAAAAAAAATAAAATAAAAAGCCTCAGAAGAAACCAATGCTGCTGACACCTTGATCAGACTTCCACCTCCAGAGCTGTGAGAAGACAAATTTCTGTTGTTTAAGCTACCCAGTCCGTGGTACTTTGTTATGGCAGCCCCAACAAACTAATACACAAAATGATGCACAACCTTACTGACTATCACTTCAAAATGAGCCAAACAGAGACACAATGGGGCACTAGGCAATTGTGTCCCACTCAGTGAAACTTCTCTAGAAAGCTGTAAGGTATAGTCTATAGAAGAGAGGAAGGGAAGAAGAAATTTATCCTCTGGGAGCCTCCCATTTCCTGTCTTCTAATGGTGAGAATTTTTCCATGAAAAGTTAATGTCCCTATACTTTCACAAAGTGTTACCTTCTTTTGTTGCTGTTCAAGATGCCAAGCCTATGCCCTGCAGTGTGGCCTTTTGTCAGAGTCCATAAAGGGCAGGAGGAACTAGGAACTCTGGGTGTGTATGGTTGGCCCTGCTGCAGAGTTGCCAGTCAAGGGGACAGCCAACCCTAATCAGCCTAGAAGGGAACTCGGTAGCCTAGGTGAGTTGGTCAGGCACAGGCTGGGGCTAAGGCAAGGCAAATGGCTGAGGTCTAAGACAAAGGTGGTGCTGAGAAAATGTGGGGAAGCATACGAGATTTGTGACTGATGAGTAATATTCTAGTTCTTGGTTAGGATAATGGGTACATGGGGTGTTCATTTTATTATCTTCAAAATGAAATAAAATAAAAGAGGGATATGCATAGAATGATGATGATGTATAATGAATCAAAGATTAAGTATGATTAACTCTGCATACTTGAGTTTGTTTATTTTTCTATAAAAGGAGAACAGCAATATTAAGTCTTGCAGCCAGGAATGAGATGTCTTACCATTTGTTTGTGTCTTCTTTAATTTATTTCGTCAGTATTTTGTAGTTTTCAGTATACAAGTCTTTTGCCTCCTTTGTTAAGTTTATTCCCAAGTATTTTATTCTTTTGGGTGCTATTATATATGGGATTGTTTCCCTAATTTCCTTTTTAGATAGTTGTTTGTTAATGTATAGAAATGCAACTGATTTTTTTTTTTTTTTTTTTTTTTTTGAGACGGAGTCTTGCTCTGTCGCCCAGGCTGGAGTGCAGTGGCGCAATCTTGGCTCACTGCAAGCTCCGCCTCCTGGGTTCACGCCATTCTCCTGCCTCAGCCTCTCCGAGTAGCTGGGACTACAGGTGCCCGCCACCACGCCCGGCTAATTTTTTGTATTTTTTAGTAGAGACGGGGTTTCACCGTGGTCTCGATCTCCTGACCTCGTGATCCGCCCGCCTCGGCCTCCCAAAGTGCTGGGATTACAAGCGTGAGCCACCGCGCCCGGCCTACAACTGATTTTTGTATGTTGATTTTGTATTATGCAACTTTATTGAATTCCTTTATTAGTTCTAACATGTTTAAAAAATGGAATCTTAGGGTGTTCTATGTATGAGATGATGTCATCTGAAGACAGGGACAAAACAATTCTACGGTTCATATGAAACCACAAAAGACCATGAATAGCCATATCAATCTTGAGAAAGAAGAACAAAGATAGAGGCATCACAATTCTTGATTTCAGAATGTATAACAAAACTACAGTAATCAAAACAGTATGTTACTGGCCAACAGATAGACATATACATGAATGGAACAGAATAGAGAGTCCAGAAATAGATTCACATGGATATAGTCAACTGATCTTCAATAATGGTACCAAGAATACATAATGGGGAAAGGATAGTCTCTTCAACACATGGTATTGGGAAAATCAGATATCCGTGTGCAAACGGGTGAAATTTGACTTTTATCTTACATCACATACAAAACCCAACTCAAAATGGATTAAAGAGTTAAACATAAAATCTGAAACTGCAAAACTCCTAGAAGAAAACATAGGGAAAAAGCTCTTTGACACTGGTCTTGTCAATGATTTCGTGGATATGACCCCCAAAACACAGGCAACAAAAACAAAAATAAACAAGTAAAGTTACATCAAATCACAAAGCTTCTGCACAGCAAAGGCAACAATCAACTGAGTGAAAAGAAAACCTATGAAATGGGAGAAAATATTTGCAAGGTATGTATCTGATAAGGTGTTATCTAAAATATGTAAGGAACTCATAACTCAATAGCAAAAAAAAAACCCAATTTTTAAAAATGGGCCAAGAATCTGAATAGCATGGGCTCTGACATCGTGAACAGCAATGAAAGAAGCTAGTTGACACATTGCGAGAGTATAGGGACATTAACCTCTCACGGGCAAATTCTCATCAATGAGAGACAGGAAATGGGAGGCTCCCAGAGGATAAAAGCTGCTCATCATCACTAATCATCAGGACAATGCAAATCAAAACCACCGTGAGATATCAACTCTCACTGGTCAGGATGGCTATTACTGAAAAACCAAAACACAACAAATATTGGTGAAGATGTGGACAAATTGGAATCCTTGCATACTGTTGATGGGAATGCAAAATGGTGCAGCCACTAAGGAAAACAGTATGGATGTTCCTAAAAAATGTAAAAACAGAACTGCCATGTGACCTAGCAACCCTATTTCTGGATATTTATCCAAAAGAATTGAAATCAGGATCCCAAAGAAGTATTAGCATTTGCAGTTTCATTGCCAATTATTTACAATATCCAAGATATACAAACAATCTAAATGTCCATCAGCAGAGAAATGCATAAAGAAAATGTATATATACATACAATGGAATACTATTTAGCTTTTAAAAAGAAGGAAATTCTGCAATTATTCAACAACATGGATAAATCTTAAGGACATTACGCTAAGTGAAATAAACTATTAACAGAAAGACTAATATGGCAGGATTCAATTTATGTGGGATATTTAAAATAGTCAAGTTCATAGAACCAAAGAATGAAATGATGGTGGCCAGGGGCTGAGGGGAGTGGGGAGTTACTAATCAATAGGAGTTTCAGTGAAGTCAGGTGAATAAGCTCTAGAGATTTGTGGTACAACATTGCACCTATAGTGCAATGTACTACAATGTACAATACTGCAGTGTGCACTGAACAATTTGTTAAGACAGTAGATCTCACTTTGCGTTCTTACTGAAAAAAAAAAAAAAAGAAAATAGAAGAGAAAAGCAATTGGATTTTAATTCTGGAAACTCCTTTCTCTTCCTTACATCCAGGAAATTTGCTGTTTATTTTGAAAAGCAAATTTAAACCTATTTGAGGGAGAGAAAGATCTCTTGTAAAACTTCATTTATTAGTTCTGGACCAATGTTATTTATAAGCTATTATTTCAAATGATAAAAAAGAAATGCATAATACATTTGATGATAGAACATTTTTCTTTTTAAATAAGGCCTGATTTTTCAAAAAGCATTGAATATGTTTGTTTCTAATTTCCAAAGCTTGACAGTTTCTTATGTTTCATTAAAAGCAGAAGAATTGTTATGTATGCATGTTCATATCACTTTTGAATGACTCATGTGGCTACAAATGCAGCAATCTGTGGTTATCATGGACCATGAACTAGACAAACATTCCTGCTTTTCTTAACATTCCTTTCCTCTGCCTCATTAACTAATGTACATAATAAAACATCTTTATTTCATTTTCTTTGCAGCAAAATGCCTAATACCTTTTATTAGTTATGTAAAATTGTGCACTCTGCAGTTAGCTTATTATTTTCTTTTGTAGTTTCCTTTTCATTTGGAAAGAGTGAAATGCTAGATGCATTGATGTGCAGGCTAAAAAAATCAGTCATGCAAAGTATTGGTCATGGTCCTTGCAGGAAACAGATGATACCCTCAAACAGGGTCATCACTGAGTGTTATGAAGGGGTTATTTACAAAAGTGTAGCTAGAATTGGAGCTTCCACAAGGGACTGGTGAAGCATCCCAGCACCAGCAAGGAGGAGTGAAGGGGTTAGGGGAGGAAGAGGTTCCTGGAACCCAGTGTGAATGCAGCAATAGGAGAAGGGAGGGGACCCCATTAGGAGTCATGATCTTTGGGTTTGTTTGTTTGATTTTTAGTGACAGGGTCTTGCTCTGTTGCCCAGGCTGGAGTGCAGTGGTGCAATCACGGCTCACTGCAGACTCAAACTCCTGGGCTCAAGCAATCCTCCTGCCTTAGCCTCCTGAGTAGCTAGGAATGCAGGCATGCACCACCATACCCAGCTAATTTTTAGAATTTTAGTAGAGACAGGGTCTTGCTAAGGGGCCCAGGATGGTCTCAAACTCCTCGGCTCAAATGATCCTCCCAAGGTGCTGGGATTACTGGTGAGCCGCGATGACAGTGGACCAGGCTGGTCTTGAACTCCTGGGCTCAAGGGATCCTCCTGCCTCAGCCTCCCAAAGTGCTAGGGTTACAGGTGTGAGCCACCATGCCTGGCCAATAATTCTTTTTCAACTAGAATGAAGTAATTTACCCTTCATGTTTTGATAATTGCCCTATTTATTTGGAGGCTTTTTCTTTTTTCCTTTGGAATGTTAAGTTTTGATAACTTAATTCCATTTTGTTTTATTTTATTTTATTTTTGAGAGGGAGTCTTGCTCTGTCACCCAGGCTGGAGTTCAGTGGCAGGATCTCGGCTCACTGCAACCTCCGCCTCCTGGATTCAAGCCATTCTCCTGCCTCAGCCCCCCCAGTAGCTGGGATTACAGGAATTCACCACCACACCCAGCTATTTTTTGTATTTTTAGTAGAGACAGGGTTTCACCATGTTGGCCAGGCTGGTCTTGAACTCCTGACCTCGTGATTCACCCGCCTCGGCCTCCCAAAGTGCTGGGATTACAGGTGTGAGCCACCATGCCCAGTTGCACTTAATTCCATTTTACAAGCGAAGAGCTCTATGGCGGAAGCTTGCCTTTGGACTTGTGGGCTGTCCACTGTCATTTTGATCCCAGGGATGGAGGGTAGTGGAGAAAATGTGTGCTCTGTGCTAGGGAAGACGGACACAGGAGGGAGAAATAGAAACACAGAGACCCAGGAAATTGTGGATCTTTGTATTTATGTAATCCATAATACTGGTTTTTTTTTAAAATTTTTGAGACAGTGTCCTGCTCTGTTGCCCAGGCTAAAATGCAGTGGTACAATCATAACTCACTGTAACCACAGTTACAGTGGCTCAAGCAATCCTCCTACCTCAGCTTTCAGAGCAGCTGGAACTGTAGGCATGCACCACCACACCTGGCTATTTTATTTTATTATTTTTGTAGAGACGGGGTCTCATTATGTTGCCCAGGCTGGTCTTGAACTAGTGTTGGGAATACAGGTGTGAGCCAGCACACCTGGATTCATAGCGCTTTTAAATTGCTTTTACATGGAAGGTTTTAGGACTGTCAGTCTGTAGTGTAGAAAGATGCCTTCAGGAAATGTGGACATTTCATTCAAGAAGGAATAGACTAAGTGATCTGCTTCATAAATCTAGCAGCTTATGTATTGTGTCTTGTTCTTTTCAAAGAATTATGAGTGAGTTGAGGGACAGGGAGGAGACACTGGGGAGTTGCCTCATCTAAGTAGGATAAAAAGGATCAAGTGAGTCCTTAGTTTGGATGGGGCAGGATAATGTTCTTTTCTTCCTCAGCAAAAGAAGAAAGGCCCTAGGATGGAGGAAGCAGAGCCCATTTAGAAGGAACCGTTGCTTCTGCTGCCTTTCTTCCCAGAAAGGTGGTGGCTCTCCTGACACCCGGACAGTGGCTCCTGGCTCTCCAGGCTGTGCTGCTGGACCCTGCTGTGCAAATCACCAGGGGCTGAGATTTGCTCCAGGTTGCTGTTATACCACAAAACTGGAACACTGGCAGAACGAAGGGTCTAAGACCTGAGAGTGAAGCCTCAGCAGACTCACAGTGCATGCTGAGTGGATTCGGAGAAAACTTAGAACTATTCTCTGAACAGACAAGAATGGGAAGGAGAAACATTCCTGCTCCCAGGAAGGTAATGCCAGGTTGGGGCGAGGGGAGGAAAAAGAGAAAGAGTGAGGAAGAGACCTTCTGATTGAGTCCCTGTTCCACAGGATTTTATGTCTTTTATATTATTTATTTATTTATTTATTTTTGAAGACAGAGTCTCTCTCTGTCATCCAGTCCGGAGTGTAGTGGCATGATCTCAGCTCACGGCAACCTCTGCTTCTAGGGTTTAAGCAATTCTCCTGCCTCAGCCTCCGGAGTAGCTGGGATTACAGGCACGTGCTACCATGCCCAGCTAATTTTTGTATTTTTAGTAGAGACAGGTTTCACCATGCTGCCCAGGCTGGTCTTGAACTCCTGACCTCAAGTGATCCGCCCTCCTCAGCCTCCCAAAGTGCTGGAATTACAAGGCATCATCCACTGTGCCTGGCCAATTTTATGTCTTATTGCAAGTTCATAAGGGGCAGGCATATGACAACTCACTGCTCAGCCTAAAAGGTTTTCCACGCTGAGCAGAGACCTGCTGATTCCTTGAGGGCAAGATCTTTGCTTTCTTGATACCTCCCAGAAACCTGGGAAAATGTCTGGCACATGCTGCTGGTAGATTCTCTCATAAATTCATCTTGAATTTGATTATTCATGAGGAAGAGAGGGCTTAGAAAATATTACTAGATGGTGTCGATGCACCTTGTGGAAAAATCCACTCGCTCTTCAGGGGTTTGGCAACTAAACAAAGGTTTATATAAATATTTTTAAACTACTGCTCTGTTGAACTTTGCCAGGTTTCTGGCTTGCTAACCTAGCAGTAACAAGGCTAACATTGTTTTGTAATTAGACTTACGGCTCTCTACCTCGTTAGAAGATCATAAAGAAATTCCAGAAATTCTGTGGGTGCTGTCATTTCGGGCACTCCAGAAAGCAAAGTGAAACAGAACAAAACAAAACAAAATGTAGTTTAGCATTATTCTATGATGACAGTTACTGTCAGAAGTAGAAGGGCAAGAAAACTCTTCATTGAATGGAGCTTATTATTCTGTGAAAATTAACAAAACCCAAGGACTCTCAAGAGGAAAACTTCAGAACCTTTGAATAACAACTTTCTGCCACAGCCCCCCATTGTTTCTATCCATGCTGTTGTTCTTCACTCTTTAGTCATGAAATGTAATTTCATTTTTGGAATCTCAAAAAAGATGGTACGGAGTCTCTCAGAGCCTACTTTGAGCTCAGGAGGCTGCCTGATTAAAAAACAAAACAAAACAAAAACAAAAACAACAAAAACAAAAAATGCCATCAGCCCCCAAACTGTCAGATTTCTTGCCAAAAAAAAAAAAAAAAAAAGTGAAATCCATCTTCTTCTGCATAGGAAATGTAAAAGTTTACTTCCTGCCCTTTATTCAGTGCATTGGAGTAGTTTACAAACTATCAAGCTTCAGATTTGGGGATATTTGGCTTTGCACCCTTTCAAATGAAAAATGTTTGCAGAGAGTGGTGGTCAGCCTTCGGGGGATCCCCAGTGATCCCCATCACTTGGTGTTCATTTTCTTCTGTAGATTCTCCCACATCAGATAGAGACGACCTGTGGCACCAACAGGGATATTGTGGAAATGATGGGATATTGTGACTTTCGAGGAAGGTTTTAAAAGATGCTGAGGTGTCCGCCTTACTCTCACAGCCGCCATGTTGTAAGGATACTCAAGCTGTCCTCAAGAGAGGGCCACGTGCTGGGGAGCTGAGGTTTCTCACTACACCCAGCACTGACTTGCCAGCCATCGGAGTGAGCCAGCGCGGCAGGGAGTCCTCTATCCAGTCAGGTCTTCGGCTGACTGCAGCCCCATTTGACATCCGAACCTTGTATGAGGTCCCTAGTTACTCAACTAAGCCATTCCCCAGTTTCTCACTAACAGAAACTGGGTGAGAAAATAAATGTTTGTTGCTTTTTCAATGAAATAAATGTTTGTTGCTTTTTCACTCTGTCAAATTTCAGAGGATTTGTTAACACAGCAATAGATAACTGATATGCCAGGTGATGGTTATTAACTAGAAATCAGAATTAGTCATTAAAAATAGTCAGAATAGGAGCTGATACGAGGCACAAATTCAGATAATAAAGTTCTTCATTGCGTAATTTTTGCTAGAATTTAGAAAATCAGAGCTGATTCAAAGAGATTAAATTTGGGGAGACTGATTTGTAAGCAGTGCATGAGGTACCACAGGTCAGGAATGAATGAAGGAAGAGATAAGAAATTCGATGGGGAGAGATGTTTGCTTTTTAAATGCCTGCAGCCAGTCTTATCAATGACTAAGGCTTTGGGGGTAGATCCAGGTAACCAAGGACCAATTCTTGAGAGTAAAGTGCCAAGCAATATGTGGTCAACTGAAAAATGCAGAGGTCAGACTTTCAGCTGCCACTGCCACTCACCACAGGCCTGGTCGTGGGAGAAACTGCCAATGAGTCAGAAGAGCCCTGAAAAACATTCTCAGCTTTGCCAAGGCAGAATTTCAGGTACCCACTACAAATTATCTGAAACTATCCCAGGTTTAATAAAGCTTCCCTTCCCTCCCTTCCCCTTCCCTTCCCTCCCCTCCCCTCCCCTCCCCTCCCCTCCCCTCCCCTCCTCTCTCCTCCCCTCCCTTCCCCTCCCTTCCTTTTCTTTTCTTGAGACGGGAGTCTTGCTCTGTTGCCCAGGCTGGAGTGCAGTGGTATGATCTTGGCTCACTGCAAGCTCCACCTCCCAGGTTCAAGTGATTCTCCTGCCTCAGCTTCCTAAGTAGCTGGGATTACAGGCGCACACCACCACGCTGGCTATTTTTTTTTTGGTTGTTGTTGTTGTATTTTTAGTAGAGACGGGTTTTCACCATGCTGGCCAAGGTCATCTCAATCTTCTGACCTCATGATCCACCCTCCTCGACCTCTCAAAGTGCTGGGATTACAGGCGTGAGCCACTGCGCCCGGCCTCCCTTTTCAAGGGTAGCAGCATTGAAATAGGATTTGTTGTAATCCTTCCTTAGAATATAGCAAGAAGGAAAGATACACTCCCAAGGCCAGAGGCAAAAATTAGGAAACTGCAGCCTTCCACTCAGAGCAGTATGGGCGCCTAGATACCACAAGGAACTCTCTCCTGCTACGCTACCGCTTAATCTTGGACAAATCATTGTGAAGATATTTTATAAGGCATTGCTGGGTTTGTTAGGAATATATAGGACTAACAACCATGAGCTGAGAGAGATGCATCCTAAATGAACAGAAGAGCGAGTGCTCCTGAGGACAAATTGTTACTGCAACTCTGGGCTGATGCGCCTTGCTCAGACAACACAAAGACTCACGCATAAGACTCAATGGGGCAAAAGTGGTCCTATTTGCAGAGTAGTCATCTAACTCTATAAATGCAAATACATCTGTTGGATGCAAATCCAGCTAACTCTGTAAATGCAAATACATCTGCTGGAAGAGGTTTAGGGGGAAGAAAGGGGATGGGATCAAGCAGGAACACATACGTAGCTTCAATGACAGCGTAATATTCTACTTTTTTTTTTTTTTTGAGACAGCATCTTGCTCTGTCACTCAGGCTACAGTGCAGTGACACAGTCTTGGCTCACTGCAACCTCTGCCTCCCGAGTTCAAGCGATTCTCCTGCCTCAGCCTCCCAAGTAGCTGGGATTACAGGTGGATGCCATCACACCCAGCTAATTTTTGTATTTTTAGTAGAGACGGGGTTTCACCATGTTGGCCAGGCTGGTCTCGAACTCCTGACCTCAAGTGATCCACCCGCCTTGGCCTCCCAAAGTGCTGGGATTACAGGTGTAAGCCACCATGCCCAGCCAATCTTCTACTTCTTAAGTTGCAGGGGGGATTGTGTGTGTACCTGCATCATTGCTTACATACATTTTGCATCCACGTGTAACTTTTTTGGTTTAAATCAACTACAGAGGAATAAATAAATAAAGCAACACAGTCTGCCTCCCTTACCAGCTTCTCCAAAGAATCCAGAAGACAGATTTAAAAGTTTGGGCAGGGAGATCAGATGTAGGAGTTGAATTGCCTGGTTCAAATTGCTCAGCGTTAAAGTGATTTTCTTTACTTGCTACCCTGACTACTTCCCTTCTGTGGAAAAATAAAACTCCAGGGTCAGGAGAGGAACCGGAACATAACAGGGCCAGTGTGATAGGGCTCCCTAACTGAGGGTAAAGGTCTTGAAAACTGCTGAGACAGACAAAGTTTATAGTTGGGAGATTTACTTAAAAGAAAAAATACAGTTGGGGAACAAAGAAGCCTTGAATTAGTAATAATGGGAAATGTACTATTTATTTCCTTCCACTCCCCCCTGCTTGATAGTCAGGCTCTCACTTCCTTACAGTTGTCAGGAGTTGTGTATTTGCTTCGTTCTGTTGTATGACAAAGGTTAGTGAGCAACCTTGTTTATTTTTTTGCACTTAGTTCCATTCAAATAAATATTTGGATTTTATGATTCCACCTCAACAACCCTGCACTCCTCGGTGCCTTATATCTTTTTAAAATTTAATTAAAAAAATTTTTTTTGAGACAGAGTTTTGCTCTGTCACCCAGGCTGGCAAGCAGTGGCGCGATCTCGATTCACTGCAACCTCCGCCTCCCAGGTTCAAGCGATTCTCCTGCCTCAGCCTTCTGAGTAACTGGGATTACAGGCGCCTGCCACCGCACCCAGCTATTTTTTGTATTTTTAGTAGAGACGGGGTTTCACCATGTTGGCCAGGCTGGTCTCGAACTCCTGACCTCAAGTGATTTGCCCTCCTCGGCCTCCCAAAGTGCTGGGATTACAAGCATGAACCGCCGCATCTGGGCCCTTATACCTTTTAACTCCCTTCTTTCTCATGAACACTATACGAGTACAGAACACTAACGACTATAGTTCTGAAATTATAATTTTTGCATCACCTTTTCTTTTTAAAAAATCTGCCTATAAATTGTCTTGCAGTCTCAGATATTAATAATGACAATGCAAAATGGTGCAGCTCCTATGGAGAATAATTTATCAATATTTAGCATAATTATCCTTGCATTTACCTTTTGACCTGGCAATTGCACTTCTAGGAATTTATCCCAAAGTTGCAAAGGACAGAAGCATAAAATGCAACAAATATGCTCAATGCCATCGATTGGCAGTGTTATTTATGATAGCATGTAATAGAACTAGAAATATCATTAATGTCCACCAATAGAGGACAGTTTGAACAAACTACAGTGCATCCACATGATGAAGTTTTAAGAAGTTTAAGGAGGAGTGAAGATCCCGCTATACTGCTATGGTATCATTTCCTGATATATTTAATATCCCAATTTATTAAGTGTATTTATATACTTACTATATAAAATATATTTTATATATATATATATATATTTTTTTTTTTTTTTTTTTGAGACAGGATATCACTATGTTGCCCAGGTTGGAGTGCCAGTGACATTATCATGGCTCACTGCAGCCTTGACCTTTCAGGCTGAGGCAGTCCTCCCACCTTAGCCTCTCAAGTAGCTGGGACCACAGGCATGCACGCCCAGCTAATTTTTAAATTATTTGTAGAGATGGGGGTCTCCCTATGTTGCCCAGGCTAGTCTCAAACTCCTGGTCTCAAACCATCCTCCTGCCTCAGCCTTCCAAAGTGCTGGAATTATAGGTGTGACTCACTGCGCCTGGCCAAGCATTTTATATATATATATATATATATTTTTTTTGTTTGTTTGTTTGTTTTTGAGATGAAGTCTCCCTCTGTTGCCCAAGCTAGAACTACAGTGTGTACCACCATGCCCAGCTAATTTTTGTATTTTTGGTAGAGATGGAGTTTCACTATGTTGGCCAGGCTGGTCTTGAACTCCTGACCTCAGGTGATCTGCACATCTCGGCCTCCCAGAGTGCTGGGATTACAGGCGTGAGCCACCACGCCCAGCCCCAAGTCTGTTTGTAAAAAGTATGCCTGCTTCCTTTCCATTTCACTCTCCTTTGATGCATGAATTTTCACCCATCCATGAGACTAGGATGAGTGAGGGTCTTCTCAGGGAAAACTTTTCCTTTCCACTTGCTCTCTGGGTAATAATGAGGCCCCTCCGCTTTGTTGTGGAAATATACTGTCTCCATCCCTGTCACTGCATTCCCTGCATTGCACCACAATTATCTGTTTGTGTGTCTCTCAGCTAGTGCATGTGGCTAATCTTTGAGAAAAGGGCCCTCAACTTGTTCATAACATGCAGTTAATAAATTCTCACTGAATGAAGGAAAGAATAAACAAAGAATGTCAACTAAGGAGTTTGAACTTTATCTGAGGGACTGGGGACCAAGGAGAGGATTTTTTTTAAAGGAGGGCAATCAATGACAGTACTTTTTTTTTTTTTTTTTTTTGAGACAGAGTCTCACTCTGTGCCCAGGCTGGAGTGCAGTGGTGTGATCTCAGCTCACTGCAAGCTCCGCCTCCTGGGTTCACGCCATTCTCCTGCCTCAGCCTCCCAAGTAGCTGGGACTACAGGAGCCCACCACTATGCCAGGCTAACTTTTTGTATTTTTAGTAGAGAAGGGGTGTCACTGTGTGAGCCAGGATGGTCTCGATCTCCTGACCTCGTGATCCGCCTGCCTCGGCCTCCCAAAGTGCTGTGATTACAGTCGTGAGCCACTGCGCCCGGCAGATAGTACCAGTTTTTGAAAGATCAAGTATTAATCAGAACAAAGATAGGTACGTACAAGCTACAGAGGAGAAAATGCCCGGTCCATTTAGTGGAGGCAGGAAAGTCTCAGAGCAGGTGTGGTTGGAGGTGAGACTTGAGGATTCATTCATTCATTTCTTCAAAACAATTTACTGGGCATATACTGTTTGACAGTGCTGTGGCAGAGCCTAAAGTTATAAAGATAAACATGAAAGGTCTCTGTGTTACACAACCAGATAGTGGGAGTGGGGAAGGCATTCTAGGAAGGGGAAATGACCAAGTGGATACACCAGGCTCTGAGAAAGCAATGCATCGAGCTATTCACCGCAGAAGTATGAAATAGCCAAGTGCAATATGTGAGACTAGACTAGGGGAAGGGTGGAATCCCTAAAATCCCTCATTTTAAGACTGAAAACCTGCATGAAAATGGCAGCCACACTACAGCTGTATTCAGCTTGCTATGAGAAAAGGTACTTACTTGGGCAGTGCCCAGTTTTAGAAATCAGTCTTCAAATTGCAGATAATCATTGTGGGGTGCTTACTGAAATAGTTGTTTTTACACGTGAAATAATGATGATGACTGCTAAAAAGGAGACACTCATTTTCAGCATGTGAAAGAGGTCAAGGCTCCAGTGAGCTGTGACTGTACCACGACACTCCAGCCTGGGCAGCAGAGTGAGACCCTATCTCTAAATAAATAAATAATAAAATAGGGCTGGGCGCGGTGGCTCACGCCTGTAATCTCAGCACTTTGGGAGGCCTAGGCGGGTGGATCACTTGAGGTCAGGAGTTCGAGACCAGCCTGGCCGACATTGTGAAACCCCGTCTCTACTAAAAATACAAAAATTAGCTGGATGCAGTGGCAGGCGCCTGTAATCCCAGTTATTCAGGAGGCTGAGGCAGGAGAATCGCTTGAACCCGGGGGCAGAGCTTGCAGTGAGCCAAGATCATGCTACTGCACTCCAGCCTGGGCAACAGAGTGAGACTCCGTCTCAAAACAATTAAAAGAAAAGAAAATAAATAAATAATAGAGTACAAACAATCCTCACTTTGCACAGTAGTGCAGGGCCACAAAAATGACCACACAAGCTGAAACCTTGCAAAGCAATCTTAATCAATGGGAAAAATTAAGGTTCTTCTGTGACCTTTAAAAATTTGTGTCAAAACTCTCTTATTATCTATAAATGTATCAGGAAATAAAAAATAGTAAAACAAATGTTCATTTAGTATCAGGTAACTTAAAATGTTAAGAACGTTGAGAATTACAGTGTTTTATTCCTCTGTAAAAAAAATCAAGATTAGTTTGTACAGTGATGTCTTCTTCTAATCATACAACTTATGATATGAAGCAGCATCTGTTTTGGCACCATCATGCCTCACTGCAGCCTCGACTTCCTGGGCTCAAGCGATCCTCCCATCTTAGCCTCCCAAGTAGCTGGGACTACAGGCATGTGCCACCACTCCTGGCTAATTTTTGTATTTTTTGTAGAGATGGGGTTTTGCCACATGGTCCTGGCTGTTCTCAAACCCTTAGGGCTCAAGTGATCCTCCTGCCTTGGCCTTCCAAAGTGCTGAGATTACAGGTGTGAGTCATTGTGCTCGGCCAGCAGTATTTTTTTCTGTCTTGGAGAATTGTCATACTCCTAAGTTTGAATAAACTTCCAACATTTTATCTTTTGTGCTTGAATGAGAAATATTTGTGAGAGTTTCTTTAATGTGATTATTTTTATCCGCCCATGTCACTTCCTCTGGAACATCTTTATGCTTTGTGTCACAACTGCATTCCTCACTTATGTGGCCAAGTTCATGTTCACCAAGTTCCTGGGCTGTACGTCTAGTCTCTGGAATAGCAGTGGTGCCCACATATCCATGCTTGGCTACTTCTTCTATACTCCATTTACATTTGATTGGAAATGCACTGCTAGCCTGATTACTTTTCATTTATTTGCTGCACTTTTATTGAGTGTAGTAGTATGATCTTGGCTCACTGCAACCTCCGTCTCCTGGGTTCAAGTGATTCTCCTGCCTCAGCCTCTCGAGTAGCTGGGACTACAGGTGTGCACCACCATGCCTGGCTATTTTTTGTATTTTCAGTAGTGACAAGGTCTCGCCGGTTTGGCCAGGCTGGTCTCAAACTCCTGACCTCAAGTGATCCGTTCACCTCGGCCATCCAAACTGCTGGGATTACAGGCATGAGCCACCATGCCTGGCCTCATTACTGACAAACTTTTCGTTAGATTAATTAATCTCTGGCCAGTGATGGTGGCTCATGCTTGTATTCTCAGCACTTTGGGGGGCTGAGGTGGGAGAGTCCCTTGAGGCCTGGAATTCAAGACTAGCCTGGGTAACATAGTGAGACTACAGTCTCTCTAAAAAAACTAATAAACAAATAAATACACACACACACACACACATACATCCATACACACACACATACATACATACATACACACATACATACACAATCTCTGACACAATTTCTCTCCAAACTTTTTCTTTTTCTGGGTAAAAAATTATCCCAGTAGTATCTTCCTACCTGTACTCTTAATTTAGAAAGTGGCGGTGAAACTTACAAATATGATCTTAAATTTACATTCAACTTCATGTTAATTTATCCCTTAATGCGTTTTGGGTTGATTCCACGTTTTTGCTATCATGAATAGTGCTATGATGAACATATGGGTGCCTGTGTCCTTTTGGTAGAATGAATTGTTTTCCTTTGGGTAAATACCCAATAATGGGATTTCTGTCAAACGGTAGTTCAATTTTTGCTCAAAGTCATGGCCTTTTAGTTATAATCTTAGTTTGGACTCAGTGTCTCAAACAAAGTCTTTGTTTTCCTTCTCCCAGTGCCTGTGAAGTTCTCTTTGGAAACTCCTGCCAGGGGCAGGATATGCTGCGGCATTCAGGGAGAGGGGCTTACACCCTGCAAGAGGGCCGTCTGTTGTTGACAGCACAGCTCTGGGGACCCCATATACCCTTTGGTGGAAACAGAAGTTTGACCTCTTATTCGGTGGTGATGCTTGGGTGTGTTTTGTGAGTTTAGCCATGTACCTGTTTCTTTCCCTCAGAATAGAGTAATAGAATATCCCAGAGGTATCTGAGGATGAAAGCAGGGAGTCTTCAGAAAGATGCTCTGGTATTTTTTTCTCTTTGAAATGCAGAAGTTAGAGCAAAAGTCAAATATGTAAAAAAAGAAAAACAAAAAAAAAAACAGGGTTATATTGACCCATCATGAGGATGTTGATGATAAGGAAAGAGGAACTTTTTTTTTTTTCTTTTCAACTTTTATTTTAGGATTAGAGGGTACATGTGCAGGTTTGTTACAAAGGTATATTGCCTGATGCTGAGATTTAGGGTAGGATTGAACCTGTCACTCGATAAGTAAACCCATAGTACCCACTAGGTAGTTTTTTCAGCCTTGCCCTCCTCCCCCTCCTGTTCTTGTGTTCCCCAGTGTCTATTGTTCCCATCTTTATGTTCATGTGTACCCAGTGACTAGCTCCCGTTTATAAAGGTGAACACATAGAATTTGATTTTCTGTTTCTGTGTTAGTTCGCTTAGGACAATGGCCTTCAGCTGCATCCAAGTTGCTGCAAAAGGATATTATTTTGTTCTCTTGTATGACTGTGTAGTATTCTGTGGTGTTCTTCTTTATGGCTGTATTCCATGGTGTTCTTTTTTATGGCCATATAGTATGACACAGCTTTTAAAAAATCCATTCCATGGTTGATGGGCACTTGAGTTGATTCCATGTTTTTGCTATTGTGAATAGTGCTGTGATGAACATATCGGTGCCTGTGTCCTTTTGGTAGAATGACTTGTTTTCCTTTGGGTAAATACCCAGTAATGGGATTTCTGTCAAATGGTAGTTCAATTCTTAGTTCTTTTTTTTTTTTTTTTTTTAAGTGAAAGCAAGTTTATTAGAGAAGTAAAGAAATAAAAGAATGGCTACGCCCTAGGCAGAGCAGCCAATTCTTAGTTCTTTGAGAAATCTCCAAACTGCTCTTCACAGTGGCTGGACAAATTGACATTCCCACCAACAGTGTATAAGTTTCCCCTTTTCTCTGCAGCCTCACCAGCATCTCTTGTCTTTTAACCAAATAGCTTTTAACGAAAGCCATTTCTGACTGGTGTGATATGGCATCGCACTGTATTTTTTTTTTTTTTTTTTTTTTTGAGACAGGGTCTCGCTCTGTCATCCAGGCTGGAGCGCAGTGGCATGATCTCGGCTAACTGCAACCTCCACCTCCCTGGTTCAAGTGATTCTCCTGTCTCAGCCTCCCCAGTAGCTGGGATTGCAGGTGCATGCTACCACACCCGGATAATTTTTTGTATTTTTAGTAGAGACTGGGTTTTACCATGTTGGCCAGGCTGGTTTCAAACTCCTGACCTCAAGGGATCCGCCTGCCTCAGCCGCTCAAAGTGCTGGGATTACAGGCTTGAGCCACCACGCCCGGCCTCATGGTGGTTTTGATTTGTATTTCTCTGATGATTAGTGATTGTGAACATTTTTTCCTATGTTTGTTGGCCACGTGTATGTCTTCTTTTGAGAGGTGTCCGTGTTCTTTGCTCACTTTTTTTTTTTTTGATATGTAGTCTCGCTCTGTCCCCCAGGCTGGAGTGCAGTGGTGCGGTCTTGGCTCACTGCAACCTCTGCCTCAAGCAATTCTCTGCCTCAGCCTCCTGAGTAGCTGGGATTACAGGTGCCCGCCACCATGCCTGGCTAATTTTTGTATTTTTGGTAGAGATGGGGTTTCACCATGTTGCTCAGGCTGGTCTAGATAGAACTCCTGAGCTCAGGCAATCCGCCCACCTCGGCCTCCCAAAGTGCTGAGATTACAGGCATGAGCCACCGCGCCTGGCCTCTTTGCTCACTTTTTAATGGAGTTATTTGCTTTTTGCTTATTGATTTAAGTTCCTTATAGATTCTGGATGTTAGATCTTTGTTGGATGCATAGTTTGCAAATACTTTCTACCATTCTGTAGGTTGTCTCTTTACTCCATTGATAGTTTCTGTTGCTGCGCGGAAGCTTTTTGTTTTAATTAGGTCCCACTCGGCAATTTTTGTTTTTGTCGTAATCGATTTTGAGGACTTAACTATATAAATTCTTTGGCAAGGCTAATATTGAGAAGAATATTTCCTAGGTTTTCTTCTAGGATTTTTATAATTTGAAGTCTTACATTTAAGTGGGAGGAACTTTTCTAAGTGAGACTTCATTAAAGACTGAGTCTCCCCTTGTCGCCCCGGCTGGAGTGCAGTGGCGTGATCATAGTTCACTGCAGCCTAGAACTCCTGGGCTCAAGCGATCCTCCCACCTCAGCCCCCTGAGTAGCTGGGAATACAGGTGCTCACTACCATGACTCGCTAATTTTTAAAATTATTGTAGAGACAAGGTCTCGCTATGTTACCCAGGCTGGTCTTGAACGCCTGCCCTCAAGTGATCCTCTTGCCTCAGCCTTCCAAAGTGCTTGGATTACAGGCATGAGCCACCACAGCTGTTCAGCAATTACTGACAGTTAACTGGAAAGTTAAATTACTTTAAGTCTTGGGTTTTTGTTGTTGTTGTTGTTGTTTTTTGCCATACTTGTAGGGGGTGCAGGGAACGGGGCGTTCCAGGCTCCAGTCCCTTTTGGGGTATGGCCTTCTCCTTCTCTGCTGTCTGGCTGATGCAGCCTGCGTGAACCATGAACCTGACTAGTTTGGTTCTGATTCTCAATTTTCATTTCAATTATTATTAACTTGTAAAAATCTTCCCCCTTATTTGAGTAAGAGATGTCATGTCAAAAAAAAAGTCGCAGCTACATTTTAGCTCATTTCAATCTTTGCTGCTACCTGGATTTCCTGGCTTTTTGACAACCCATATTTAGCACATATTGAGGCTGTAATTGCATAATCATCAAAAGGTCATAGGTGAACATTTTGTGCTTCAGAAATTTCCTGAAATTTCCTGAATTGCTCACTGTGTCTCAAAAGGAATTGACAACGTGCATTTTTAGCAAGTATTACAATTCGAATATAGCACAATATTATTATAAACAATTAAAAATCCTAAGTAAGTCCAAACGAGAGTAGCAAAGACACAAAAGATAATAGGCAGGACCTGTGTAAAAGGGAAAATGAATGATGTTACCATTATGATGCTATGCCATTAGTTCGGTCAGTATTTTACAAGATGTATATTAGCAGTTTGTAAAGAACTGCTGTTCTGGTATTCTGGTATTCCCAAGTAGCTTAGAGAGGCTATTCTACAGCTATTTCTTCAAGAATGACAGTTTCCAGCCTGTCTTTTTAAATGTCAGAAAAAGTGTCTGATATAAAGTAGGAATTAGGATATGAGCATCAGAGTCATTTAGAGTTTCTTAAACAAGACCTCTAAGTCTTAAGCAAGAATCGGCATATCATTTTACAGATGGAAACATTGTAAGAGCCATTTGTTTACACTCGGCATAATTAGAGATAATTACATGTTTAACAATCTTTTAAGCTCATCCTCTGGTTTGTAAGGAACAGAGACTCATGTTAATTACCCAGAAAAAGGAGGCATATTGCTGAGCCACATAAACTAGAACAAGAGCAGAAATGACATCAGAATGAATTGTGCAACCCAGCTCTCTGCTTCTCTCTGACATGGACGTCTCTGATTCCCCCTCTCTTTACTTCTATCCCTAACCCCAACCCCTGATACAGACACAGAAAACAGCAGTCAAACTAATGTCAATATATGATGTGCTATATTTGTTATCTTAAACAAGTATGTACATTGCTTTCTGGTTTTTGTGTGTGACTTGATTAGGCTAAGTTGGCATCCCTGTGGACAGAAAATCCCAAGGCAGAGACAAAATAGAGTTTCTGTGCCTGCAAGGATCGGCCTGCCCCTGAACTGTGGTGAGTTTACACTCTGACACCAAATAAGTTATCCTTCGTGGCAGCTACTGGCCTTTCAGGCTGCACCAAGACAGACAGCACATCATTTTGTTCAAACTCCTGTTGCAGGGAGGCATCTATACATGCCCATGATATATGGTTAAATTTTAAATATATGTTTTAGTTCTTAAAGACATAATCTTGAGTTACTTTGAAAATGACCTTCCCAAATGTCATATCCCTTTTACTGTCAATAAACAAGGCAACACTGTGTCTGTAAAGTTGAAATGGAAAGAAGCAGAAAGAAAAAATAACGAATTTCTATGGTGAAGCTCACAAGTATTTTTACTTCATTTTTCCTGCTTAGATATAAAAATCCTGTTAATTACTCCTCTAAACCTCAGCTCCTTGCTGTTCTGATGTGGGTCTTGGATACATTCCATAGCGTTCTTTATGCATCGGAGGCTGGAACAGAACAAATGAATGGAAGAAACTGTCATGTCCTTGTGCTTCCGGGCTCCAGTGATAACATTTGCCACTTGGTGGCAGTGATCGGTTTAGTGCAGGCTGAGGAGTTCATGTATTTCCTCTGTGATGTGCCTTTTAATCTTAGAAAGCTATTATTATAAATATGATTCATGTGTATTATACGTGAATTAATTTGCCAGAGAAATGGGCTTTCTTACAAAACTACCCACAGGTAGTGGGTGAAGTCCAATCAAAATAGTCCCTCACAAACGAGAACTGAAGTAGATCAAAGAAAATAGGATCCGTTTTTTTCAAATCAGTGTCTATTATCACCAATTCTGTTCAATAAATGTTTCAGCAAGTATTTCTCACGGTGCTGTCCTTGGCTCCCAGGGAGAGATATATTTGCTTTCTAAAGAGATTGCACAGCCTCTTGGAGGGAGGGGTGGGGGAAATTCACTTGGAGGTGGGGAGACTACCCAGAACGCCATTGCAATTCTGCCAAAAATGAGGCCTGAAGGTGCAGTGAGGTGGCAGGATGGGAAGAAGGAGAGGAGTCTGAGAGATATTAGATAGTTACGGTGATAAATCTTGGTGATTTATTTGTGAGGAAAGTAAAGGGTCTGGAAAAATCTAGTGTCTTGTCTGCTTTGACTGTGTTGATATGAACTGAGCTAGGGATTTGGAAACATTATCTTGTCTTACATTCTGGGGCTTGATGATCTCCAGCTACTCATGGAATGTCCAAGCAGGTAAGTATTATGAACTACTAGAATTAGGTAAGGGGAGAAAGTCTGCCCTGGTGGAGTGCTTGTAGGCCGAATAATGCCCCCCTCTACCACCCTGGAAAGATGTCCACATTCTAGAACCTGTGACAATGTTATTTTACATGGCAAAAGGGATGTTGCAGATGGAGAGATTATCCTGGACTATCCCAGTGGGTCCAGTGTACTCACAAGGATCCCTGTAAAAGGGAGGTGGGAACATCAGGGTCACAGGAGGAGATGTGACAGGAAATGGAAGCAGAGACCGGAGTGATACGGGGCAATCGGCCATGGAATGCGGGTAGCTTCTAGAAACTGGAAAAAACAAGGAAATGGATTATCTCCTGCTACCTCCAGGAGCACAGCCTTGCCAGCCCATTTTAGACTTTGATCTCCAGAATGGTAAAATAATAAATCTGTGATGTTTTAAGCCACTGGTTCCCAACCTTTTTGGCATCAGTGACTAATTTCGTGGAAGAGTATTTTTCCACAGACTAGGGTGGAAGAGATGGTTTGGGACGATCAGTCGCATTACGCTTATTGTGCACTTTATTTCTATTATTATTAAATTATAATATATAATGAGATAATTATACAACTTGCCATAACGTAGAATCAGTGGGAGCCACGAGCTTGTTTTCGTGCAACTAGATAGTCCCATCTGGGGGTTATGGGAGACAGCGACAGATCATCAGGCATCAGATTCTCATAAGGAGCGTGCAACCTGGATCCCTCACATGCGCAGTTCACAATAGGGTTCTTGCACCTGTGAGAATCGAATGCCGCCACTGAACTGACAGAAGGTGGAGCTGAGGTGGTAATGCCAGCGATGGGAAGCGGCTGTAAATACAGATGAAACTTCGCTGGCTCACCCGCTGCTCGCCTCCTGCTGTGACACCAACAACCTGTTCTAACAGGCCATGGACCAATACCGGTTCGTGGCCCAGAGGCTGGGGATGCCTGTTTGAAGCCACTAAGTTTGCGGTAATTTGTTAGAAGAGCAATAGGAAATTAATACATATCCATTTACAACTTTTTCACTTCTTCCATCTTTACCGTTTCAATAATATTTATGAAGTGCCTACTATGTGCTATGCATTGTGAAATACCTTATGAACGAGATACTGACTCTTACTTCTAGCAGTTTACAGTGTAGGTGGAATTATAATCATAGAAGTACCTCAATTTACAATATAGTAAATAGCTGGAACTGTAGAAATTGAAGGAGCTGTGAATAATTCCTCCTTACTTTTTGATGAATCTTTGATCTATAACACTTTGACTTCCTGTTAAACTAACCCTAGCTGCTAGTAACATCTTGAAAATCTGACAAATCATCTATACTGGAAACCCCATTCCAGATACGTACTTGAAAATATTTTCAGCACCTACTTCATTTACCTGTTTCCGATTCTTTGATTATCCACTTTGTGCAGTCTCTTCTTATTGTGCCTAAAGGATGATTCATCTTTGCAGGTTCCTGAAGTGCCTGGCTGGTGGCATTCGTGGTCTAGAAGGTGCAGGGAAGCTGAGCCTCTTCTTAGGCCATGTCAATGTGCACACTCACTTGATGGTTCCCTGGGAGTGCCAGTCTACAAAAAGCACGATCTTGTCTGGAAACGTAGATGCTGGGGAGAGAGTGCTTAGCGGAACCGCACCACATGTTGTAAGAAGGGATACACTAGGAGAAGCCTGTATGAGTGACAGATGAGATCCCTACAGGCCAAAAGCCTGCTTCACTAACAAATTACAGCCTGACTCGGGGCTCATAGGTGTTGGTTGGGTCTTTACGTCACCAGCAGAAACTTAGCTCAGTGATATCCTCAAGACCAAGGGAGGTAAAAACAGTCCAGATATTGCATCCTGACATGGGGGTGGTCTTCTGATCATCTCTGAGTAAGGCTTGATTCAGAAATGGTAAAACAAGGATCTTACCCAACAGTATTGCCCACTCTCTGGGATTTATTAGCCAACAGGTCAATGTTATACAACAATCCATGCTAAAATTGCTCCAATTACTATCTCATTTACTGAAATAGAAAGTGACCCTTTTAAACTTTGGCTTTCTTGGGAATAGAGATACATTAGGCTGATACAATAATCCAATGATATCAGAATGGAGCTGTTGTTTTTCCTAATAAGTGTATGAGGGGCAAAACATAGAGGAACACAGAGGAGGAAAGACTAAAATTTGTACTCTAGTCTTTAATTTTGGAAAATATAATGAATTCAAACAACATTCCTTGGCCATAATGTGCCATACGTACGTTGCACCTGGAGGTTTAAAGTTTAAAAGAAAAGAAAGTCCTTGCCTTTGAGAATCTTGTTTCTTTTAACAAAAAGAATATTTCTGCACAGAGAAATGATAGAATGTTAGCAAAATACGTGATGTTCAGAATGCTTTTTCTTCAAGGAGGCTGGCATCCTACACCACTCACTTCCATACTCCAGAGCTGGACACTGGGGGGAGTCTCAGCCTAGCCCTCAGCTGCCCCTTACGTTTTAATTCTCACTTCCTGCTCCTTCATGTTAGCCTCAATTTTCAGCCAATGGTTCCCAGTGCTTCCCTTTCCATCATCAAATATATGTTGAGGCCGGGCGCGGTGGCTCACGCTTGTAATCCCAGCACTTTGGGAGGCCGAGGCGGGCGGATCACGAGGTCAGGAGATCGAGACCACGGTGAAACCCCGTCTCTACTAAAAATACAAAAAATTAGCCGGGCGTGGTGGTGGGCGCCTGTAGTCCCAGCTACTTGGGAGGCTGAGGCAGGAGAATGGCGTGAACCCAGGAGGCGGAGCTTGCAGTGAGCCAAGATTGCGCCACTGCACTCCAGCCTGGGCACAGAGCGAGACTCCGTCTCAAAAAAAAAAAAAAAAATATATATATATATATATATATGTTGAAATGCCCTCTTTACTATTTTGAAATAAAACTCATAAATAATATAATCTGCCGACATACAAACCAAACAACAACAACAACAACAATATTGTGAGATGTAGTAATTTGACTGAAAGCACCAGGCCTGGAGCCAGCCTGGCCAGGTTTGAATCCAGCCTCTGCCATTTACTACCCATAGGATCTCAGGCAAGTGACCTCTCTGTGCCTTACTTTTCTCGTCTCTGAAAAGGGGGTAACAATACTACCTGCCTCATAGAGTTATTGAGAAGATAGGTAAGCAATATGCACAGCTTTTAGAATGTGTCTGGCACATAATATGCATTCTATATCCATTAGCTCTTACTGCTCTAAATAAAATATAAGGACAGGCCGGGCACGGTGGCTCACGACTGTAATCCCAGCACTTTGGGAGGTCAAAGCAGATGGATTACCTGAGGTCAGGAGTTCAAGACCAGCCTGGCCAACGTGGTGAAACCCCCCCCCCATCTACTAAAAATACAAAAATTAGCCGGGCGTGGTGGTGGGCACCTGTAATCCCAGCTACTTGGGAGGCTGAGGCAGGAAAATTGCTTGAACCCGAAAGGTGGAGGCTGCAGTGAGCTGAGACCATGCCATTGCACTGCAGCCTGGGCAACAAAAGTGAAACTCTGCCTCAAAAAAAAAAAAAAAATACATATATATATATGTGTGTGTGCGTGTGTGTGTGTGTATTTATATATATAGGAGAAATAAAAGTCATTCAGTAATAAAATAATATCTACAGTATTTTAATGTATAAATGCTTAGGTATGACCACACTAGGAAAACAAATGAAATAGTCAGACTCTAATTTATAATGCATAAGTTTTGATTTAAGGCTAAGATAATATTCAACTAAACATTGGTGATACTTCTAAAAATTATTGGCCAGGCACTGTGGCTCATGCCTGTAATCCCAGCACTTTGGGAGGCTGAGGTGGGCAGATCACGAGATCAGGAGACCGAGACTGTCCTGGCTAACACGGTGAAACCCCGTCTCTACTAAAAACACAAAAAAATTAGCTGGGCGTGGTGGTGGGCACCTGTAGTCCCAGCTACTCGGGAGGCTGAGGCAGGAGAATGGCCTGAACCTGGGAGGCAGAGCTTGCAGTGAGCCAAGATCACGCCACTGCACTCCAGCCTGGGCGACAGAGACACAGTGAGACTCTGTCTCAAAAAACAAAACAAAACAAAACAAAACAAAATAAAAAATAAATTTAGCATTTGAGGTAACATTTAATTAACCATATTCATATGTACATGTCAAATCACAGCAAATATGACAACTATTATAATGCAGATTGTTACAAGACTCATACTATAATCAGGGCTATCGTGCTAATGTGATTTCTGAAATGGTCAACAATTCTTTGTAAATTGCCAAACAAAACAAATTTACAAGATACAGTTTAAACTATGAAAGTGGCATTCCTGGAACAATGTATATATAGTAAAACCATGCAAAAAGACCTTGTTTCTAGAGTCAGTTAAACCTTCCATACTATTCATATTACAGTTGACCCTTGAATCACATGGGTTTGAACTGTATGGATCCATTTAGAGGCAGATTTATTTTTCCGTGAAAGTTACACTGAGTGTGCCTTCCTCTCCTGTCTCTGTACAATTTTCTCAGCTCTTCCACCTCTGCCACCCTGCGACAGCAAGACCAACTCCTCCTCCTTTTCAGCTTACTCAATGAGAAGACGATGAAGATGAAGACCGTTATGATAACCCATTTCCATGTAATGGATAGTAAGTACATTTTCTCTTTCTTATGATTTTCTTAATGACATTTTCTTTTCTCTAGCTTACTTTATTGCAAGAATACAGTGTATTATACATGAAACATACAGAATATGTGTTAAGTGACTGTTCACATTATCTATAAGGCTTCTGGTAAACAGTAGGCTATTAGAAGTTAAGTTTTTGAGGAGTCAAAAGTTATATGTGGATTTTCAGCTACTCAAGGAACCAGTGCTTCTAACTGCCAAGTTGTTCAAGGGCCAACTGAATACAGGTATCTGGCCGGATGTTAGAAATCGTGTGGGACATAGGATAATTGTTTGTTATGGGGGACTGCCCTTTGTTTTGAGGGCAAACACCCTTCACCACTACCACTACCACCACCCACCCATCCTACCCCCTGCAAATGCCAGGAACAACTCTCAATCTCTGTGACAAACAAAATCCCACACAAATCCCTAAAATGCCCATTAGGAGGCTGTGCCAGCCCAGTAAGAACCACTGAGCTGATCGTCAACCAGCTGATCTGAGCCTCTATTCACGTTAGGGGTCGTCATCTCCTGCTCCTTCTCCCCCTGTCAGTATCTCATCTGTGCTCCAAGATCAGAGTCTATGCTGTGTCCTCCATGAAGGACAGCCTCCAGACTCTCTTCTTCCATCCCCGACCTCTCAGGGTCCTTCTTTTTTTTTTTTTTTTTTTTTTTGAGATAGAGTCTCACTCTGTAGCCCAGGCTGGAGTACAGTGGTGCTATCTCGGCTCACTGCAACCTCCGCCTCCCAGGTTCAAGCAATTCTCTGCCTCAGTCTCCTGAGTAGCTGGGATTACAGGTGCCTGCCAACACGCCTGGCTAATTTTTGTATTTTTAGTAGAGATGGGGTTTCACCATCTTGGCCAGGCTAGTCTTGAACTCCTGACCTCGTGATCCACCCGCCTCGGCCTCTCTCAGGATCCTTCTACGCAGCATCAGGCACACAGCATTTGTCACACACTGCCCCTCCTAGTCTGCTTGGTTGTCTCCACTCTCCTCCTTTCCTAGATGCAAAGCCCCCAGATTTTAGCACACGTTCCATAGATACATACAAGAGTAAATAAAGCAGGGAAGGGTTTTTATACCTGATTAGTGGGAAAGATGAGAAAATGTTTCAGACATAAATTTGAGATGATATTCATGTGTTGGAGACTATAAATTTTTCAAGAAAATCTTGAATACTGATATATTTTCATGTATAACATTAAAATTTTCACTTTGCTGATTTATAGTGGCTGAGGCTCAGAAAGCTGTTTGAGTTATTTGTCTACATGTCTTACCAGCGTCATCCCAAATCAGTAACAGCTGTGTGTTATGTGTTCAAAGTGTGAACTTAAAATGATTCGTCTGCTTTGGGGATGGGGCTGTTTCTGTCTAAACTAAAGGGATCTGACAAATTCATATTCGTTAAAGTTCAATAGTGAAGCTTAAAGGCCACCTCTCCCAGAGAGACTGGCGGTGCAAGAGAAGGAAATGCCTTAAAAAAGCAAGCCTAAAACTGTAATTATGGCATTTCGGGCATCAGAGAAAGTCAGAGATGGTTTAGGGATGGTGTGAGAGAGGCTCCCAATAGCCTACAAACCACAGCTTTTCTGAGAGATGGATTATGTCCCTGGATCTTGGAGTATAAAATTACAGCGCTCACAAGAAAAATATAGATAAGTATCAGTTAGGGAAAACGGTCATTTTACTGAGGGCCCTGTACTAGGTCATGAGGATACAAATCTCAAAAATGATGCGTCCTTGCTCTCAGAGAGCTGGCAGTCCAGCTAGAGAGGCAAACTTAAAAACAGGATGGCTCCATAATTTGTGGGGTCCAGTTCAAAATGAAAATAGGGGACCTCTTATTCATAAATTATTCAACATTTCAAAAGAGTGAATGCAGAGCATTAAACTAAGCACAGGGCCCTTCTAAGGACAGGGGTCTTGAGAATGCATGTCGCATGCCCTGCTTCGCCATGATTATAATAACATAGGACAATGTGCACTGGAGACATGCACAGGATGCTGGGAGAACAAGGAGGGAGGGGCTAAATCTGAGGGATGGGGAACGCTTCACTGAGGAAGTAACATCCTAACATCAGGGCTAAACCTTGAAGGATGGACCAACTTTTGCTAAACAGGGACAATTGGAGATCCCGGGGGTCTCCAGGGAGGGGGAACTAAGAGGAAAGCGGCCTTCTCCTGCTGCAGCTGTCTCCACTCCAAGCTGATCACACAGATCTTGTGTGTTATAATTAACTCCCTGGTTAGTGCTCGTCAGTTACTCGGGCAACTTTTAAAATAATATGCTCCCACTTGTTTCTTGTTTGTGGAGAATCTCAATCAATCCTCAAATTGTAAGTTGGCCCTCAAACCTCTCTTTCCACCTCTCATGTCCCCCAGGGCTCTCCAAAGGAACTTTCTGGATGAAGAGAAATGCTCCATGTCTGTGCTGTGCAAGATGGGAGCTTCTGGACACCAGTGGCTACTGAGCACTTGAACTGTGGCTGGTGCAACCAACGAACCGAATTTTTTTTTACTTAATTTTTATTTTACTTAATTTTTTTACTTAATTTTTATTTTACTTAATTTTAATTAGCTAAAGCTTAATTTTCAGTAGCTAGTGGCTGCCATCAGAGTCCAGCATACTTTAATGTTTATATTGTCTTAATCTTTTCTCTTTTTTTTTCTTTAAAATATGCATACAGACAGTGTCTCCCTTTATTGCCCATTCTTGGCTTGAACTCCTGGGCTAAAGCAGTCCTCTTGCCTCAGCCTCCCAAAGATGGGATTACGGCTGTGAGCCACCACACTCTGCCACTTACAGTATCTTCTTGTTTGACGTGTTTTCTCCAGACCTTGATCCTCAAAGTTGAAAATCAGTTGTGAGTATTCCATTATTATGACTATAAAAATTATTATTAACTTCACAAGCTGAACAGTATAGAGTAATTCCATTCTGTTTCTTTACTGCTTTTATTGTTATTTCTTGATGTTTTCTAATGTTTTTCTATTTTTCTTTCTTTGGCTGCGCTGCCCATATTGGTTACTCCATAATTTCGGGGGTGGTATCACACTCTGTGATTCCATTTTCCCCTGAATACTTTGGAAACTTTTCCTCTCTTACCCAGCTCCATGCTGATGTTTGCTGTGTGGTTCAGATGCCTGATTCTCATCCAAGGATTTCCCTTTGCAACACTCCCTGGTTGAGTCTTCTCTTTCCTGGATTCCACCGCTTCTATTTTTTAGTTTACTCTCTTATTTTGCTGGGGTCTATCATCAAGTAACTTCCTAAGAAGGTATGTGGAGGCCAGGTGCAGTGGCTCATGCCTGTAATCCCAGCACTTTGGGAGGCCGAGATGGGGGATCACTAAAGGTTGGGGGATCACTAAATGTTGGGGGTGGGAGACCAGCCTGGCTAACATGGTGATACACTGTCTCTGCTAAAAGTACAAAAATCAGCCAGTCGTGATGGCAGGTGCCTGTAATCTCAGCTGCTTGGGAGGCTGAGGTGGGAGAATTGCTGAACCTGGGGAGCAGAGGTTGCGGTGAGCTGAGATCGTGCCACTGCACTCCAGCCTGGGCAACAGAGCAAGACTCTGTCTCAAACAAAACAAAACAAAAAAAAAAAAACAAAAGAAAAAAAAGGTTATGTGGGCAGTGATCCTTCTGAGTCAGCTCTGATGCATCTGAAAACGGGCATGTTCTACCTTCACACCTGATGGTTTCATTCAGGGATCAGCAACCTACTCTCCATGGGCCACTTTCGGCTTGCTGCCTATTTTTGTACAGCTGGTAAGTTATGATAGTTTTTTACATTTTTAGATGCTTAAAAAAAAAAAAGAAGATTTTGTGATGCATGAAAATTATAGGCAGTTCAAATTTGAGTGGCCCTAAATAAAGTTTTATTAGAGCACAGCTGTTCTTTTACATGTTATCTATGGCTGCTTTGATACCACAATGGCAGGGTTGAGTAATTGAACAGAGACTGGCCCACAAAATCTAAAATATTTACTATCTGGCCTGTTCCAGAAATAGTTTGTCAGCTCCTGGTTTAGTTAGTCAGAGTCAAAAACCCAAGTTCTTACAATGATCCCCATAGGACCTAACCATAATCATGGATTCCCTGGCTCCCCTCTCCATCTCTGACCCGCTCTGCTCTGTTCCAGCCACACCTGCCCCCATGCTGTTCCTATGGCACCAAGAGGCTCTGGGGGTGGCAGGATGTTTGCATTTGGGGCTCTGTCTGCCTGATCTCTCTTCCCTTAGCTGTCTACACAGCTCACGCCTTTACTTCCTCCAGGCTGTCACTCAGAGGTCACCTTTGTGAGTCCTTCGCTGGCCTCCCCATCTAATGTTTACCCTCTCCTTAGACTCTATATATTTCCTCTGCCGATTTCTTTTTCCTCCTTAGCCCTTACTTCTACCTAACACATTATATTTCACTTTCTTTCTTTGTATAGAGAGCACACTATCCTGATCTGAGCATGAAAAGAAGTTCCCTGAGGGCAGGACTTTATTTGGTTCACTGCTGCATCCTCACTGCCTAGACCAGTGCTCAAAAATATTTGCTGAATGATATGGCTAGGCTTTGTGTCCCCACCCAAACCTCGTCTTGAATTCTAATCCCCATAATCTCCACGTGTCAAGGGAGACACCAGGTAGAGGAAATTGAATCCTGGGGGTGGTTTCCCCCATGCTGTTCCTGTGACAGTGAGTTCTCATGAGATCTGATGGTTTTACAAGGGGCTCTTACCCCATCACTCGCCCTTCTCTTTCCTGCCACCTTGCGAAGAAGGTGCCTTGCTTCCCCTTCACCTTCCACCATGATCGTAAGTTTCTGAGGCCTCCCTAGCCGTGCTGAACTGTGACTCAATTAAACCTCTTTCCTTTATAAATTACCCAGTCTCTGGCAGTTCTTTGTAGCAGTATGAAAATGGACTAATACACTGGATGAATGAATACAAAATTCTAGAGTGAAATATAAATCCTTCAGAACTTTGAAGGCTTTGCTCGCTGACCTTCGAACCCTTAATGCTACTTCTGTGAAATCTGGAGCCCTTTAATTCCTTGTTTCTGTGAAAGTGACTTATTTTCTGTGTTTGGGAGATTTTAAGATTTTCTCTTTATTTCTGGAGTTTGGAAATTTTGCAGTGACTTGAAATTCTTCATCCTAGGCACTCAATGAGACTTTTTAATCTAAAAATTCTTGAACTTCAGGGGGATCCTTTATGTTATTTCTTTGACTATGTCATTGAATACTATTTCCTGAAAATTTCACTTGAATTTATCATCCAACCTGTCTATAAAAATCTTTATTTAACAATTATATTTGCAATATCCAAGGGGTCTTTCTTGTTTTCAGATTATTTATCTTTCTTAGCATCCTGTTCTTTTTAATGGATACAATATCTTCAGGACTGTCTGTAAGGATAATGATTAGAAGCATATCTAGGCCAGGCATGGTAACTCATGCCTGTAATCCCATCACTTTGGGAGGCCAAGGTGCACAGATCACCTGAGGTCAGGAGTTTGAGACCAGTCTCGCCGACATGGTGAAACCCTGTCTCTACTAAAAATATAAAATATAACTGGGTGTGGTGGCACACGCCTGTAATCCCGGCTACTCAGGAGGCTGAGTCAGGAGAATCACTTGAACCCTGGAGGCGGAGGTTGCAGTGAGCCCAGATAATGCCACTGCACTCCAGCCTGGGTGACAGAGCAAGACTCTGTCTCAAAAAAAAAAAAAGCACATCATCCATCATCCAGCATATGCTAGATGAGGCTCTTATTGCCAGAATGTGGAGTTCTGACTCTGGAGTGCTCATATGCACATACAATGCCTGTATTCTCTGCATGATTTCACTACGTGTGGAGATGAATCCTCGGTATGCTGCCCGGGGTTGGAATTGTGTGTGTTTGCTGTGCAGAGGCTGGGCGGACAGAGACATTTGAAAGAGGGGTATGGGAGGGGCTGAGTTCTTACAGACTTTGAATTACTCTTCCTGTTTTCGGTCCTGTCACTCTATCACTCATTTAGCTCTCTTAGCTTCTCTTAGCTTGAGTTCCGGTCCTCTCAGGGATTCAGCACCGCACACGGGCAATTTCCTCCAATGCCATGTTCTCCTAACTAATGAGATATTGTGGTTCCCCTGCCTGCCTCCATCTGTTATTGCTCCTCCATCGGCTTTCAGGCTGCCAGAAATCTGTTGTGCTCTCTCAAGTTCTGATGCTTTTCCTCCTTTTTTGGGGGTTATTGTGGGTTTATATCTTTTTTTTTTTTCTTTTGAGACAGAATATTGCTCTGTCACCCAGGCTGGAGTGCAGTGGCGCGATCTTGGCTCACTGCAACCTCCGCCTCCCAGGTTCAAACGATTCTTCTGCCTCAGCCTCCCAAGAAGCTGAGATTACAGACTCGTGCCACCACGCCCGGCTAATTTTTCGTATTTTCAGTAGAGACAGGTTTCACCATGTTAGCCAGGATGGTCTCGATCTCCTGACCTCGTGATCCACCCTCCTGGGGCTCCCAAAGTGTTGGGATTACAAGCGTGAGCCACCGTGCCTGGCCCTATATCTTTTCATACTTTTCTCATTTTAACGGAATCTTTGGGGAGGGAGGGAGCAAATCTGTGGTCAGCCCGTCATCTTGAATTGACAGTCCGGCCGCTTTGAGGATTATTCTAATTCTACAAATCAGGTGATCTTTGCTCAAAGAATTTAAGTGGCTCTGTTCTGGTAAATAACATGTCTTTTGAGGATATCTTTGATGATGGCATCTAAATGTCTGGTGAGAAGCCAGGCCATGCTATTGATACCACTAAATTCCTTTAATATTACCTAGTACCATTTTTTTTTTCCTACATGAAGCAGGGAACTAGAAGACAAGTCAATACAGGGAGAAGATGAGGCAGCACTTCCAGAAATAGAAGTGTACACAAACAAGAAGCCGCTGAGAGAACCTTCATTTTGTTCCTGCTCAAAATGTACGGCATCTTCTTTTATTTTTTTCACTCCTCCAGATTTAGTTTACATTTTATCTTTGTCTTAGTCGTTCAGGCCGTTATATCAAAACACCGTAGCCTGAGTGGCTTACAAACAACAGACATTTATTTCTCACAGTTCTGGAGGCTGGACATCCAAGATCAAGGCAGCAGCAGATTCATTGTCTGGTGAGGACCTGCTTCCTGGTTCCTAGGTGGCTGTCTTCTGGCCGTGTCCTCATATGGTGGAGGGGTGGGGGCAGATCTCCGGGTTCTCTTTAATAAGAAAACTAATCCCATTCATGAGGGCACTGTCCTCATGACCTAATCACTCCCCAAAGGTCCACCTCTAAATATAATCACATTGGGGATTAGGTTTCTATATATTCCGTATTTTATGTGTATATATATATATATACACACACACACAATTTTTTTTTTTTTTTTTGAGATGGAGTCTTGCTCTGTTGCCTAGGTTGGAGTGCAGTGGCAAAATCTCGGCTCACTGCAGCCTCTGCCTCCCGGGTTCAAGCAATTCTCCTGCCTCAGCCTCCCGAGTAGTTGGGATTACAGGCACCTGCCACCATGCCCAGCTAATTTTTGTATTTTTAGTGGAGATGGGGTTTTACCATGTTGGTCAGACTGGTCTTGAACTCCCAACCTCGTGTTCTGCTCTCCTCAGCCTCCCAAAGTGCTGGGATTATAGGCGTGAGCCACCACGCCCGGCCTCAACATATATGTTTAGGTGACATAAACATTTAGTCCATAGCAATCATCCTGTGAAATGAATGTAAAGAAGGCCGGACGTGATGGCTCATGCCAAGGCAGGCAGATTGCTTGAGTCTAGGAGTTCGAGACCAGCCTGGGCAACATAGCGAAACCCTGTCTCTACAAAAAATACAAAAAGTAGCCAGGTGTGGTGGTCATGCCTGTAATCCCAACTACCTGTGGGGCTGAGATGGGAGGATCTCTGGAGCCTGGGAGGTTGAGACTGCAAAGAACCATGATCGCACCACTGCACTCCAGCCTCCTGGGGCAGCAGAGTAAGACCCTGTCTCAAAAAAAACAAAAGAAAAAAAAAAGGGAAGGAAAGAAGGAAAGAAAGGACTATAAAGAAAATATGAGAAAGTTTGAAACCAAAAACTGAAGTATTTCAAACTATTATTATTCCTCAAGGGCAGTAGCTTTTACCAAATAGCATTAATAACTTAGTTCCATGTTCTCTTTCTCTGGTCTTCCAACAACATTATTTACTTTTAATATATTTTACTTTTACTTTTAAGTAAAATTTCCTAAAGTAAAAGTAACATTTTACTTTTACTTTTTTATTGGCATTTGGATTGAGGCATAGAGTATATTGGGGTATAGGCCATGTTTAATCTGTGACTTTGAAATCTTCCGAAAAAGTGGACATACAAAACATGGCATACAGAAGATTTCTATTTTGCTTTCAAAAGTGTTGCCTTGGGTGGATCACTTGAGGTCAGGAGTTCAAGACCAGCCTGGCCAACATGGTGAAACCCCATCTCTACTAAAAATACCAAAATTAGCCGGGTGTGATAGTGCATGCCTGTAGTCCCAGCTACTAGGGAGGTTGAGGCAGGAGAATCGCTTGAACCCAGGAAGCAAAGGTTGTAGTGAGACACGATCGTGCCACTGAACTCTAGCCAGGGCCACAGAGTGAGACTCTGTCTCAAAAAAAAAAAAAAAAAGAGAAATATGTTGCCTTTATCCTTTGGGATCATGTGACACTGGTGCCTGTGTGGGACATTACCACACGTCTTGAAATTAGGAAGATCTAAGGTCAACCGAATTATTTGCTTCTCCACCCAGAATGACCCTCTTCTCTTTGCCCCCAGTTGTCTGCAGGCCATGAAACAGACCTTCTATTAGGCCTGGTCTAAGCAAATCTTGCTTACAAAGGAAGATGGAAGAGGTGATCTCCTTTTGTAACATGTGGGATTGGTGGGGACTACAGGCAATGTAGTCATTCTTAGGACTGGCCATTCTTAGGAAGGGGCACACACATTGAGTGCAGGAGGAGGGGAAGGCCACGTATCAGGAAATTCTGATCCTAACAGGATGACTGCTTAAGGTGACTACATAAACCCAATCAGAAAAGTTTAATGCTATGTCTCCTTTGAGGCCTTCTCAATCTTATAATTAGGTGAAAAGTTATTCTTTTTATTGAAATTGTATCAGCTACCGTCCAGATTCTAGGCTAGTTTTAGGGTTGTTGTTTTTTAAACATTTAAGTTTATTTATTTATTTTTTTAGAGACAGGGTCTTGCTATGTTGCCCAGGGTGGTCTCAAATTCCTGAGGTTAAGTGATCCCCCTCCCCCAGCCTCCAAAGTGCTGGGATTCCAGACATAAGCCACCCTGCCCAGCCCTCGTTGTATAGTTTAGTTTAGGTTTTTGCTTGTATGCCATTTGTCTGCTTCTTGGAGATGGAAGAATAAGAGTCATTAGTTTACCAGGTCTGAGCAGTGTGATCTTGGTATTGACTAGTGTGGGCTAGTATTGGGCTACAGTATTATATTAATATTTCAGATACTCTTTCAATATTATCACTGTATTTATGACTTTAGATGACTCTTCCCTTTTGTTAACATTTGGTTTGACAGATGCAACTTGAGTTTGGATAAAAGTTTTACATGCTGTGGTAGGCAGCTTTCTAAGACAGATCCCTTTGATCCCCGCCTCCCAGAATTTACATCTTGTGTAATCCTCTCCTCTTGAGTGGAGATTGGACCAAGTAACTTGCTTTTAACGAGTCGAGTATGGCAAAAGTGATAGACTGCCACTTCTGAGATTAGGTTACAAAAGTGACTTCCATCTTGCTCTCACTCAACTCTCTCTCATTCTCTTTCACTCTTGCTTTCTTTTGCTAATGAAGCTACCTGCCATGATATGAAGCTGCCCTAAGTAGAAGTCCATGTGGTAAGGGACTGAGGATGGCCTCCAGACAATAGGTAGCATTGAACTAAGACCCCCAGTCCAATGGCCCACGAGAAACTGAATCCTACCAACAACGAAATGAGTGATCTTAGAAGAGCTTCTTTCCCTCATTGAGCCTTAAGATGACTGCAGTTCCAGCCCACACTTTGATTGCAGCCTTGTAGGGGGATCTTTAGCTGGACCACCAGCTAACCTGGGCCCAGATTCCTTACCCACAGATACCATGGGATAATAGATGTTTGTTGTTTTAAGCCACTAAATTTTGGCGTAATTTGCTAAGCAGTGAAAGGTAACTAATACACATGCTAAAATTTAGGTACCACATTTGGAAGATTACACTGGTCATGAGCCCATTTTTAATGATTTATTTTCTTTGCTTTGAGAGCAGAATATAAATATAGTGAGACTGTATTCATTTCCCAAGAAGGTATAGAGAAACAAGAAGCTGGTGTTGAAAGGGAGATTGGGAGGGCAGGAATCTGTAATGAGATGGAATATCTCTGACTTTCAGCCTGCCATTTTCCTTTTCCAATGTGGGAAAGAAAAGTTTTGAAGTTAGAGACTCTTCTATGTCTACTGCAAAAGATGGCAGGCTAAGACTTATTTTTATCCTAAGATACGTTTTACAAATGTATCTGTACCCTCTGTTTATTAGAGCATTATGAACGATTAGGAAAGGAGGAAAGAGGGAAATCTGAAAGAAGATTGAATCTAAAGAGGTTGAAGTGGCATTTCACCCAAAAATGCTGAGAATGACTCTGCAGATCATCTCACCCTCCATGCCTGTAAATGAACATCCTTGTCTCCAAAACAGGAAAGCATGAACCATGAACTGTTCCTCCAATGTGCTCGGCAAATGAATACACTGGGCAGTGCTTAGTGATCAGTGAAGTCAGGCAGATGGGGTGTGATTGCCTTACATGTACTGTGTCCTGGATATGGGCATCAAGGAAGGGTTTCATAACAATGAGAAGGAAGAACAATAGGATTGAGGAAGTGGAGATGACACTTCCTCTTCTTTCGAAAGAGCTTTACTCTCTGATCAGCTTTGAATGTTAGTTCTGGGTTGACTGAGTTTCCACAGCTGAGGCTGCTTTGAGTAGAATCCTCAAGCTTGGCCTCAGAGTACTATGAGGCTTCTGAATCCAGGAATAAAGAGACCACTCTTGGATTTACTCTCTTTGTATTGCATGTAAGTAACGTCACTTCTTGGCTGATGTGTGAGAGGTAACTACTTGACAGATCAAGATGGCAAAGCAATGGATACCCTAGCACTCTCCTTAGGGTAGTGAGGTAGGAATTGTGGCTTTGGGGGTGTGATATTCACTCAGCTCTCTGTAATCTGGGAAGCCAGGTGCTAAAGATTCTTTAATTCTGTGAAAGCTTTGAAAGAGGAGAGAGTTGTGTACTCACTCTGCTTTTATGTTTCTTAAATGGGTGTTGTCTTGATAGGTGTTTAGACTGCAGATCACAGGTTTGATTTAGAAAAGCACAATTCAGCATGTATTTGGGTCCTGAGGAGTTCATTTGGGGAAGCGCTCTGGGGCTGCCCTTCTTCGAGAAAGTGTGTTCTTTGCAGGGGGGCTTCCTTTGCATGGAAGCAGCTGGGGGACATTTTACACTTTGATAAAGGTCTCAGGCTTGACAAAATATCTCTGGTATGAAAATGAAAGCTAGGTGTTGTCGGTTCAGAGTCTTTTAGTAAGGGTGTCTGGGGCACTTGATTTTTCTTTGCTGGGGTATATGTGAAAGTATTTAATTATAGGAGTCAGAATTATAACCCACTGAAGCATCTTTGACTACAGCAGTGGGCTTTATTAGTCTTGAGTGGCTTATGTGTTCCTAGTACTGTCCTTGATAAAGTCTAATTTCTATCCAGTTATTTATTTTATGTAGAAAATAGAAACCGAGGGCTGGGCACAATGGCTCACGCCTGTAATCCCAGTACTTTGGGTGACCACGGTGAGAGGATCACTTGAGGTCAGGAGTTTGAGACCAGTCTGGGGGCAAAATAATGAGAACTCATCTCTACAGGAAGAAAAAAAAAAGAAAAAAGAAAAGAAAATAGAAAATAGAAGGCTGGGTGCGGTGGCTCACGCTTGTAATCCCAGCACTTTGGGAGCCCAAGGCGGGTGGATCATCTGAGGTCAGGAGTTCGAGACCAGCCTGGCCAACATGATGAAACCCCATCTCTACTAAAAATACAAAAATGAACTGGGCGTGGAAGCATGCACCTGTAATCCCAGCTACCTGGGAGGCTGAGGCAGGAGAATTGCTTGAACCCGGGAAGCGGAGCTTGCAGTGAGCTGAGATTGCACCACTGCACTCCAGCCTGGGGCGACAGAGCGAGAGTCCATCTCAAAAAAAAAGAAAGAAAGAAAGAAAGAAAGAAAACAGAAATGGAAAGAACACACATTTCTTTCTGCTCACATCATGCAAGGAAGAAAAGGGTGTAAGTTTGTATTTGTGTTGATGAACTTATTCTTTAATTTACCTTTTAATTTCCTTCCATTCCTCTTTTTATAAATCAAGTGTCTTTTCTGGAGTGGGTCCATGTATGAACTATTTCAGGCAAGCTGTGTTAAGCAAATATACATCATCAGAGTATGGAAATAGGAAGTTCTTTCCTGTGGTAGTTTGCTGTGGCAATAAGAGATAAGAAATTACTTCATCACTATTGCCTGAGACTTTCCTTTTGACTCGTGCGTCCTTTTGAACAGCTCACTTCTGCTTTCCACCCAGCTTGGAGGCTCTGCAGTGTGAGCTGATAATTGAAGTACAGGTTAACAATTTGCAAGTAGGTCTAACGTGGCAAATGATGTGTGTGTGTGTGTGTGTGTGTGTGTGAAGAAAAATCCTAAAAAATAAGCTTTTTAGCCTTAAAGAGAATCCTGCAAATAGAGGAGTTACTTGTGCTCCCAAGTGCTCAGAACAGTGCCTGCTCTCAGTAAATATTTGTTGAATGAATGAATAACTGGCATAATTCATAAAATGAATGTGGTAGGAAAGCCATTGCTTTATCTCTGTTACTCAGGCACTTTAAAAAGTGAATGTTAGAAAAGGTCAGAGTGAAGGAGGAGAGGAGAGTGTGAAGGTGTGGAGTAAAGAAAGGGTGTGTAGAACAGGGATCAGAAAAATCCCTAGGTCAGTAAAGTGAAAGGGGTGGCAATACATGGTGGTGGAGGTGGAGGTGGAGGTGGAGATAAAGGGGGTGGTGTTGGAAGTGGTGGTCGTAGGGGAGGTGATGGTGGAAGTGACGGTGGAGATGGTAGAGGTGGTTGTGGAGGCAATGGTGGAGGTGGTAATGGAGATGGTAGAAATGGTGATTGGAGTGGTAGAGGTGATGGTGGAAGTGATGGTAGAGATGGTGGAGGTGGTTGTGGAGGAGATGGTGGAGGTGGTGGTGGAGATGGTGGTTGGAGATGACCGTGGAGGTGATAGATGGTAGAAGTGATGGTAGACATGGTGGAGGTGGTTGAGGAAGTGATGGTAGAGGTGATGGTACAGATGGTGGAGATGGTGGTTGGAGGTGATGGTAGTAGAGGTGATGGTGGAGGTAATTATGGGAAAGTCAGTGTAATTTAGCCAAGAGAAAACACAGTTGGGGGGTCAGACATATCTGTTCAAAATCTATATCTCTGAACCTACCAGCTCTATGACCTCTGGACCTATAAAGTGGTGACTATAACATATTGACTTTTTGGGTTGTTGTGTGAGGGTTAAGAATATGATTGTGTTAAATGGCAGTTATCAGTATCAGTTTTCAAGTTGCCAGAGCCACGCTTAACAATGTAATCACTAATTTATCTTTCCTTCTTTATGCTTTGTGCATTTTCTGAATTTTGGAAAGTGAGTTTTTAAAAGAATCATTAATTTAAAATAAATATTATAAGCCTAGTTATCAGAATTGTCGAACACATGGTGGTATATAAAGAAATGTCATCAATAAAATGATATTTATGGAATATTCTTATGATGTAATGCTAAGTCAAAAAAGGAGGAACATAACTTTTTCAACTATGTAAAAATACTGCAGAGAGGCAGGATTTGGGTGAAATGTGTTAAAATGTTAATATATGAATAGTGGGCTTATAGCTCATGGTTTTTCTTTCTTTATACTTTGTACTCTATTTTTTTCCCAGATTTTTCATTAGTGGAACATACCTGAACTATTTTAATAATCTGAAAATAAAACAAATGTTGAAAGAAAATAAATAGGCCAGGTGCGGTGGCTCACGCCTGTAATCCCAGGACGTTGGGAGGCCAAGGCAGGCGGATCACCTGAGGTCAGGAGTTCCAAACCAGTCTGGCCAACACGGCGAAACCCTGTTTCTACCACAAATACAAAAATTAGCTGGGCATGGTGGCGGGCGCCTGTAATCCCAGCTACTCGAGAGGCTGAGGCACAAGAATCGCTTGAATCTGGGAGGCGCAGTGAGCCGAGATCACGCAGCTGCACTCCAGCCTGGGCAATGAGGGAGACTTCATCTCAAAAAAAAAAAAAAAAAAAAAAAAAAAAA
>NW_026652277.1:162501392-162516356 GCF_009828535.3 Hylobates moloch | reverse complement strand
AAAAAAAAAAAAAAAAAAAAAAAAAGAAAAGAAAAGAAAAGAAAAAGAAAAGAAATGGACAAAAATCTAACCTCCCTTAAATCTTCCACCAACAGGACAACAAAAGCAATGTTTTAGTGATAGTGTGCTAAAGTTCATGGTTCATTGCAGTCTAAGAAATGACACTTAAAATTGATGTTATTTAGTCTTTGTAGGGAAATCCCCTTTGAGAGTAAGGCTGGTGCAGAATCAAGTGTCAACTCTGAAGTGAGAAAAAGGAAACATGGTCCCATTGGGGCTGGCTGGTCTGATTAATTCCTAGAATGACATGAAAATGGGTTATTTTCTCTGAATGACTTATAACTGCGTCTAAACCTGAGTTTGATGATTTCCTAAAAAATGCAATAGTCAATTCGTCAGTTATTAATTATAAGTTAAATTTAAATCTCCCAGTATAATTGTAATTCGTTTTTTAGGGAATGTTGCCATATCTTTATCATCTTGGTATGCCTGGGGAGCGGCCATGAAAACATTTCTGTAGAGTCACAGATTATTTTGTAGTCAAGAATTATCATTCGTGTTATTAGAATGTTGGCCCTGCCATCTCACAGGGCCAGCAGGTCACCATGGAATTCCTTATCAGGGACGTTACCGAAATAAAATATTTGGGCTTGTAGGCATTGAAAAGAATCTTCTGTCTTTGTCTTAGAATCAATCTTTGTCTTAGAAAGGAGAGATAGTCGGCAGACAAAAAGGCAAAGGGCTGAACAAATGTGAGCAAAGACAGGTCTCCTAGACTGACACAGGGATTGACATAGAAGCAGCTGAAAGGTGAAAAGTGAGCCAGCTTAAACTCAGCCCAAAGTTACTAGAATGTGGATGAGTCTTTCAAAAGAAGTCTGAATAAAAAATGACCAGATCGTCAAGGAAAACTAAGTCAAGTTAGAAATGAAAGAATTAATCAAAGAAACAAAAACCCAGCATGCACTAGGCATTGAAATAGAAACAGCAGCAAGATAGGATTCCCAACAGATTCTATAGCATTTTCTGAATATTTCATATGTGGAGTGCTGAATAAAAAACTAATGATATTACTGAGCACTTGCTAGGTTCTAGACACTGTGATCTGTACTTTTATTTTTCCCTTTTAGTTTACATTTACATTTAGTTACATTTACATTTACAATTTTTTTTTTTCTTCAACTTTTAAGTTCCAGTGTGCATGTGCAGGATATGCAGGTTTGTTACAGAGGTAAATGTGTGCCATGGTGGTTTGCTGCATAGATCAACTCATCACCTAGGTATTAAGCCCAGCATCCATTAGCTATTCTTCCTGATGCTCTCCCTCCTCCCCCTGCCTCCACAGGCCTCAGTGTGTGTTGTTCCCCTCCCTGTGTCCATGTGTTCTCATTGTTCAGCTCCCACTTGTAAGTGAGAACATGTGGTGTTTGGTTTCCTGTTCCTGGGTTAGTTTGCTCAGGTTAATGGCCTCCAGCTCCATCCATGTCCCGGCAAAGGACACGATATTGTTCCCTTTTATGCTATTTAAGCCACTTCTTAAAACAGTTCTGGGAAATAGTACTATTGTTATCTCCATGAAATTGAAGCTTAGAGAGATAAAGTCCCCTGCCTCAAACCACCACAATAGGCAGGGGAGAGGGATTCAAACCCAGACCTTTGTGTCTCTGAGCCTGTGGTCTAACTACCATTCTACACATTACATTGTTTTCATTTATGTTAAAGGTTTTGTTATATAAATAGTGATTTGACACCAAGGGTGAGTCTGAGCAGAGCAGATTTGCTCTCTACTTTAAAATCGCCCAAGTGAAATTCTTTTCTATTCCTTAGTGAAGAGATAGTGGAAAGGAGTTGTTCTTTTTTCCAGGAAACTGCCTGTGCCTTGACATGATTGCACATCCATGATTGTCTTCTTACGCAGTCAGGTGGTACCACGTAGGAAATGCTTCCAACCAGCGGGGAACAAAAGGGGACTGGGGGGACCTCAGAACCATTCCTGGGTAGTTCACAACCACTGTCAAGATATGTGACTGTTCCATCATCACAAAGATCCCTCATGCTGCTCTTTCATAACAATACCCAATCTAATTTTAAAATATTCAATTTCCATTTTGAGTATTATTGGATCCATATTGATAGGGCCTTCTATTAGGCTCAATTTTTTAGCGGGAACACCACAGATCAAAAGGCTAGGAGACTTGAATGTCTTGCCCATGGTATATAATAGTTTTATGCTACAAGCAAGCATTTAATTTCTCCACGCTTGAGTTTTCTCATCTATAAAAGCTGAGATAAAAATATCGAACCAGGCCAGGTGGGGTGGCTGATGCCTATAATCCTAGTACTTCAGGAAGCCGAGGCAGGAGGATCACTTGAGGCCAGGAGTTGAAGACCAGACTGGGCAATAAAGCAAGATCCCATCTGTACAAAAACAAAAAAATGTGGCCAGGTGTGGTGATGTGTGCCTGTAATCCCAGCTACTCAGGAGGCTGAGGCAGAAGGATCTCTTGAGCATAGGAGTTTGAAGCTGCGGTGGGCTATGATTGTGCCACTGCTGTACAGCCTGGGCAATAGAGTGAGACTCTGTCTCTGAAAAAATAAAAAAACTAACCAATTGCTTTGATGTTTGGGCCAAATGAAAGTAAGCGTATATACTTAGAAGGAAACAAAAATATTATAAACCAATAGAGCCCTTCTTGGAAGCTAATACAGGAGGTAAAGAATGAAAGTAATTTTACATGCTAGTAATAAACCCATCTGTATTGCTGGCAAGCACTTCTAGGGGCCAAATTGAACACGACTCATTTCTATGAAGTTAACTTGTGGCATTGGGCCTCAAACAGTAGAGTCACTTCATCATTGAATGGGAGTGAATAAAGACACTCTCAACAATGAGACACATTTACAAAATGAAAATCAGGCTATTGTGAAATCTATAAAAGGATTTCCTTTCATAAATGGAGTCTAGATAGTGATCCCAGATTATCATGACAATTTGGTTACTTGTTAGATATGGAACATTAGTGTCTATTTGGGGGGGATATTTATTTACCTCAGTTTGTACTGAAATAAAAGTTCAAATGTTCTGAAAATGATGCAATGTGATGGAACTTTGATCCAAATGTAAAATCTAAGGCTGCAATCTAAGTGTACAGCAAGTGGAAACTTCTCAATAAATGGATGTTAGATCATTTTAGTGGTTCGTCTATAATTGTTGATCACTTTGATCCATAAATTTAGGCTGGTAACTGCATAAGTACTTTAATGACAGCATAAATAGCCAGGATTTCAAGCATATTCTTGAGTTTCTCTGTGACATAAGAATCTCTTAAATCCCCTTTTCAGCAGAATTTGAATTACCCTAATTCCTATTACATGATTATCCCTAGCAGAACAACATTCTTTTAACAGGTAAATATCATTATATGAAGCTAATACATTTAATCTATGTAAAACTAAAAATACCTTTTTTCTCCTCCTCTTAATTGATCCATATTTAATTTTCTTTAGACTTGTTAATTTTATATAATCTTTTTCTAACTATGCAATAGAAATCTGTGACTGGATAGATTTTTTCAAATTTGGACAGGGTAGAAGTTCTTTTTTTTTCCTGACTATTGTGAAGGAAACTGCATTCTTCAGAGTTTTATGCACTGATCTGTAATGCCAGAGAGGAATAGAACATTTAACTACTTATAGGCAAATGTACATATATTAATAGAGACTGAACCTTAGTCTGAAACAGGAAAATAGGCCAGGCACAGTGGCTCACGCCTATAATCCCAGCACTTTGGGAGGCTGAGGTGTGAGGATCACTTGAAATCAGGAATTTGACCCAGCACTTTGGGAGGCTGAGGTGGAAAGATCACTTGAGCCTCGGGAGTTTGAGATCAGCCCAAGCAACGTATAGCAAGACCTTGTCTGTACTAAAAAAAATAAATTAATTAAATTAAATTAATTAAGTGTGGTAGAGCATACCTGTAGTCTCAGCTACTCAGGAGATGGAGGCAGGAGGATCACTTGAGCATGGGAGATTGAGGTTGCAGTAAGCAATGATCACACCACTGCATTCCTTCCAGGGTGACAGACAGCGACCCTATCTCAATAATAATAATAATAATAATAAGATAAAATAGTACAAACCTCTGAGAAAGGAAAAAAGATGAAACCAACTCAAAACACTTCCCAGGAACCTTAATTTAACATTATTCACTCCTATAGAATATAATTCTGTGTAAAATTTCACAGTGTATCCAAAGATAAGCTGTACTTATACAAAGTTATGTTTTAAGGAGAAAACCTTTGATTATTTGAAAAACTAAGCAAATGGCTATAAACATGAAAACCATACATTTTAGGCTACTTGTTTATGATTATTCTGTTTGAATAGCTCAGACTACAGTACACTATTGGATAAATCTGTAATAGTTTTATGGACTGATGAGAATATATATAATCTCATCAATTTCTTAAACATGTTTGAAGATTCTGCTATTCTAGCAGATTAAATGGTTGTAGCAGGAATGTTGCTGTTTATTCGCTGGGAGTGCAAGTCGTTTGTAACAACTTTGTTCTTTTCACCAATTAAAAGCCTGAAGCAAATGATATTAAAGACCTTATTTTCTGGTTCCTTGTTAAGCCACAAATCCCAACCTCTTTTTCCATCCTGACAAAAAACTGTCAAGCAGTTGTTCTTACTAGCGGTTGTGAATGCTATTCCATATAATATGATAAGGACCCACTTACGAATATTCAACATTCACCAAATACTTATTGAGTACCTAATATTTTCGACGTAATGTGCCAGGTATTTCATTACAATTAAATGGACAAGATCACCTTTGAAATTCCCCTGGAATCGTGTGAATTAGTATTGTCTCTCGGTTAGACTCAGTTATAGCCAGTCTATCAAAGAGAAGTGCCTGAACTTGAACTCTCTTGGTCAAATACACTCACAGTTTTCCAGCTAGAGCTGGATTTTACTCTGGAACACAGCTACCAGAGTTTTCTACACTTGGATTTTCAACTTGATTAATCAACTAGAGCAGCTTTTGCGTAGGTAATGGGGACTTGAGGGAGGGACTGTCGGGCACGGTTTGAGCCAGGCACTCGAGTACTATTTAGTTTTATTTTGTGAACACTCACAAACATTCCAAAGTTATGTACAAATTAGTTGCCTTGAGAGGAACGCTGGAGTCCCAGATATTCTGAACTGAGAAGCCAGCACAGGGAGAGAGACACCGAGTCACCAAAACACAGTAAGTGGGCTGAGCATTGAAGGCTCAGCGACTCATGATTGCCTTGAAGTGACTTTGCTTTCAAGTTGGCATTAGCTGTAGTCACAGGGTCCTAGACATGGGGTGTAGTAATTTCCACTGGATTGCATCCTCTTTGTGTTCTGTGCATTGGGAGCAAGTTAGCAAGCGATCCCTCCGTCAATCTCAATGGACTTTAGGCATTGAGCACGAAACCACTGTCTACTCCCTACAAGCTCACGTTTTTTATCATTGTGGAGGTGGCCTTTTGCCAATGGATGGATGCTCCTGGCCCATGAAATATTCTAGGCAATGCCTGGAACTTTCTGGACAGTAGGAGCCACTGAGGTGAGCCTTAAAGCAAGGCAGAAAATAGAGTCCAAGAGGACCCCTTCTTTCTATAGGTTGGTGCAAAAGTGGTTTTTAATGGCGAAACCTGCAACTACTTTTCCACCAACCTAATAATTGCAGCTCCTCCAACAGGCCGTGCAGGGCTTCCCCAGCCCCACTGGCTGTGTGGCATATGGAGGTAACATGTGCTGTCCTCTTGCTGTCTGCAAGGGATGGTGTTAAAGGCTTCACATTCATCTAATTTTTCAATCAAATGGCTCTAGGAAGTGCTGTTATTATTAACTAGTTCCCTTTTTCTGATGAGAAAACATAGGTTCAGAGAACTTCAAACCTGGCTCAAGGTCACCCAGAAATAATACAGTCAGGGTTCCAACCCCAACAGTTTGACTCTGGGGTCAGAATTTGAGCCTAGGCCTATTTGACCTGAGAGTCCAGTATATAGCTGCCCTGAGGGAATGTAATATAAGGAAAAGGATGCTACATAATTTCTTATTTTTGGATAAGGTTGTTTTGTGCTCGTCCACCTTTCTCTCCATTCCTGGAGCTGAGAATGCGTGTAATCCAACCCCAGTGAGGCCAGGGGAAGCTTGTTTGGGTGAATAATGATTTTAGGAGTGCTCAGCCCAGATTTGCCTGAGCCTTGAGGAAAATCTCATTCCCAAAGACACTTCCAGATCAAAGCTGAGGAGAGTTGGGGTTGAGGGTGTTGGAGCATTTGTTTCTAATAATTTAGATTGAAAAGGGGAAGAAAACAGAGATTAAAACATAGGAAGGCAGAGTTTTGAGAGGATATGCTTGGATAGGGATACAGTCTGGCCACCCAAATCTTACGTTGAACTGTAATCCGAATTGTAATCCCCACATGTTGGGGAAGGGAACTTGTGGGAGGTGATTAGACCATGGGGGCGGTTCCTCATGTTGTTCTCATGATAGTGAGTGAGTTCTCACGAGATCTGATGGTTTTATAAGGGGCTTTCCCCTGCTTTGCTCTGCTCTTCTCTCTCAAGCCACTATGTGAAGAAGGACATGTTTGCTTCCCCTTCCACCATGATTGTGTTTCTTGAGGCCTCCGTGGCCATGCAGAACTGTGAGTCAATTAAACCTCTTTCCTTTATAAATTACTGAGTCTCAGGTATTTCTTCATAGCAGCATAAGAATGGACTAATACAGATAGTCCATCCATTCTTTCTAATTATTATACAACCAGAAAAAGTTCTTGAATAAAAGAAAAGATAGTATATGCCAAATTAGGAAAAAGGAGGGAAGAAATAATTTCTTTAGGCAAACACTTTGAATTCAACCTCATAGTAAAACGTGTTATCAACTTTCTTGTTATCTACAGCTTAAATTTTTTAAAATAATTATTTTTCCTTAGTACATATAGAATGCATTTTATTGCCAATGATACAGACAAGCAAGGAGAAGATAAATACTTTTCATGATCCTATAACCTTGAAATAATTATAGTTAACATTTTGATGTAAAATCTTCAATGTTTTTGCTTTTTAAAAATGTACATGTGAGGTCAGGTGCAGTGGCACACACCTGTAATCCCAGCACATTGGGACACTGAGGTGGGCAGAGGGCATGAGCTCAGGAGTTTGACACTAGCCTGGGAAACATGGTGAAACCCTGTCTCTACCAAAAAGTATACAAAAAATTAGCCAGGTGCAGTGGCACATGCCTGTGGTTTCAGCTACTTGGGAGGCTGAAGCGGGAGGATTGCTTGAGCCTGGGAGGTGGAGGTTGCAGTGAGCCGAGATAGCACCACTACACTGTAACCTAGGTGACAGAGTGAGACCCCATGTCACAAAAAAGTGTATATTTACAAAAAAAAGAGATAAAAGTGTATTTTAATAAATTAAAATCATATTCCTAACACATTATATATTTTAGATATAAAAATTTACCATATGGGGTATAGTAGCCAAAGTTTTTGAATGGATAAGTGAAGAGATTTCTTTCTTTATGATAACTGACCATAGGAAAGCTCAGATATTCAGAGTTATTAAATACTGTGAAGAATTGACAAATCTGACACGTTTTCAACCAAAAAATGGTGAGCAGTCATGTGAAACAAAAGAAAGCAGAAGTTAATGAAAGAACAAAAAGTGGTTGAGGCATGTTTGGGGAGGTGTCATAGCAGGTGGCAGCAGCTCTCTTTTGGAAAGTGGATTATTCTCAATTGGCTTGTATTTTTTTGCAATTTTATTTTGGTGCTTCGTGGTCCTGGAGACTAGTAGGGCTCTGATCGCCATGTGATTTTAAGCTTGTCAATATCATCACACACACAAAATTTTTGAGTTATCTGACTGTAAGAAAGATAATGTCTTAAGCCTAGAATTTCTGTTCAGTCCCCTGAGACATTCATCCTGATTCAGCAAATATTTGTGTAAATTTTCTCTGTATTAGGCATTGTGAAGAATATAAAATAAATATTAGAAAATAATAGTTACTACAAATATCTTACTACTTTACAGTGACAACAACACACACACACAAAACATGAAACAAAAGAACCGACCGGATACGGTGGCTCATGCCTGTAATCCCAGCACTTTGGGAGGCCAAGGCAGGTGGATCACCTGAGGTCAGGAGTTTGAGACCAGCCTGGGCAACACAGTGAAACCCTGTCTCTACAAAACATATTAAAATTAGAAGGGTGTGATGGCGTGCACCTGTGTTCCCAGCTACATGGGAGGCTGAGGATGGAGGATCGCTTGAACCCAAGAAGAGGAGATTGCGCCACTGCATGCCAGCCTGGGTGACAGAGTGAAATCCTGTCTCAAAAAAGAACAACAAAAAAAGACCCAAAGTGACATGTGATTGTCATGGTGAACAGTGTAGAGAATAAGTATGCTACAAGTTGGAGAGAGCATGATCCAGGAGCCTGTAATGGTGGAGAAAGAAGTTGAATAACAACTTCTGTTAAGAAAAAAAGGGCAAGGTTTCAGGTTGGGGGAGAAGAGAGAGATGACCATGAAAGTCAGTAGGAAAATGTAGGCTCAGAGCTCTCCCCTGGCGCCATCTGTAATGGTACTTGGTATTCGTGCTCCAGCATAGTGAGCACTCCTATACTGGGAAGAATCCTGGACCCCAGGAGGGAAGATCTTTATGCTGCCGGTTGCTAAACCCGTGAACATGGGGTTGTTTTCTTCATGTCTTAGTTTCTCCATTTATGAAACGGGGAGCCTCCTATCTTTACATGCCCCAAAGTCATTGGGGTTTCTATGAGATAATGTGTGTGAATGAGATTTTTCAGTTGAAAAACAGGATGTAAGTATCTTTGGTGATAATGATTTACTGGATATACAGATGGAAGAAAAGCACGAAACCAGGACATGAAAGGAGGTGAAGTAGTCATGATATGGCTCCGATGAGTGGAGGAGGAACACCAGGGATCTTGACTCACGTGAATGGGATAAAATGACACGGACACACGTGGAGTGGTTTTTAAGGAGCGGAGAATTTAATAGGCAAGAGAGAAGGCAGAAGAAAGAAATAAGAAGCTCCCCTGTACACAGACAGAGGGAGGAGGCCTCCAAAGCCAGGAGAGGAGACTCGGAGTGTGGTGGATACCAGCCAGTTTTATGAGGAGACTAGAGAAGGCGGTGTCTGATTTGCATAGGGCTCAGGGGATTGGTTTGACTAGGCATGTCATTCGTGTAGCCTCCAAAAAAACTGGCCCTCCCACCTTAGCCTTTTAATATGCAAATACAGGGCGCCATGATGTTCTACACACGTGGGGATATGTGGGGGCGGCCATGCTGCCAGGCACAGGTAGAGGCAAGGGCAAGAAGACATCCTGGGAATCTCCATGTTGGGTGGACCCAGTTTCTAGTGGCCTGCATTTGCATGTCAAAGGTTGCCAGCCCAGTTCTAAGAGCCAGGGCTTTCCTGTTAGACAAGAAACGTTTCTGGAGCTGCTTTAAAAGGGATGAAAACTTTCCAAGGACCTCTTTTCCTCTCTATCTGCCTAAAATAATTTCTTAATAACACCTACAGCAGTCACAGCACACCTGGGTCAATGTGAGTAATTTTAGAGACAGAGTGAGTGCATAATTGGGTCAGATTGGCAGAGGAAAGAAGGCTGGTTGATAGGTTGAGGCCACTGAGACTTCTCTGATCAACATGGAGAAATGGTGGAAAGGGAGGCGACTTGGGGAGGAAAAGCTTTCCCAGGGAATGGAGCATTTTGGAAGTTTGATGATAGGGAGAGTTTTCATACATTTGTATTTCACCTAATAAAATGGCACTTTCCTGAGTTTTGTGGGCAAAGCGTGATGTTAAATCTTTTAACATCTTCTTTCCACTAAGTGAATAGGAGGAAAAGGAAATTTCTTCTTTTTCTTCTTATTTCACCTATTTCCCTTTTGTAGCCCTAGAAGCACATGACATAATGCTCAACAAAAAGATGCAGTGGTTTTGAGAAAACATTGTGATAACCGAAATGAGTGACTGAGGCAAGAGGCTCAATGAATCAAGGTTTATTAGGCCAGCTTTAGGGCGTTTCTGGGAAAAACTCGAGCCACAGACACATCTGTGCCTGCTTGCCTGCCTGCCTGCCCGCCCGCCCACCTTCCTTCCTTCCTTCCTTCCTTCCTTCCTTCCTTCCTTCCTTCCTTTTCTCTCTCTCTCTTGCCGAGGCTGGAGTGCAGTGGTGGTATCTCAGCTCACTGCAGCCTTCATCTCCTGGGCTCAAGCGATCCTCCAGCCTCAGCCTCCTGAGTAGCTGGGACTACAGGCACATGGGACCAAGCCTTACTAGTTTTCTTGTGTATTTTCTGTAGAGACAGGGTCTTTCCATATGCCCAGGCTGGTCTTAAACTCCTGGACTCAAGTGATCCACTGCCCTCAGCCTCCCAAAGTGCTGGGATTACAGGCATGAGCCACCATACTCAGCCTTGCGGCTGTTTTTCTGAAGAGATATTTAGGAGGTTTAGTATTAACACATTTCCTTAAAGGGGGAAGGAGGCTAGATGCAGTGGCTCATGCCCGTAATCCTAGTACTTTCGGAGGCTGAGGCAGGAGGATCACTTGAGACCAGGAGTTTGAGACCAGCCTGGGTAACAGCAAAATCCAGCCTTGCCTGCCTCCCCCTCAGCCCCCCACCCTGCCACCATTTCTACAAAAAATGAAAAAAATTGCCAGATGTGGTGGTGCGTGCCTGTGATCCCAGCTACTCGGGAGGCTGAGGTGGGAGGATCACCTGAGCCGCAAAAGTCAAGGCTGTAATGAGCTATGATCATGCCACTGCTCTCCATCCTGAAAAGGGGGAAGGCATGTAGGGAGAGGGGCGGGTAGGTAGTAAGAAGAATGGTTACATTCTTGTGAGACTTTAGTCAATGCCCAGAAATCTACATTTTACATAAGACAAGGTGAATAATAGAATTAAAAAAAGGGAGTAAAGGAAGACTCAATTATGCAGAGGTCTTTGGGTAAGTGGAGGTATGATTGATCTTGTCTTTGTTCTGTACCTGGGAAAATAAGCTTGCAATGACATTATTGGTGTGGAATCAAACAGACTTCAGGTTTAGGAGCTAGACTTAGACTGCAGACTAAAGTGTAATTGGCATGTCCATGCTTATGGGAGGCCAGCAAAGAATTTACTTCAAAAGATCTGTGGGAGCAGTCTTGGAAGATGCCTGAGGCCTTTTGCCTTTCTGTGGGGGTCTGGGTAATGCATGCCAGTAACAGCTATTCATTTGGAAAAGGATGTTGCATGACTCAACCTCTATGCTTAACCTCTTTGACATAAGGGGCTTGGGAGTCCTGAGATATTTAAATTTTCCTTTATGTTGACAGTCCAATTGGGTAGTAGCTGGAGCTCAGGCAGCAGTTCGAGGCTTACACATCACACTCTTCTTTTTAGGTGAAGGCATACAGACATTATAAATTATTAAAGTTTAATGTAATAAACTCAGAATGAGTGGTGGTAATGATAAAGCAGGAATGAAGAACACATCCACACAATCTATAAAGGTTCATTCCAACTTTAGTGTTTGAGTAATTTCTTTCCTAATCATTTAATAGATTTCACAGTTAGTTTTATCTTTCCTTATGCATTGAACCTTCCAGTGGACACAGGAAAAAAAGCCAAAAGGAGGAAGAAAGATGAAAAAGGAGGAAGCTTGGGAAATTCACACACTCTATTAAAGGATCCGGAACTGATTTAGCTTGGCAAACTTCCTGCCTGTTTTGTTCATTGCAGTCTATTCAGACCCCTCTCAAAGGCTCCATTTTGGTCAAATCTAGGATCTTTCTCATGCTAATCTTTCTGGATTCAGCATTCCTTTCAATATCAATCATAACCTCCATCCCCAAATGATCCCTTCTGTAGGCTTCAAGTCCCAGGGCTTTCAGCCTCTTCCACCCTGGTGACTTGTACTCCATCTGTCTTGAATTTTTTCTTTTAACTATGGGCTCTTATTTGATTTAGTTCTTGGCACCCTGTGTTGCTGTCCCTAGTGTGAAAGGAAAATATCTTGGGCCCCCAACATCACTAAGCTAGGAGGAAAACTCAAGCTGGAAACTGCTTAGGGCAAACCTGCCTCCCAGTCTATTCAAAGTTATTCCTCTGCTCACTGTGATAAATGCAAATCTGATGGCCTCCTTTGGAAAGGCTGATCAGCAACTCAGAAGAATGCAACAGCTTGTCTCTCACCTATCTGTGACCTGGAAGCCCCCTCTCCACTTTGAGCCTTCTTGCCTTTGCTCCAAGTTGTTCTGCCTTTTGGACCTAACCAATGTACTTCTTACATATATATACGTTTTATATATATGATATATAAATATGTGTACACACACACACACACACATATATACACATATATATACACATATATATATTTCCTTTTTTTCGAGACGGAGTTTTGTTCTTGATGCCCAGGCTGAGTGCAATGGCATGATCTTGGCTCACTGCAACATGCACCCCCTGAATTCAAGCGATTCTCCTGCCTCAGCCTCTTGAGTAGCTGGGATTACAGGCATGCGCCACCACGCCCGGCTAATTTTGTGTTTTTAGTAGGGATAGGGTTTCTCCATGTTGATCAGGCTGGTCTCGAACTCCCAACCTCAGGTAATCCGCCCACCTCAGCCTCCCAAAGTGCTGGGATTACAGGCGTGAGCCACCGCGCCTGGCCCTTCTTACATATTTTAATTGATGTCTCATGTCTCTCTAAAATGTATAAAACTGGCTGGGCGCAGTGGCTGAAGCCTGTAATCCCAGCACTTTGGGAGGCTGAGGTGGGCAGATCACCTGAGGTTAGGAGTTTGAGACTAGCCTGGCCAACATGGCGAAACCTGTCTCTACTAAAAATACGAAAATTAACTGGGCATTGGTGGCATGCGCCTGTAATCCCAGCTACTAGGGAGGTTGGGGCAGGAGAATTGCTTGAACTGGGGAGGCAGAGATTGCAGTGAGCCGAGATCATACCACTGCACTCCAGCCTGGGCGACAGAGCAAGTTTCCTACTCAAAAAAAAAAAAAAAATAATAATAATAATAATAACAATAACAAATTAAAAAATAAAATCTATAAAACCAAGCTGTGCCCTGACCACCTTGGGCACATGTCGTCAAGACTTCCTAAGGCTGTGTCAGGGGTGCACGTCCTCAACCTTGGCAAAATAAACTTTGTAAATTAACGGAGACCTGTCTCAAATTTTCAGGATTTTCTCTAGAGACTCTCTCGGGAAGTTCCCTAGCCTCAAATATCTTCAACGGCTACTCTGCAGTATGTTGAGCACCCATCTTTCCAGCCTTGATCTAACTCTGGATCCCCACTCAGTTTCCTGTTGCTAGCAGGTCTGCCCCACTCACATTACTGACATTATTTACAACTTGAACATGCTTGAAATTAAATTACCACTTGGCCAGATGCGGTGGCTCACACCTGTAATCCCAGCACTTTGGGAGGTGAGGGGGGTGGCTCGCTTGAGCCCAAGTGTTCCAGATGAGCCTGGGTTACATAGCGAGACCCCATCTCTACAAAAATATTTTTTAAAATTAGCTGGATGTGGTGGTGGTGGTGTGCGCTTGTAGTCCCAGCTACTCGGGAGGCTGAGGTGGAAGAATTACTTGATCCCAGGAGTTTGAGACTGCAGTGAGCTATGATTACACCACTGCACTCCAGTCGGGGTAACAGAGCAAGAACCTCTAAAAAAAAAAAAAAAAAAAAAAAAGCCAGGCATAATGGCTCATGCCTATAATCCCACCACTCACCAGTTTGGACAGGAGCAATGTTTGACGCCTGGAGTTTGAGACCAGCTTGGGCAATATAGCAAGACCCCGTCTCTAAATTAAAAAAAAAAAATTAAAGATTAAAAAAATGATAAAATAAGTAAGTAAAATAAATTATTACTCAATGTACTCTTGCTGTTCTTACACTATTTTGAGAATTCATGGACAGTTGATGGAACCAAATGAACTTGGTTGAATTTAATTTTTAAAAAATGATTAGGCTCTTCTCCTCTCTCATTTAGGGGTTAACACACCTTTATCTAATTATATTGGTCAAAATTAAATAATGAGATTCAGAAAATATGATCAAGTATAGAGTTTATTTGAACCTAAATCTTGAGAATGGCCACCCAGGAGCACAGATTCAAGTTGCCCTGAATATACACTCTGATTAGCAGCAGTTACAGGTGGGTTTTTACAGGAAAAAAGAAGAGGCAGTTCCTAAATTGTTTACCAATAATTTACATTGAAATAACAAGCTATTCATTGGCTGTACGTTGTTTTTTGTGCATGAAGATAATGGGTGAGGCAGCTAGGCAGGAACAAAGTGATTTTATTTTTCTTATTTTTTTAGAGGCAGGGTCTTGCTCTGTCACTCAGGCTGGAATGCAGTATTGTAGTCTTGGCTCACTGAAGTCTCAGCTCACTGCAACCTCCACCTCCCGGGCTCAAGTGATCCTCCTGTCTTAGCCTCCTGAGTAGCTGGGACCAGAGGTGTGCTTCACCATGCCTGGCTAATTTTTTGTATGTTTTTTGGAGACAAGTTTTCATCATGTTGCCCAGGCCAGTCTCCAACTCCTGGATTCTAGAGGGATTCTCTACCTTGGTCTCTGAAAATACTGGGATTTTTGTTATTGGGCAGCTAACATTTAGAGGTCTAGATCAGACATTTATCAGCCCACAGTTATGGGGTAGATGGGTCAGATAGTTTGGCAATCCCAATTCACCCTTAGTTGGAAGCATCTGACTGTCTAACTCATACATCAGTGTTAGTAACTCATAACAATTTAAAGACCTTCTCTTTTCAAACATGTGCTCATTTTAACCCAGATGTAACAGCATAAAGAGTCTAGCAGTAAAAAGTCTAGGCTGTGAACAGTTATCACTAACAAGATGGACA